>NC_090375.1:59002039-59315995 GCF_036365525.1 Heterodontus francisci | reverse complement strand
TACTACTTTCATCATTTTGACCCTCCACCCTATCACACAGAGGGGGGGAGGGGAGGGAGGAGGAGAGAAGGGGGGGGGAGGAGGAGAGAAGGGGGGGGGAGGAGAGAGAAGGGGGGGGGAGGAGAGAGAAGGGGGGGGGAGGAGAGAGAAGGGGGGGGGGAGGAGAGAGAAGGGGGGGGGAGGAGAGAGAAGGGGGGGGGAGGAGAGAGAAGGGGGGGGGGAGGAGAGAGAAGGGGGGGGGAGGAGAGAGAAGGGGGGGGGAGGAGAGAGAAGGGGGGGGGGAGGAGAGAGAAGGGGGGGGGAGGATGAGAGAAGGGGGGGGGAGGAGAGAGAAGGGGGGGGGAGGAGAGAGAAGGGGGGGGGAGGAGAGAGAAGGGGGGGGGGGAGGAGAGAGAAGGGGGGGGGAGGAGAGAGAAGGGGGGGGGAGGAGAGAGAAGGGGGGGGGAGGAGAGAGAAGGGGGGGAGGGAGGAGAGAGAAGGGGGGGGGAGGAGAGAGAAGGGGGGGGGAGGAGAGAGAAGGGGGGGGGAGGAGAGAGAAGGGGGGGGGGAGGAGAGAGAAGGGGGGGGGGAGGAGAGAGAAGGGGGGGGGGAGGAGAGAGAAGGGGGGGGGGAGGAGAGAGAAGGGGGGGGGAGGAGAGAGAAGGGGGGGGGGAGGAGAGAGAAGGGGGGGGGGAGGAGAGAGAAGGGGGGGGGGGAGGAGAGAGAAGGGGGGGGGGAGGAGAGAGAAGGGGGGGGAGGAGAGAGAGGAGGGGAGGGGGGGGAGGAGAGAGAAGGGGGGGGGGGAGGAGAGAGAAGGGGGGGGGAGGAGAGAGAAGGGGGGGGGGAGGAGAGAGAAGGGGGGGGGGAGGAGAGAGAAGGGGGGGGGGAGGAGGAGAGAGAAGGGGGGGGGGGAGGAGAGAGAAGGGGGGGGGGAGGAGAGAGAAGGGGGGGGGGAGGAGAGAGAAGGGGGGGGGGGAGGAGAGAGAAGGGGGGGGGGAGGAGAGAGAAGGGGGGGGGGAGGAGAGAGAAGGGGGGGGGAGGAGGAGAGAGAAGGGGGGGGGGAGGAGAGAGAAGGGGGGGGGAGGAGAGAGAAGGGGGGGGGGAGGAGAGAGAAGGGGGGGGGGAGGAGAGAGAAGGGGGGGGGGAGGAGAGAGAAGGGGGGGGGGAGGAGAGAGAAGGGGGGGGGGAGGACGAGAGAAGGGGGGGGGGAGGAGAGAGAAGGGGGGGGGGAGGAGAGAGAAGGGGGGGGGAGGAGAGAGAAGGGGGGGGGGGAGGAGAGAGAAGGGGGGGGGGAGGAGAGAGAAGGGGGGGGGGAGGAGAGAGAAGGGGGGGGGGGAGGAGAGAGAAGGGGGGGGGGAGGAGAGAAGGGGGGGGGAGGAGAGAGAAGGGGGGGGGGAGGAGAGAGAAGGGGGGGGGGAGGAGAGAGAAGGGGGGGGGGGAGGAGAGAGAAGGGGGGGGGGAGGAGAGAGAAGGGGGGGGGGAGGAGAGAGAAGGGGGGGGGGGAGGAGAGAGAAGGGGGGGGGGAGGAGAGAGAAGGGGGGGGGGAGGAGAGAGAAGGGGGGGGGGAGGAGAGAGAAGGGGGGGGGGAGGAGAGAGAAGGGGGGGGGGAGGAGAGAGAAGGGGGGGGGGAGGAGAGAGAAGGGGGGGGGGGAGGAGAGAGAAGGGGGGGGGGGAGGAGAGAGAAGGGGGGGGGGGAGGAGAGAGAAGGGGGGGGGGGAGGAGAGAGAAGGGGGGGGGGAGGAGAGAGAAGGGGGGGGGGAGGAGAGAGAAGGGGGGGGGGAGGAGAGAGAAGGGGGGGGGAGGAGAGAGAAGGGGGGGGGGGAGGAGAGAGAAGGGGGGGGGGAGGAGAGAGAAGGGGGGGGGGAGGAGAGAGAAGGGGGGGGGGAGGAGAGAGAAGGGGGGGAGGGAGGAGAGAGAAGGGGGGGGGGAGGAGAGAGAAGGGGGGGGGGGAGGAGAGAGAAGGGGGGGGGGAGGAGAGAGAAGGGGGGGGGGGGAGGAGAGAGAAGGGGGGGGGGAGGAGAGAGAAGGGGGGGGGGAGGAAGAGAGAAGGGGGGGGGGAGGAGAGAGAACGGGGGGGAGGAGAGAGAAGGGGGGGGGAGGAGAGAGAAGGGGGGGGGAGGAGAGAGAAGGGGGGGGGGAGGAGAGAGAAGGGGGGGGGGGAGGAGAGAGAAGGGGGGGGGGGAGGAGAGAGAAGGGGGGGGGGAGGAGAGAGAAGGGGGGGGGGAGGAGAGAGAAGGGGGGGGGGAGGAGAGAGAAGGGGGGGGGGAGGAGAGAGAAGGGGGGGGGGGAGGAGAGAGAGAAGGGGGGGGGGAGGAGAGAGAAGGGGGGGGGGAGGAGAGAGAAGGGGGGGGAGGAGGAGAGAGAAGGGGGGGGGAGGAGAGAGAAGGGGGGGGGAGGAGAGAGAAGGGGGGGGGAGGAGAGAGAAGGGGGGGGGAGGAGAGAGAAGGGGGGGGGAGGAGAGAGAAGGGGGGGGGGAGGAGAGAGAAGGGGGGGGGAGGAGAGAGAAGGGGGGGGGGAGGAGAGAGAAGGGGGGGGGAGGAGAGAGAAGGGGGGGGAGGAGAGAGAAGGGGGGGGGAGGAGAGAGAAGGGGGGGGGGAGGAGAGAGAAGGGGGGGGGAGGAGAGAGAAGGGGGGGGGAGGAGAGAGAAGGGGGGGGGAGGAGAGAGAAGGGGGGGGGAGGAGAGAGAAGGGGGGGGGGAGGAGAGAGAAGGGGGGGGGAGGAGAGAGAAGGGGGGGGGAGGAGAGAGAAGGGGGGGGGGAGGAGAGAGAAGGGGGGGGGAGGAGAGAGAAGGGGGGGGGAGGAGAGAGAAGGGGGGGGGAGGAGAGAGAAGGGGGGGGGAGGAGAGAGAAGGGGGGGGGAGGAGAGAGAAGGGGGGGGGAGGAGAGAGAAGGGGGGGGGAGGAGAGAGAAGGGGGGGGAGGAGAGAGAAGGGGGGGGAGGAGAGAGAAGGGGGGGGAGGAGAGAGAAGGGGGGGGAGGAGAGAGAAGGGGGGGGGAGGAGAGAGAAGGGGGGGGGAGGAGAGAGAAGGGGGGGGGAGGAGAGAGAAGGGGGGGGGAGGAGAGAGAAGGGGGGGGGGAGGAGAGAGAAGGGGGGGGGGAGGAGAGAGAAGGGGGGGGGAGGAGAGAGAAGGGGGGGGAGGAGAGAGAAGGGGGGGGGGAGGAGAGAGAAGGGGGGGGGAGGAGAGAGAAGGGGGGGGGAGGAGAGAGAAGGGGGGGGGAGGAGAGAGAAGGGGGGGGAGGAGAGAGAAGGGGGGGGAGGAGAGAGAAGGGGGGGGGAGGAGAGAGAAGGGGGGGGGAGGAGAGAGAAGGGGGGGGGAGGAGAGAGAGGGGGGGGGAGGAGAGAGAAGGGGGGGGGAGGAGAGAGAAGGGGGGGGGAGGAGAGAGAAGGGGGGGGGAGGAGAGAGAAGGGGGGGGGGGGAGGAGAGAGAAGGGGGGGGGGAGGAGAGAGAAGGGGGGGGGAGAGAGAGAAGGGGGGGGGGAGGAGAGAGGAAGGGGGGGGGAGGATGAGAAGGGGGGGGGAGGAGAGAGAAGGGGGGGGGAGGAGAGAGAAGGGGGGGGGAGGAGAGAGAAGGGGGGGGGAGGAGAGAGAAGGGGGGGGGAGGAGAGAGAAGGGGGGGGGGAGGAGAGAGAAGGGGGGGGGAGGAGAGAGAAGGGGGGGGGAGGAGAGAGAAGGGGGGGGAGGAGAGAGAAGGGGGGGGGAGGAGAGAGAAGGGGGGGGAGGAGAGAGAAGGGGGGGGAGGAGAGAGAAGGGGGGGGAGGGAGAGAGAAGGGGGGAGGAGAGAGAAGGGGGGGGAGGAGAGAGAAGGGGGGGGGAGGAGAGAGAAGGGGGGGGAGGAGAGAGAAGGGGGGGGAGGAGAGAGAAGGGGGGGGAGGAGAGAGAAGGGGGGGGAGGAGAGAGAAGGGGGGGGGAGGAGAGAGAAGGGGGGGGGGAGGAGAGAGAGGGGGGGGGGAGGAGAGAGAAGGGGGGGGGAGGAGAGAGAAGGGGGGGGGAGGAGAGAGAAGGGGGGGGGGAGGAGAGAGAAGGGGGGGGAGGAGAGAGAAGGGGGGGGGGAGGAGAGAGAAGGGGGGGGAGGAGAGAGAAGGGGGGGGGAGGAGAGAGAAGGGGGGGAGGAGGAGAGAAGAAGGGGGGGAGGAGAGAGAAGGGGGGAGGAGAGAGAAGGGGGGAGGAGAGAGAAGGGGGGGGAGGAGAGAGAAGGGGGGGGAGGAGAGAGAAGGGGGGGGGAGGAGAGAGAAGGGGGGGGGAGGAGAGAGAAGGGGGGGGGAGGAGAGAGAAGGGGGGGGGAGGAGAGAGAAGGGGGGGAGGAGAGAGAAGGGGGGGGAGGAGAGAGAAGGGGGGGAGGAGAGAGAAGGGGGGGGGGGGGAGGAGAGAGAAGGGGGGGGAGGATGAGAGAAGGGGGGGGGAGGAGAGAGAAGGGGGGGGGAGGAGAGAGAAGGGGGGGGGAGGAGAGAGAAGGGGGGGAGGAGAGAGGAAGGGGGGGAGGAGAGAGAAGGGGGGGAGGAGAGAGAAGGGGGGGAGGAGAGAGAAGGGGGGGAGGAGAGAGAAGGGGGGGGAGGAGAGAGAAGGGGGGGGAGGATAGAGAAGGGGGGAGGAGAGAGAGGGGGGGAGGAGAGAGAAGGGGGGGGAGGAGAGAGAAGGGGGGGGAGGAGAGAGAAGGGGGGGGAGGAGAGAGAAGGGGGGGAGGAGAGAGAAGGGGGGGGAGGAGAGAGAGAAGGGGGGGAGGAGAGAGAAGGGGGTGGGGGGGGAGGAGAGAGAGAGAGAGAGAGAGAGAGAGAGAGAGAGAATGAGAATGAATTGTCTGTCTCACCCCACAGCAAGCACATGTCCTGTGGACTGAACTTGGAGATGCGTCGATGGTCCAGGCGACATCTGCAGTTCCGTCCAACCTTCCCTCGCGGGGGATGGAGGGGTGAGGAGAGGCTTGAGCCCTTGGGGAAGGGAAAGAAAGAAAGGAAAATGAGTTATTTTTTTAATGTAAATTTGACAAAGTGAATATTACAGTGTAACCCCTGTTATATGCCATCTTGATTATTTTCCCGGGTAAAGTTTCGTGCAAAACTTTACCTTGTTAACAAAAACCCATGAGTACTTTCCATCAGAGCGGTTGTCATCCCCATAACTCAACCAAACATCTAAAGAAAGCGTTGTACCAACCCTTCAGGATTGTCCTGGAGTCTCCAGGAACTTCATGGATTTCCTGGATCCTGTTGCTAGCAAACCCAGGGGCAAGACATTAAAAAATAAAACTATGTGCTTTTACTCTGTCACTCAGTAGCCCCTGCCCCCAGCACCCTACGTATCTTAACAGCTCTACTGCTGTTAATCCTGTTCCCTCACACTGTTAGGCTCCCAGCCAATACCCTGTTTTACTATTAGTGAGCTGTGCTATTATCTAGCCGAGCAAATTGGCAATTCAGTTAAATCGGTTTGACCATTGTGAACCCAGGTTCTGCTTCAGCTGAGACAGGGGCTCCTGTGTACAATCAAACAGGGAGCCGACTGCAAACCAACAGAACAGCTACATGAAGACTGAGGCTCAGACTAGTAAAAGGCAAATTGAGGATTGATGTCAGGAAATTCTTCTTCATGCAGAGTGGCCACCACTTGTAATAAACTCCCAGATAATGGGAGAGACAAGAATTCTGGAATCACTCAAGAATCAGTTGGACGTTACAATGAAGTGACGACCGGATGTGTCTGGATTGATGAATGGCCTCCCCTACTTGTAATTATCTGGAGTGCGCATCTTTGGTGCAACATATTTTAAAATCTAGACTTCTCAATTTATAAAAGGGTTCTAATGACTTTCCAGAAGCAATTTTTTTTTTTAAATAAAAGAACTTTAACAGATTTGAGAGCTCTGGCAAGTCCTCATTGAATATCCTCCAGTTTAACTTATTCAATGCTTACATTTAATCGATCCTATGATTCATTCCCATTACTGTTTTGGATGAAGGCAGCCCTACACAAGGGGGTGGAAGGTTATCGGGGATAGGTGGAAATGTGGATTAATCAGTTCAGCCATGAACTTATTGAGTGGCGGAGCAGGCTCAAAGGGCCGAGTGGCCTACTCCTGCTCCCAATTCATATGTTTGTATGTACACGACAATGGGATACCAAAGGAGGCGCTCTCCTTCAGAACAGCTGACACACAGGCCTCAGGAATCTTTACAGCTGAAGAACAGAAAATGGGGCAGTCAATGTGCATACAGCAAGAGCCCCCAATGAAACAAATGACCAAATCATCTGTTTTAGGTGCTGGTTGAGGGGTAAATATTGGCAGGACACTGGAAGAACACCCCTGCTCTTTTTCAAATAATGCCATGGGATCTTTTACATCCTCTTGAGAAGACAGACAGGTTTAATGTCTCATCCAAAAGCTGGCACTCCAACAGTGCAGCATTCATTCAGTACTAGGCTGAAGAGCCAGCCTGGATTTTGGGCTTACGTCTCTGGAGTGGGGCTTGAACCCATGACTTTCTGACTCAGAGACGAGATCACTACCAATTAGCTCCGACTGACTGCTGCTCAGGTGGGCCTTACAAGATTTGCTGCCACCATTCAGACACTGAGTTCTTCCACCAGGGCAACATTTCTCACTTAATACTACTCAAACTTTATGAACTCCATCCTTCCTTCTCATACATGGCAAGGGCCTACATGAAGCTTTGCTTCACTGTAATAAGATTACACGTGCAGTTCCTGATAGGAGAGAAGTTTCTGACCCAGATGTGACCACTTCCAAGTGAGCTAAGCTAACACTCTTCTATATACACACACATACACACAATAGGCAGAACTCCCCGCTCATCTTCAAAACAGTGCCATGGGACCTTTTACCCCTATCTGAGAGGGTGAATGGAGCCTCCATTTAGCATCTCATTCAAAAGATGGCACTTCTACAGTGCAACACTCCCTAAGTAATGCACAGGAGTGCCAGCCTCGATTACATCCAAGTCTCTGGAGTGGGCTTGAACTAACATTTTGACATTGAGGTGAGAGTACTCCCAAGGCGGACACCTAAATGGGAAACAGACTCGCAACAAGATACCAATGTTTATCCAAAATAATGATTGGCATTCGTAATTCGCCACCTCTCTCTAAATCTGACAAATTAACTGTCAACAACAGCTATTTTAAAACAGTTTTTGTTTATTGTCCCATTCATAATAATAGTATCAGTCTTGTCTCAGTGGCAGCACTCATGTCTCCAAGTCAGAAAATCATGGGGTCAAGTTCCACTCCAAATATTTCATACAAAATCATAGAAACTTACATTTAGCCCTTCGTGCCTGTGCTGGTTCTTTGAAAGACCTGTCATGCTTAGTTCCATATCCCCTCTTTCGTCTGTAACCCTCATCCCCGTCCAAGTCCATTTTAAAAATTATTGATGGAATCAGCTTCCATCACTTTTTCCGGGTACAGCATTCCAGATCCCAACAACTCAAGTAAAAAATTCTCCATATCTCCCCTCTAGATCTTTTTCCAATGATTTTGAACCTATGACCTCTAGTTATTAACCCACTTGCCAGAGGGAATAATTTTGCTCTATCTACTCTATCAAAACCTATCATTTTGAAAACATCTATTAGGCCACCTCTTAATCTTCTGTTTGAAAAGAGAACAGTACTAACTTTTCCAATCTCTCCTCATAACTGAAGTCCTCATCTCTGGCAACATTCTGGCTAACAACTTCTATGTCCTTTTGAATGTCTTTACATCTTTCCAGTAGTGCAGTGCCCAGAATTGTCCACTATACTCCAGCTGAGGTCTAACCAGTGATTTATGAAGTTCTAGAATGATCACTTTATTTTTTTATTCTATTCTTCTATTTATAAACCCCAGTAACCCATATGCTTTTTTGACCATCTTTAAGGATTTATGTGAATATCTAGGTCCCTCTGCTCACCTACACTTTTCAAAATCATGCCATTTATAATGTACTGGCTTTCCTTATTAGTCCTCCCAAAGTGCATCACTTCACTCTGTATTGAGTTCCATCTCCCATGCTTCTTCCCATTTCACCAACCTGCCTACATCATCCTAAACATTATAACTATCCTCATCTCTACCAACTACTTTGCCAAGTTTTGTATCATCTGCAAACTTTATAATGCTGCTCCCTACACCCAAGTCTAGGTCATTCATAAAAATTAAAAATAATAATGGACCCAAAAGTGACCCTTAGGGAACACCTGGACTAGTAATCTGGGGACATGGGTTCGAAACCCACCATGGCAGATGGTGAAATCTGAATTCAATTAATAAATCTGGAATTAAAAAGCTAGTCTAATGGTGACCATGAAACCACTGTCGATTGTTGTAAAAACCCATCTGGTTCTTTTAGGGAAGGAAATCTGCCATCTTTACCTGGTCTGACCTATATGTGACTCCAGACCCACAGCAATGTGACTGACTCTTAAATGCCCTCTGAAATGGCCTAGCAAGCCACTCAGTTCAAGGGCAATTAGGGATGGACAATAAATGCTGGGCTAATCAGCCATGCCCACATCCCATGAATAAATAAAAACCACAGCAAACCACCTCCCACTCTGAAAAATATCCATCTGCCAACACCCTCTGCTTCCTGTCATTGAGCCAATTTTGTATCCATACTGCCACTTTCCACTTTATTCCAAGGGCTTCCATCTTCTTATTAAGCTTCCTGTGTAGCACTTTTGTCAATTGCCTTCAGAAAGTCCATATATGAAGTATCTACTGTACTATCTTGAGCAACCTTCTGTGTTACTTCAAAGAATTTAATCAAGTTATGCAGACACGATTTACCTTTAACAGGTACACAATCCTAGCTAATACTTCAGAGCAATACTGAGGTAGTGCTGCACTGTCGGAGTTGCTGTTTTTCAGATGAGATGTTAAACCAAGGCCCAGTTTGCCAGTTCGGTGGATATTAAAGATCCAATGGCATTATTCAAAGAAATGGACAGAAAGAACTTGCATTTATATAGCATCTTTCATGACCTCAAGATGTCCCAAAGCAGGGGAGTTCTGGGGATTTAAAACAGGTCCCATTCCAGCTGACATTGAAATGGTTCACTCTCCCCACTGAACGCTCCTCATTCTTTTGAAACGATACCATTGACTCCTTTGACTGTGCAAACTACCATCACCATCTCCAACCTCCCTAAAGATCTTCAACATGTCGTCACCTCCCAAAGCCATGCCCATCTCAGGGGCAACCCCATGTCTGATCCTCTGCAATCAGGTTTCCATCCCTGCCATAGCACTGAAACGGTCAGAATCCACGTCACAAATGATATCCTCTGTATCTGTGACTGTGGTGCACTATCCCTCTTTGTCTTGCAGCCTTTGACATGGTCAACCACTCCTTCAACACCTGTCTTCGGTTGTCCAGCTCAATGGACAGTCCATACTTGGCCCCATCTATCCACATAACCAGAGAATCTCTTACAATGGCTTCTCCATACCCCTGCCATTGTTACAACTGGTGTTCCCAAAGGAGTTATTCTTAGTCCCCACATCCTTCTCATCTACATGCTGTCTCCTGGCACAAACATCTGCAAATAGGGCATCAGCTTCACTCACCACCACCTCTCTTGACTCCTCCAATGTCTCTGCGTGGTCAGACTGGTCTTGGATTAGCTGCAATTTCTGCCGATTAAAATTGGGAAAACCAAAGCCATCATCTTCAGCCCTGCCAAACAATCTGTACCATTGCCACCGATTCCATCCTCCATACCAAGCATTGTCTCAGGGTGAACCAAACTGTTTGCAACCTCGGCATCCTATTCAAACCCGAGCTCAGCATTGGACCCCAAATCTTCTCCGTCATAAAGACCACCTACTCCCACCTCTGTCCCTGCTTCAGTCCATCTGTCATTCAAACACGCATCCATGCCTTTATCACCTCCAGATTCGATTAATTCCAATGTTCCCTGGGGCTGCCTGGTATAAGGAAATACAGGCATGAACAAAGACTTGCAAAATTTGAGCTGCTTTTGTAGGGGGTTGAAAATTATTTAAGGGTGGGACAGAATGGATAGAAACAGGCCATTTCTAGTGATTTGGAATGAGGAGATAGAGTTATCAGATTAAAGCAAAAAGAGAGTTATGGTAGAGAGGAGAATTTTTTTTAAACATAAAAAAAAGGGTTTGGACACTGTGGAATGAACTACAGGAATTAGAGATTGAAGCAGAGACCATAACAAAGAACAAAGAACAGTACAGCACAGGAACAGGCCATTCGGCCCTCCAAGCCTGCACCGATCTTGATGCCTGCCTAAACTAAAACCTTCTGCACTTCCGGGGACCGTATCCCTCTATCCCCATCCTATTCATGTATTTGTCAAGATGCCTCTTAAACGTCGCTATCGTACCTACTTCCACCACCTCCTCTGGCAGCAAGTTCCAGGCACTCACCACCCTCTGTGTAAAAGAACTTGCCTCGCACATCCCCTCTAAACTTTGCCCCTCTCACCTTAAACCTATGTCCCCTAGTAACTGACTCTTCCACCCTGGGAAAAAGCTTCTGACTATCCACTCTGTCCATGCCGCTCATAACTTTGCAAACCTCTATCATGTCGCCCCTCCACCTCCGTCGTTCCAGTGAAAACAATCCGAGTTTATCCAACCTCTCCTTAGCTAATGCCCTCCAGACCAGGCAACATCCTGGCAAACCTCTTCTGTACCCTCTCCAAAGCCTCCACGTCCTTCTGGTAGTGTGGCGACCAGAATTTCACGCAATATTCTAAGTGTGGCCTAACTAAAGTTCTGTACAGCTGCCGCATGACTTGCCAATTTTTATACTCTATACCCCGACCTTCTCTAGATAATTATCCAATAGCCTTTGCAAACCACAATTAAAACTGTCTCCACCACTCGGGCAGTGCATTCCAGATCCTAACCACTCGTGTGTCAGTTTTTCCCCTCCTGTCACCTCTGCTTCCACCAATCTCCTTCAATCTGTGCCTTCTGGTTCTCCACCTTGTGCCAATGGGAACAGTTTCTCTCTATCTAATTGGTCTAGGCCCCTCATGTTCCCCACCAATCAAATCTCTCCTCCTGGGGAAGCTGGGACTGTATTGCTTGTTCTATCCACAGAGCTGAAGTCCCAGTCCCTCATCCCTGCCTACTGCTCGAGTGGAGAACAAACAGCAACATGGACCAACCATGTTGTCAATTCTACATGATTCTTTGCATCCGTGTTAATAATTATCCCTCAACTAACCTTACTAAAAATAAATTATCTGGTCAATGTGGTTGACTCTTAAATGCCCTCTGAAATGGCCTAGCAAACCATTCAGTTCAAGGGCAATTAGGGATGGGCAATAAATGCTGGCCTCACATCACACACATGAATAAAAAAATTATCTCATTGCTGTTCATGTGACCTTGCTGTACACAAAATGGCTGTTATATTTGCCTAAACACAACTGTGGCTTCATTTCAAAGTAATTAATTGGCTGCGAAGCACTTTGACACACCCCAAGGATACGTAAGGCTCTGTATACGTTTTTTTTTTACTTAGCAGACACTCGCTGTCTAGGCTTGGACAACAGCAATGGCCAGCTGGGTGAGGTACTGGGGAATCCAATATCCGTGAAACATTAACCCAACAACAGTCACTACCTCAGGAGAGAAGGGGATAAAATAAGATGGATGAGAAAGGGTCTTGATGTTTCCTACCAAAAGGCCTGAACTAGAATCAGCAGAGTGTATAATACTGATGAGAAGCTGATAAGACAAATCGGAATCCGATTAGAGCTAGCCTTTGGCTCCTTCCCAGTCATCAGAACAGACCTGAAACGTCAACTCTGCTTCTCTCTCCACAGATGCTGCCAGACCTGCTGAGTATTTCCAGCACTTTCTGTGTTTATTTCAGATGTCCAACATCTACAGTATTTTGCTTTGATTTTAATGAACAGTGGAAGTTGTGTGTGACAGGGTTTGACTGGATGAAATGTTCAAACCCCACTTTCGACAGTTCTGAAGCTCTGGATTGATGTTTAGTGGGATACTCACACCCTGGTGGCTGAGGGTGGCCCCCTCATTGTATGGGTGGAGCGAGGCCAAAAACACTCCTGCTGTATACAACTAACCACCCTACTGGTTGGTAGAAGGATGGCCCCGACCATGGAAGGAGTGTTCACATCACAGCCTGTCAGACTGTTAAACAGCCTGTGAATCCTTCCACTACTTCACACTATTCTCCAAGGGAAGAGCATGAGGATATGAAAATAACAAGAACTCTTCAATATTCATTGAGAATTCCCTCAGATTTTTCTCCCTGGTTGCCTCCATCACTATCCGGAAATTTAATCTCCAATTTCCGGAGACTGCAGGACAATCAGGAGGGTTGGCAACCCTACCTGCTGGGGACAAGGTAGGTTGCTAGGTTAAGGAAATAATTCGATAACATTTCATCCAGTCAAACCCTGTCACACACAACTTCCACTGTTCATTAAAATCAAAGCAAAATACTGTAGATGTTGGAAATCTGAAATAAACACAGAAAGTGCTGGAAATACTCAGCAGGTCTGGCAGCATCTGTGGAGAGAGAAGCAGAGTTGACGTTTCAGGTCTGTTCTGATGAAGGGTCACAGACCTGAAATGTTAACTCTGCTTCTCTCTCCACAGATGCTGCCAGATCTGCTGAGTATTTCCAGCACTTTCTGTTTTTATTCCCCTGTTCATGGACAGGCTCCACACCTAGCTGAACTCAAATAAGCTGGTAATTATAAAGAAAGGAGGGATGGAGAATTTTAGGGCTCAGGGCTAGTGGGAGAGGGGGAACTTAACACCCAGCAAAAAAAAATTGGGAGGATGAAAAAGGGAGAGAAAAACATTGTGACCGGATTGTCTGGAAAATCCCCCAGTACATATTATACAGCTGCATTTTCCCCCACAAAGACTTTGGAATTTAAAAAAGCAACTCCACAAATACACAATGAAAATGAAAAGTCCCCCCCGCCCCCCAGAGTATATACTGTCCCCATGCTACCCTCAGTGCTTCTTCCAAGTGGTGTTCAACATGGAGCAGCACTGATACATCAACTGAGGGGGGGCAGTAGGTGGTAATCAGCAGAATGTTTCCTTGCCCATGTTTGACCTGATGCCATAAGACTTCATGGGGTCTGGAGTCAATGTTGAGGACTCCCGGGGTCACTCCCTCCTGACTGTACATCATTGTGCCGCCACCTCTGGTGTATCTGTCCTGCTGGTGGAATGGTGATGGAGGAGTCTGGGACATTAGCTCGAAGGTAGGATTCAGTAAGTAAGACTGTGTCAGGCTGTTGCTTGGCTAGTTGTGGGACAACTCTCCCAATTCTGGCACAAGTCCCCAGATGTTAGCGTGGAGGACTTTGCAAGGTCGACTGAGCATGGTGTGCCATTATCATTTCCCACGTCAAGACCAATGCTGGGTGGTCCGTCTGGTTTTATTATTATTCAACTTTCCTGTAGCAGTTTGATACAACTGAGTGACTTGCTTGGCCACTTTAGAGAGCAGTTAAGAGTCAACCACATTGCTGTGAATCTGGAGTCACACATAAGGCAGACCGAGTAAGGACAGCAGATTTCCTGACCTGAGGGACATTAGTGACAATCCAGTAGTTTCATAATCATTATTAATAAGACCAGTTTGTTATTCCAGATCTGTTAATTAATTGAATTTAAATTCCCCCAGTTGCCGTGGTGGGATTTGAATTCATGTCCCTGGTGCATTAGTCTGGGCCTCTGGATTACTAGTCTAGTACCACTACCACTATGCTACTGTTGACCCTTTGAGCGAGTGGATCAGCAACACAAAAGTCAAATGTCAAAACACAACTGAGCACATTATGACTCGTAACTTGGTCCCTTTCCCCACAGACAGACTTCGTAATTCTTATGGGGAATGAAAGAGGAGAAATAAAAACTTTTCATTTCCTCGAAATATCCAATAACATCTCGCACAAGTGAATTACTTTGAGTGCATTGACTGCTATTGTGCAGGAAAACACAGCAACCACGAATGGCCACTTAAGCTGTTAGCAGGGAAACTCCCTGGCCTCTCTAACAATTGTTATTTTAAAATTCATTCTTGGGCTTTGGACGTCACTGGCAAAACCCGCATTTATTGGTCATCCTTTGTTGCCCAGATTGGATACAAATCAATGGCTTGTTAGGCCACTTCCGAGGACAGTTACGAGTCAACCAAGTTGGTGAGAGACTGGAATCACATATAGGCCAGATAGTGGTAAGGATGGCACGTTTACTTTCCTAAAAGGACATTAGTGAACCATATGGGGTTTTATGACAATCCAATAGCTAATTAGTCACTTTTGCTGCTTCCAGCTTTTTAGTTCTGGATTTTTAAAAAAAGAATTCAATTCCCAAACTGCAACAGTGTGATTTGATCACACATTCGCTAGATTATTAATCCAGTAACAATCACTTGCAATGGCCTGAGGGGATCTTTTAACATCCACCTGAGCATATAGGCAGCACCTCAGTTTAACACCTCACCCGAAAGACGGCACGAATGACACTGCTGCATCCCCTCAATAGTGCACGGAAGTGTCAGCCTAGATTACATGCACCAGTCCTTCAGTGGGGCTTGAACCCACAACCTTCAGTCTCAGAAGTGAAGAGTGCTACAAACTGAGGCAAATCTGAAAAAATGTAATTTCAAACATAAAGCTCGGGTGAGTGTCCTTCTTAAAAGGGAATGCAACACTTGTACTGTTGGCTCCCAGCACCTCAGCATCAAGCATGTCAAACCACAGGCAGCTCAGGTGAGGCACATCTTCAATATAGAGGACCGAGGGGTGTTCGAATTAATGTCTTCATAATGATAAAGGGGCTCAAAAGAGAGAGAGAAAGAAACCATTTCCTCTGGTTGGTGAGTCCAAGAAGGCATAATCTAACATCAGAGCTAGGCTCTTCAGGAGTGAAATCAGGAAGCACTTCTCTCCCCAAAAGGCTGTGGTTGCTGGGTCAATTGAAATTTAAGACTAGGATTGATAGATTTTTGCTGAGTAAGGGTATAAGGGACAAAGATCAAAGATGGGTAAATAGCCTTGAAGTGGAGATAAGCCATGATCTAATTGAATGGTGGAGCAAGCTCGAGTTACTGAATGGTCTACTCCTGTTCTTATGAGAGGACATTGAGTTGTAAGACAGTGGGGGCTACTTGATTATAGATCTATCACTAGTGATTAGAACAATTTAAAAGGTAATAATTTCTTACTTATTTGTTCTTGGGGCATGGGCGACGCCGACAAGTTCAACATTTATTTCCCACCAGATCAGCTATAGATGGCAGTACAGACTTGAGGGGCTGAATGGCCTTCTCCTGTCCTATAAAGCATTGCCGGGACTTCTGAGCCCCAAGTGTGACTTCAACCCCAGAAGAACAATTTTCCACATAATACACCCCCAACACCTTCCACATTCCAACTGCCAGACACTACCTGCACTAACTGGTCACTGCAAATGGCCAAATTCAAACAAATTCAGCCTCCCACAATGAACCAGCGAGGAAAGCCACTCCTGGAGCAGCTAGAACCATCGACCTAGTAGATCACAGGTTCAGTTCTCAATTTCTGCTGAATTAGCCGAGTAATGGTGATTGGAAACTGAAGAGTGGGCTTAAGTTCAGCTGGCTTTATCAGCCCTGGTAAGGAGGAGGAGGGAACAAACCAGTGATCTCATTCTTGATCCCGATTCAGTGAATCTTTGCTCAAAAGCATGCTTGTGTGAATGTCAGATGGGAACAAGATTGGGTGAGTCTCTGATGGCTCCTGCTTTCCGCTTTAAATCCTGTTGGGGGAGATAGCTTCTCAGGGGAATGCAGCAAGAGCCAATCTGTGGCACCACGGGTGGCTCAGCTGCACAGGAGGGGAGGAAAAATAGTGGGAGAGCTATAGTGATAGGGGATTCTATCATAAGGGGTAAAGATAGGTGTTTCTGTGGCCGCAAACGTGACTCCAGGATAGCACGTTGCCTCTCTGGTGCTAGGGTCAAGGATGTCACAGAGCAGCTGCAGGACATCCTGAAGGGGGAGGGGGAACAATCAGAGATCATAGTTCACATTGGTACCAACAACACAGGTAGAAAGAGGGATGAGGTCCTGCAACAAGAATTTAGGGAGCTAGGTAGCAGATTAAAAAGCAGGACCTCTAAGGTTGTAATCTCTGGATTACTCCTGGTGCCACGTGCTAGTGAGTATAGGAACAGGAGGATAAAGCAGATGAATGCGTGGCTGAAGAGATGGTGCAGGAGGAAGGGCTTTAGTTTCCTGGATCACTGGGTCTGTCTCTGGCGAAGGTGGGACCTGTACAAGTCAGATGGGCTGCAGCTGAACCGAAACGGGCCCAACATCCTTGCAGGGATAAAAACAAGAAATGCTGGAACCACTCAGCAGGTCTGGCAGCATCTGTGGAAAGAGAAGCAGAGTTAACCTTTTGGGTCAGTGACCCTTCTTCGGAACACTGACCCAAAACGTTAACTCTGCTTCTCTTTCTCCAGATGCTGCCAGACCTGCTGAGTGGTTCCAGCATTTCTTGTTTTTATGTCAGATTCCCAGCATCCGCAGTATTTTGCTTTTATCCTTGCAGGGAGGTTTGCTAGTGCAGTTCAGGAGGGTTTAAACTAATTGGGCAGGGGGATGGGATACAGAGTAGAGGTATAGTAGGGGTTGATGCACAGCCAAATATAGAAGAGAACTAAGTCAGTCTGGAAGGCTGAGCAAATATAGACCTGTTAAGACATAAGCGAATAATGCAAGACTGGATTGCATCTATTTTAATGCAATGGGTCTTACTAGTAAGGCAGATGAATTGAGGGCGTTGATTAACACATGGGAATACGATATTATTGCTATTACAGAGACATGGTTGAGGGAAGGGCAGGACTGGCAGGTCAATATTCCAGTGTATAGAATCTTCAGGCGTGACAGGAGAGGGTGTAAAAGAGGTGGCATTGCACTGTTGATCAAGGAGTCAATTACTGCAGTAAGGAGGGATGATATCTTAGAAGGTTTCTCAAATGAGGCCATATGGACAGAACTTAAAAATAATAAGGGGGGTGTACTTTGTTGGGGGTGTACTACAGGCTTCCAAACAGTCAGGGAGAGATAGAGGAGCAGATATGTAGGCAAATCTCAGAGAGGTATAAAAATAATAGGGTAATAATAGGGAATTTCAACTTCCCCAATATCAACTGGGATAGTCTTAGTCAAAAGGCTTAAAGGGGGCAGAATTCTTAAACTGCATACAGGAGAGCTTTTTGAACCAGCATGTAGAAAGTCCTACAAGAGAAGGGGCAGTACTGGACCTAATCTTAGGGAATGAAGCCGGACAAGTGGTAGAAGTGTCAGAGGGGAAGCATTTCGGGGATAGCGACCATAACTCTAAGATTTAAGGTAGTTATGGAAAAGGACAAAGAGGAATCTGAAATAAAGGTAATGAATTGGGGGAAGGCCGATTTCAGTATGATAAAACAGGATCTGACCAAAGTGGACTGGGCGCAGCTACTTGTAGGAAAATCTACATCAGACAAGTGGGAGTCATTCAAAAAGGTGAGAGAGAGAGTTCAGGGCCACCATGTTCCCGTAAAGCTGAAGGTTAGGACCAACAAGTCCAGGGAACCCTGGATGTCAAGGGATATAGAGGATTGGATAAGGGATAAAAAAAGGAGGCTTATGGCAGATTCAGATGGCTGAAAACAGCAGAGGCTGTAGAGGAATATAGAAAGCGTAGTGGAGTACTTAAAGTAATAAGAGCAACAAGGGGGCATGAAAAAACACTGGCAGGCAAGATAAAGGAAAATCCCAAGGCATTTTGTAAGTATATTAAAGGCAAGAGGATAACCAGGGAAAAAGTAGGGCCCATTAAAGACCAAAGTGGCAATGTGTCTGTGGAGCCAGAGGACGTAGGTGAGGTTTTAAATGATTACTTTTGGAGAAGGACGACGGAGGTGTAGAGATCAGGGAAGGGGACTGTGATATGGTTGAACAAATTAACATTGAAAGAGAGGAAGTATTAGTGGTTTTAGCAGGCTTATAAGTGGATAAATCCCCAGGCTGCTACGTGAGGCAAGGGAGGAGATTGCAGGGGCTCTGACACAAATTTTCAAATCCTCTCTGGCCACAGGAGAAGTGCCAGGAGACTGGAGGACAGCGAATGTGGTACCATTATTCAAGGAGAGTAGCAGGGATAAACCAGGTAATTACAGGCCACTGAGTCGAACATCAGTGGTAGGGAAACCATTGAAAAAATTCTGAGGGACAGGATTAATCTCCACTTGAAGAGGCAGGGATTAATAAAGGATAGTCAGCATGGCTTTGTTAGGGGGGAGATCTTGTCTAACAAATTTGATTGAATTTTCCAAGTAGGTGACTAGGTGTGTCATCTTTGGCCTCCTTATCTCGAGAGACAATGGGTCAGCGCCTGGAGGTGGTCAGTGGTGTGTGGAGCAGCGCCTGGAGTGGCTGTAAAGGCCAATTCTAGAGTGACAGACTCTTCCACAAGTGCTGCAGAAAAATTTGATTGTCGGGGCTGTTACACAGTTGGCTCTTCCCTTGCGCCTCTGTCTTTTTTCCTGCCAACTGCTAAGTCTCTTCGACTCGCCACTCTTTAGCCCCGCCTTTATGGCTGCCCGCCAGCTCTGGCAAACGCTGGCAACTGACTCCCACGACTTGTGATCAATGTCACAGGATTTCATGTCGCGTTTGCAGACGTCTTTAAAGCGGAGACATGGACGGCCGATGGGTCTGATACCAGTGGCGAGCTCGCTGTACAATGTGTCTTTGGGGATCCTGCCATCTTCCATGCGGCTCACATGGCCAAGCCATCTCAAGCGCCGCTGACTCAGTAGTGTGTATAAACTGGGGATGTTGGCCGCCTCGAGGACTTCTGTGTTGGAGATACGGTCCTGCCACCTGATGCCAAGATGAAGTTGATGTAGTCTACATGGACTTCAGTAAGGCTTTTGATAAGGTCCCACATGGGAGATTAATTAAGAAGGTAAGAGCTCGGGATCCAGGGCAATTTGGCAAATTGGATCCAAAATTGGCTTAGTGGCAGGAGGCAGAGAATGATGGTCGAGGATTGTTTTTGCAATTGGAAGCCTGTGACCAGTGGTGTACCACAGGGATCGGTGCTAGGATCCTTGCTGTTGGTAATGTACATTAATGATTTAGACGTGAATATAGCAGGTATGATCAGTAAGTTCGCAGATCACGAAAATTGGTGGTGTTATAGTGAGGAGGAAAGCCTTAGATTAAAGGCCAATATCGATGGGCTGGTAAGATGGGCCGAGCAACGGCAAATGGAATTTACTCCTGAGAAGTGTGAGGTGATGCATTTTGGAAGGACCAACAAGGCAAGGGAATACACAATCGGTGGTAGGACCCTAGGAAGTACAGAGGGTCAGAGGGACCTTGGTGTACTTGTCCATAGGTCACTGAAGGCAGCAGCACAGATAGATAAGGTGGTTAGGAAGGCATATGGGATACTTGCCTTTATTAGCCGAGGCACAGAATATAAGAGCAGTGAGGTTATGATGGAGCTGCATAAAACGCTAGTTAGGCCACAGCTGGAGTACTGTGTATAGTTCTGGTCACCACACTATAGGAAGGATGTGATTGCACTGGAGAGGGAGCAGAGGAAATTCACCAGGATGTTGCCTGGGCTGGAGCATTTCAGCTATGAAGAGAGACTGGATAGGCTAGGGTTGTTTTTCTTAGAGCAGAGAAGGCGGAGGGGGGGGGGACACGATTCAGGAATACAAAATTATGAGGGGCATTGATAGGATAGATAGGAAGAAACTTTAGTGGAGGTGTCAATAACCAGGATAGTTTTAAGGTAAGGGGCAGGAGGTTTTTGAGGGGATTTGAGGAAAAATGTGGTTGGAATCTGGAACACACTGCCTGAAGGGTTGGTAGAGGCAGGAACCCTCACAACATTTAAGAAGTATTTAGATGAGCACTTGAAACGCCATAGCATACAAGTCTACGGGCCAAGTGCTGGAAAATGGGATTAGAATAGATAGGCGCTTGATGGCCAGCGTGGACATGGTGAGCCAAAGGGCCTGTTTCTGTGCTGTATAACTCTGACTCAATGAATTGCCTACTAGTGTTGTTCAAGCTTGCAAATGATGAATGGGCACATTGTTGAGGTACTGGAGCACCGTTGTTGCCAAAGAACCACAGGTTTGGAGGTCTTCGGGAAGAATGGAGAGTATTAATATATTGAACCCAGAGGCCAAGTATGTATCTGTCGGAACTGCTGACTACACAAAATTAAATCAATAAATGAAGGGCAAGGATGCAATTTGCCCAAGGTAATGAAAAGCAACTCAATCTGAAAGCCTCAATCTGAGAGATTTGCTTACCAGGTAAGCAAAAAGCCAATTCAGCTCATCTAATGTAGGATCCTTATAACCAGAGTCCATCTTGAACTGGGACCCAAAACACCATGGAAGATTTATTCCAGAAATGGAAGCTCAAGCCAAACCCCTACAATAGTCACTGCATTCCATCTTGATAACAGGAATGCTATGTGCATACCAAAAGCGACCCTCTGCAGCAATACAGTGCAACATGACCCCCACTCTGACTTATCACGGAGTGAAGCTGGACCAAACTTACAGAAGCACCAGAAGAAGATAACCGCCAAGTTGAAGACAAGGGTCAACCTGGTCCAGAAACTGACAAGCACAAAGTTGGGGAACATCAGCATCAGAGCGCCGGATGTCAGTGATGCCCCTTGTGTACTTCCTAGCCGAGTACCGTGCATTGGCATGCAACAGAAGTAATCACGTGTGACTTGATGACATCCAACTGAACACTGCAACGTGGTGTATCGCTGGAACCCGCAAGTCGTCCCCAACACCCTGGCTGCTGCACATTGCTCCGTCCATTCGCGGCGATGCTGCAACCCTCTGGGAAGTCCAACGAACTGAAGAAAACGAACGTCTCCCCATCCACCAGGACCTCAGCAACATCCCTCAATATCACTTGAAGCTGCACAAGCCCTTTTGGACCCATGAGTTTAATCTTCGACAATGCGACTTCAACCCTGATGAAGCCTGGAAAGCCGAATGGAATGGTTTGTCACGAGAAGTCACAAACAAATGCCCCGTGAAAGACCGGACACAGAAAATTCCTGACTTCATAAGAACACAAGAAATAGGAGTAGGAATAGGCCTGCTCCGCCATTCAATAAGACAATGGCTGACCTGATCTTGGCCTCAACTCCACTTTCCTGCCTGTTCCCCATAACCCTCTACTTCCCTATAGTTCAAAAATCTATCTCAGCCTTGAATAAATCCAACAACCCAAGATCCGCAGCTGTCTGGGGTAGAGAATTCCAAAGATTCATAACCAGAGAAGACATTCCTCCTTATCTCCATCTTAAATGGACGGCCCCTTTGTCTGAAAACATGCCCCCAGTTTTAGATTCCCCCCCATGAGAGGAAACATCCTCTCAGCATCTACCCTGTGGTCTTTTGCAAAACTCATGGGCAACCCTAAACTGCATCTACACAAGCCATGGCAGATGCGGATCCCTGACGCACAAACGGAAAATGGAAAACTCTCCAGTGCACAACTTTGGTCACCCAGAACAGACCATGGAATGTATAATGATTCAATGCCTAATTCACAAATATGAAGGAGACATCACAGCAATACATCTGATACAATTACCTGGCTCAAACACATGAAAGTAAAATTACAGCTGTTGCTTTACACCTACATCAGCCATATGGGTGCGTGCGAGAGACAGACAGACAGAGAGAGAGAGAGAGACAGACACGGAGAGAGGGAGAGAGAAGGGAAAAACTTCAACCCATCCCCATGGGTTGGGTTTGAATAATGCTGGTCGCGGGGGTGAAAAGGCACCACCCAGCTTATTCCCCACCACCCGCCCCACTCTCTGAACCCTTACCTATTTTAATAAAGGTGGCCCAGTGTCATCAACCAAAAGACAGCATAAGTGCCTACTCTTAAGGAGGCACCACCAATGTAATTTACACACTAATTAAAGAAACCTAGAATTTCAAATTATATTATTGCTTGTGCCAATTAGACACTTTATACACTGCATGCTCACCAGTTGTGGATAGTTTCATTTCTCAGAGATCCTCAATCACCTCAAAATGTCCCTATGTAGGGGATCCCACGGCATTATTGTGCAGAGGAGTAGGGGACATCTCCTGTTGCCCTGGCCAATATTTATCCTTCAACCAGCACCATAAAACAGTTTAATCAATCAATTATTTAATTGCTGTTTGTGGAAGCTTGCTGTGCACAAACTGACTGCCACGTTTTCAACATTAAAACAGTGACTACACTTATATAATACACTTTTGGACATCCTGAGGTGATGAAAGGCACTATGCAAATCTTCCTTTCTCAAAGCCCTTTGTTTCACCAAAGCTTCAATCACCCATCATAAGGTCTCCCTCTAAGTTCAGTGTATCTGTCCCTCTTGTCAATGTCTCTGCTGACATTGCTCAAGGTGCTAGATAACTGCAACTTGTTGCGGTACTTCACTCTAGCTCAACATGCCCTCTCAAGATACAACCCAATTTCACATGGTCGCTGTCTACAATAGCACTGCTGGGTGAAAGTGAATGTAGCTGGATATTCTACTGTCAACGCTGCATAATCTAATAGAGAACAACATTGGTCAAGTGACCAATGGTAACCACACAGAGGAAAACACCAAATATTAACTCCAAAATATCCCATTCTTTGCAATTCCCTAACTGTATCAAAAATACCTTACTTAAAATGTGGCTTCATCGACCATGCCTTCTCCTGAAGGGAATTCAGTGATTTCCCCAAATGCCTTAAGTGATCATGGCACAGTATGGTTTAGACCCAAACTCTCAATCTGTGACTTTGGTGAGTCAGTTGATTGCAGCTAAAAGGCAATCAACCTCAGTGACCATGGGCATAAGGGAAGTGGGAACAAAGGTGAGAATATGTCAGACATGGCTTCTGCACCTTTTTTCAAAAAATTATCAAGCCATCGCTGACAAGGCCAGCATTTATTGCCAATCCTTAGATGGTGGTGACAGGCCTTCTTGCGCCACTGCAGACTGTGTTTGTGATGGGTCGATACAGAGTTGGTGTGGGACTGGAGTCACATATAGGTCAGACTAGGTAAAGATTGTAGGTTTCCTTCCCGAAAGGGCAGCAGTGACGCAGTTGGGTTTTTATGACAATCTGACAACACTATGGTCACTTTTAGTGATAGCAGCTTTTTATTTCCAGATTGTTTAAATTGAATTCAAATTCTCAAGCTGCCATGGTAAGACATGAAGTCATGTTCTCTGAATTATTAGACAGGGATCTGGGTTACTAATCCACTAACAAACACAACACTACACTACCATACCCAATAATAAGCAATATCAAGCTACTCCCAATGGAAGTTGCATGTTTGGGGACACCAGTTGTGGACAAGATGTGCATCAGACGCGGCTATAATACCCTGAGAGCACCATCTAGCTTATATACAGAGTCAGCGATGATGTACTATGGGAGCTCTGCATCGTCAGTGGTGCCATTATTTAGTTGAGATGTTAATCCGAGGCCCTGTCTGCCCCCATGGTTGCATGTAAAAGACTGTGTGAAGAGCAGGGGAGCTCTCCCCGATGTTCTCATCAATATTTACCCTGCAAACATCACCAAAAAACAGATTATCTGAATATTTATCTCATTGTTGTTTGTGGGACCTTGCCGTGCCCAACTTGGCTGCCACATTAGCCTGTGACACAACAGTGACTCCACATCAAAAGTACTTCACTAACTGTTAAGTGCCTTGGGATGTCCTGTGGTGTTGAAAGGCACGATATAAATGCAAGTTATTTTCCTCAGTTGAAAACTCAGGGGGACGCCAGTTTGGATTAATTTCTTATTCCATAACTGAGCCCCACTGGGCAACCAAAGCAGAGAAAAAAAATACACAAAGGATAAAAATAGCAAAGCAAACGAAACATAGTAAATTCTAGAAATCCACATCAGGACAGACAGCCTGAAGGTGTAAATAAAAAAAGCAAGTCAATGTTTCTAGTGACCCCTCCCCATCCAAGTTCACTTCTTGATGAAGGGTCCTCACCCTCAAGAACCCATCTTCACCCTCTCTGAGACCAACCGGCTGTGTATTTCCATAATATTCTGCAGGCTTCTCATTTTAATATATACAGCTGGTCAAAATCCAGTTTAGAAAATAATGTCTATCAAGGACTTCCTATTGCTGAGTAGAGAGTTTTTTGGTTAAAGAAAGTGCTCCTTCATTTGAATATTTTTTGTTTCATTTTAAAAGAAAGTAAAATTCTTCCTGTTACACACAAGGAGATTTACACAGAGTCACTGCAGTCTGGCTGACTAGCAAGCGAAAGAGTTTTTAAAAAATACTTTGTATGTGTTTTACTATAGAATTTTATCATGAATTTTCTCCCTCATGGCTATGAGTTTGAGGTAACAGCTTGAAATGACTCAAGATGGCATCCAACTGTCTTCGTGGGTAAATGATAGTCACTGTGTATTTGGGTTTTGGCTGGCTAAATTGCCAGTCTGGTGTTTATTGCCCTTCATTTTGCCCCCATTGTGTCCAGTGCAATGAGATGGGGCCAACTGCTGAGTGTTTTACACCAAACACTAGCACTTTGCCAAATAAGAGAGCCCCTTCACTCCCCAACCAAACCCCCTATTTGTTCACCCCAACTGCACCCACCATCAACCTACCATTCTCCCTACCTCTGTACCACTGTGCAGTTAAAATCTAACCCAGGCTGCTCTTAGGGCCCAACCCATCTCCCCAATCTCTTTGGTGTCGCCAGCACCACCGCCCGCCCATTACAAGTACGCGAGCGTCGTGGATTTCAGGCCTTGCGTCTCCCTTTCCCAAAGCTGTCCGGTGTGTTTTTTTCCATCCTCCCCCCTTTCAAAGTTTACCCGCCATTTATTTTACCTTCGAGCCAAAAAAAGGTTGGGAGATGGCTGGAGGCAAAATAGGGGATTAAAACATGAGGGAGAGAGTGACCATCACAGGGGCCCTGGTTTCAGTCCTTCAAGACCTTCCCGTGGGGCATTGCTTCCCAAAACAGTCCAAACTCTATTTTTTTGTACCCTCACCCCCAAAATCACATTTCATTTCCTAAATGTAAGTTTCACTGGAAACCCGCCGTGTAACAATTAAATAAATCAATTAAGTCAAAATAATAATAGATATTTTGATCACTTACTCGGTCGGGTGCTCTGGGTCATAAGCGTCCCCCATCTTCACCGAGCGGCGCTATTTTACTCAGAACATTCAGCATTAAAAAGAAAAAAATAATAAAACAACGAGAAAGAAAAATCTCCCAACGAGTCTCCCAGCCGGCGTGTAAATTTCCACCTTGGTTTGGAACGTTAGGACCTTTCCTCTCGGGGCGACTGGCAACTCGACGTTCTGAAATTAGAATCCCGGCGCCCGCGACGTTCCAAAATCGAACCTTTTTGTATCAATCCTCTCCCGATCCGATACAAATTCAGCTTCTGTCCATGCTCGCTGCTCCGCCGCCGGTCGCCTTATGGAATCCACACACGAAGCCCTTCCCTCTAAAACATCCTTTCTATATATTATCGTACCTTGTGTGTACATACACCAGGCACACGATCTTTTTTAATCCCCGTTTAGCCTCTGCAAAAAAAAATTGAAACGTGAAAAAAAATCTTTCATCAAAAAGGAACGCAATTTTTTACATTTAAAACCATTTTAATTTGTATCTTTTTCTTTCTGTTTTCTCTCTTGTATTAAGCACACATTTTATATGTGTGTTTTTTTTCAGGCTCGAGAAAGAACACTAGGACGATGTACGTCGCTCCGTAACAAACGGAAATGAACCAAGAAGAGTTTTTTTTTAAGAGACTGGGGCTTTCCTGTGAAATTGACAGCCGCTTGGGCCAATTGAAAGTGCCTGGCTGGCTTGTGAAACTGACATAATAAGAGACATTTTATTATCGTTCATTCATGGGAGTTACTGCTGAAAACCGCCAGGTTTCTGTTTGTTTCTCCGCAGTTAGGTATGTGTTTGTTTTTGAAATAACTCCTTTTCTGATTTTCTTCCCCTAAAAATATCTGTTGCAGACGTGATTCTAAAACACACTTGTTTAAACTTGAGGAACAAAAGGAAAGTTGGTTCGTTCATTCTGTTTATAAATCCTTTAAAAAAAAACTCTTTTCCTGCAGATGTTTTTAAATGAATCGAGTTCAACATGAACTTTGTCCATTTGGAGCGACACTGATTGGGATATTGGAAGGCGGTTTCCTGAATCGTAACTCAACCACCAGGCACTTTCAGTTTTTTTTTCTCCGATACGATCACCAGGCAACAGGCTGTGACCAATAGAATTAATGTATAACACTGTACAGAATAATAACACGTGCATTACTGGTGGGTTCATAGTTTTTGGAAACAGCAGAAAGTTAAACTGATTTCAGAGTGGCCCAGACTTTAGACACAGTTAAATCCTAGAATTTTATAGCGCAGAAGGAAGCCATTCTACCCATCGTACCTGTGTCAGCTCTTTGAAAGAGCTATCCAATTAGTCACACTCTCCTGCTCTTTCCCCATCGTCCTGCAATTTTTCCCTTTTTGAACATATATCCAATTCCCCTTTGAAAATTGCTATTGAATTTGCTTACACCACCCTGTCAAGACAGTGTGTTCCAGATCATCATAACTCACTGTATAAAACAAATTCTCCTCATCTCCCATCTATTTCTTTTGCCAATTATCTTAAATTTGTATCCTCTGGTTACCGATCCTCCTGCCTTAGTACTTTGGTTCCTTAGTACCTTTTACCTATCTTTGTGAGCAATAATTGGTTACTGGTAGCATACCCACCTCTAAGTCTAAGAAAATGCAGGAGTTGAACCCCAAATAAGTTCCAGCTCTGAATAGGGCATTGCCATCAGTGAGATACTCGTGTCTGATGGGTGTCTTTGGGCCCCCTTTTATCATATTGGTTGTGGGAGCCTGTAAAACCATATGGGAATAACCACCCTATCAGCTGGTATAAAGATGGTTATTGCCATGGAAGGAGCATTCAACCCTGTCAGACTGTTGATCAGCTTCTACTCTACATTATTCTCCAAGAAGCAGGCTATTTATCTCATCGAGCCTGTTCTGCCATTCCATTAGATCATGGCCGATCTCTACGTCAACACTATTTGTCTTTTATCCATATAAGATGCAAAATGAACAACCTCTCTCTGACTTGATGGCTAGGTGCACTGACTAATGTGATGCTGAGCCATTCTCCTAAATTTGATGGGGGTGTAGGGAGTGGAGGATTTATTGGCTTTATTATCACTAAACTAGAGAGGGGTTTCTATCTGGTTTCTTCCTGCTGGGAAGGGTATAAGTGAATATTGAGTGAGTGCAGGGTAATTCACCAACACCTAATATCTAGGCTCTCATGGATGAGGTAGTGAATGTTGCAAAATTACAGAAACCACAAAGAGTTTCCATGGGATACTTTTTGCCCCATGATCTTGTGTATGGAAGCGAGGGGAAATCTGTCTTATCTACATTATTAGTAACCTCCTGAGTTTTTAAAAATATATTTCCAATTGGGGCAATGTTGGCAAACTGCACTTACTGTCCAGCCGTAGCTGCCCTGCGAAGGTGGTGGACAACTCAATCAGTTCAGAGGCCATTAAGAGTCAACCATGTATGTGGGATTGGAGCCAGAGGAGATTTAGGTTCAGAGCAGATTTATGAGGATGTTGCCAGGAATGGGGAATTTTAGCTATGGAGAAAGCCTGGACAGGCTGGGTTGTTTTCTTTGGAACAGAAGAGGCTGAGGGGAGAATTAATTACGAAGTATAAAATTATGAGGGGCTTGTTTCCCTTGGCAGACAGAACAATAACCAGAGGGCATAGATTTAAAGTAATTGGCAGAAGGATTAGAGGGGTGTCGAAAAAACATTTCACCCAGAGAGCGCTGGGGGTCTGGTATTCACTGGCTGATAGAGTGGTAGAGGCAGAAACCCTCATCACATTAAAAAAAAATACTTGGATATGTACTCGAGGTGCTGTAATCTACAGGACTATGAACCAAGAGCAGGAAAGAGGAATTAGGTTGGAAAGCTCGATTTCAGTTGGTGCAGATCATAGACTCATAGAAAGTTTACAGCACAGAAAGAGGACATTCGGCCCATTGTGTCTGCGCAGGCCGAAAAATGAGCCACCCAGTCTAATCCCACCTTTCAGCATTTGGTCCATAGTCCTGCAGATTAGGGACTTGAGGTGCATATCCAGACATCTTTTGAACGAGTTGAGGGACTCAACCTCAACTACCCTTTCAGGCAGTGAGTTCCGGACCCCCACCACCCTCTGGGGGAAAGACGTTTTCCTTATCTCCCCTCTAATCTTTCTACCAATCACTTTGAATCTATGCCCCCTCATCACTGACCTCTCTGCTGAGGTAAATAGGCCTTTCACCTCCAATCTATCCAGGCCCCTCAAAATTTTGTACATTTCAATCAGATCTCCCCTCAGCCTTCTCTGTTCCTAGAACAACCCCAGCCAATCCAATCTTTCCTCATAGCTGCATTTTTCTAGTCCCGGCAATATTTGTACCCTCTCTAGTGCAGTTACACCCTTTCTGTAATGGGGAGACCCCCAGAACTGCGCACAGTACTCAAGTTGTGGCCTAACCAATGAGTTATACAGTTCCAGCATAACCTCCCTGCTCTTATATTCTATACCGCGGCTAATAAAGGAAAGGATTCCATATGCCTACATAACCACCTTATCGACCTGTCCTACTATCTTCAGGTATCTGTGGACATTCACTCCAAGTTTCCTCACTTCCTCAACACTTCTCAGTATTTTCCCATTAATCGTGTATTCCTCTGCCTTGTTTGACCTCCCCAAATGCATCATCACACACTTCTCCAGGTTGAATTCCATTTGCCACTTTTCTGCCCACCTGACCAGTCCATTGATATCTTCCTGCAGGCTACAGCTATCCTCCTTGCTATCTACCACACGGCCAATCTTTGTGTTCTCTGCAAACCTCTTGATCATGCCCCCTAGATTTACGTCCAAATCATCAATAGACACCACAAAAAGCAGGGGTCCCAGTACTGAGCCCTGCAGAACTCCACTGGTAACAGCCCTCCAAGTCACAAAAACACCCCTCAACAATTACCCTTTGTTTCCTGTCACTGAGCTAATTTTGTATCCACCTTGCTACATTTCCCTGGATCCCATGGGCTTTTTTTTTAACCAGTCTGCCATGTGGGACCTCGTCTAAAGCCTTGCTAAAATCCATTTAGACCACATCAACTGCACTACCCTCATCTATCTTCCTTGTTACTTCTTCCAAAAATTAGTTCAAGTTGGTCAGACAAGATCTTCCCTTAACAAATCCATGCTGACTATCCTTGATTAACCTGTGCCTTTCTCAGTGACAGTTATCCTGTCTCTCTGAACTGATTTCAATAATTTTCCCACGACTGAGGTTCTGATGAAGGGTCACTGACCTGAAACATTAACACTGCTTCTCTTGCCACAGATGCTGCCAGACCTGCTGAGTATTTCCAGCATTTCTTGTTTTTATTTTTTATTTGAGGTTAGACTGACTGGCCTGTAATTATTCGGTCTATCCCTCGCTCCCTTTTTAAACAGAGGTACAATGTTAGCAGTCCTCCAAACCTCTGGCACCACACCTGTATCCAGTGAGGACTGAAAAATGATGGTCAGACCTTCTGCTATTTCCTCTCTTGCTTCTTTCAACAGCCTGGCGTACAGTTCATCTGACCCTGGTGATTTATCAACTTTCAAGGATGGTAATCCTATTAATACTTTCTCCCTATGTTTATCACATCCAATACTTCACACATCTCTTCCTTAACTAAAATATCTGCATTGTCCCCCTCTTTTGTGAAGACAGACGCAAAGTATTCCTTAAGAACAATACCAACAGCTTCTGCCCCTTCACATACCTTTTATGTGACCTACTCTCTCCTTAGTTATCCTCTTACTCTTAATGTATTGATAAAACATCTTTGGGTTCACCTTGATTTTGCTCGCCAACATTCTTTCATGCCCTCTCTTAGCTTTCCTAATTTCCTTTCTGATTTCACCCCTCCATTTTCTACTCCTTTCGGCTTTCTGTAGCATTGAGTTCTCGGTGTCGAACATAAACTTTCCTTTTCTGCCTTATCTTACCCTATAAGCTCCTTAACATCCATGTGGCACTAGATTTGGCCATCTCACCCTTTTTCTTTGTGGAAACATGTTTACTCTGAACCCCTTGAATCTTCCCTTTGAATGCCTCACACCGTTCTGACACTGATTTACCTTCAAGTAGCTGTTTCCAGTCCACTTTCACTAAATCACTCTTCAGCTTAGTAAAATTGGCCTTGCCCCAATTGAGAACTCTAACTCCTGTTTTATCCTTGTCCTTTTCCATAATTATGTTAAAACTGACTGAATTATGATCACTACCATCAAAATGTTCTCCCACTGCCACCCCTTCCACCTGCCCATCTTCATTTCCTAAAACTAAGTCTAAAACTGCGCCCTCTCTTGTTAGACTTACAACATACAGGGCAAAAAATGTTCTGAATGCACCTCAAGCATTTTAGTTTAGTTTAGTTTAGAGATACAGCACTGAAACAGGCCCTTCGGCCCACCGAGTCTGTGCCGACCATCAACCACCCATTTTTTATACTAATCCTACACTAATCCCATATTCCTACCACATCCCCACCTGTCCCTATATTTCCCTACCACCTACCTATACTAGGGGCAATTTATAATGGCCAATTAACCTATCAACCTGCAAGTCTTTGGCATGTGGGAGGAAACCGGAGCACCTGGAGGAAACCCACGCAGACACAGGGAGAACCTGCAAACTCCACACAGGCAGTACCCAGAATTGAACCTGGGTCGCTGGAGCTGTGAGGCTGCGGTGCTAACCACTGCGCCACTCCTTCTTCTTTTCTCACTAAAATTATCCCAGTTAATATAGGGGTAGTTATACTACTATTAACGCCATATTGTTTTTGCACCTCTCAGAGATTTGCCTACATATGATGGCCTGAATAGCCACCTTCTGTGCTGTAAATTTTCTGTATATTTCTACTAGGTAGGGTTGATAAGTTTCCTTCCCTGAAGGCCGTTAATGAACATACTTGGGTTTTCGAGATACTTTCCCCACCCTAGTTTCAGTGGTAGCACTCTGACCTCTGAGTCAGAAGGCATAGGTTCAAGCCCCACTTCAGAGCCTTGAGATAATCCAGACTTACACTTCAGTGCAGCACTGAGAGAGTGCTACATTGTTGGATATGCCACCTTGCAGGTGAGATATTAAATCCTTGCCCTGTCTGCTATCTCAGACCCCATGACAACTATCTGAAGAAGAGCAGGGGCGTTCTCTCCAGTGTCCTGACTAATACTGATCCTTTACCAACATCACTAAATACTGGTTATCTGGTCATCTGTCTGTATGTGTATATGTGCCTCTCTTTCATTATCGGTTTCTCTCACTCACTGTCTGCCTCTCACTGTCTAAACGCAATTTTAACCTGCACAGTGGGAATTGGGTGGATCTGAGTCAGACGGCCGTTTTAGACTTTGCCCAATTTTGAAATCAGTGGAGAGTAAAATCAGTTAGGTTGTAAAAAAAAGGAGGGGCGCAGTGGTTAGCACCGCAGCCTCACAGCTCCAGCGACCCAGGTTCAATTCTGGGGACTGCCTGTGTGGAGTTTGCAAGTTCTCCCTGTGTCTGCGTGGGTTTTCTTCGGGTGCTCCGGTTTCCTCCCACAAGCCAAAAGACTTGCAGGTTGGTAGGTAAATTGGCCATTATAAATTGCCACTAGTATAGGTAGGTGGTAGGGAAATACAGGGACAGGTGGGGATGTTTGGTAGGAATATGGGATTAGTGTAGGATTAGTATAAATGGGTGGTTGATGGTCGGCACAGACTCGGTGGGCCGAAGGGCCTGTTTCAGTGCTGTATCTCTAATCTAAACTAAAATGGGTGTCTGTCTCCAATTCGTTCCTTTCCCATTAGGCGGATTGTATTACAATCGTGCCCATGTGTCTGTTTTTCTCCTCCCTATTCCATATTATTTCCTACGGACGTTATTCACAGAATCGCTACAGTGCAGAAGGAGGACATTCGGCCCATTGTGTCCACACTGGCTCTCCAAAAGAGCAATTCCCTCAGTTCCATTCCCCTGCTTTCTCCCCATAATGCTGCACATTCTTTCTGTTCATATAACTGTCACATTACCTTTTCAATGCTTCAATTGAACCTGCCTCCACCACATTCTCAGGCAGCGCATTCCAGACCTCAACCACTCGCTGCATGAAAAAGTTTTTCCTCATGTCACTTTTGCTTTTCTTACTAAATACTTTAAATCTGTGCCCTCTTGTTCTTGATCGTTTCACGAGTGGGAACAGTTTCTCTCTGTATGCCCAAGATGGCTCCTGAGCTATAAACTCCCTAGGAAGCTCCCTTGCTGTTCAACTCTATCCATGGCCATCTGCTCCCATTCTTAGTGTTTTCTCCCCCAATCTACCCTCTTAAACTGTTTAAATTCCCCTGGCTCTTTAATCAGCTCATTTTAGCCCTAACTACAAGCTAACAGCTAGTTTAATGTTAACTGGGCACACTGCCCTCCCCCAGCCTTACCTGCTCTTTGGTTTCCTCACTGAGCACTCAAGGGAATTGAACGTAATCCGGACGAAATTGCTGGTGATACTTTGATCTTCGATCCTGCTGTCTACACCGTCCAGAGTGTCCGCGGCCACGGCGTGCAGTAAGTCCATTGTAGAGAAGAAGGAGCAGCGGGACCCTAGGGCAATAAAACTATCATAGAGGGGAAGCCTTGCGAAAAAGGTGCCCCGAACACGTAAAAAAGCCACGAACGGCTCCTCGGCCGCAACTTCAAAGCGCCCGCAGGAGATGTGAGGCTCGTAGCACAACTGCAGCGCAATGTCGGCGAATTCCTGCTGGCACCAGCGCCCGAGGCTGTCGCTCACCTCCCGGAGGACACAGATGAGCTTTCCCGGCGTCGATGGTGGGAACTGATGAAATGGTTTATTACCTGCACCCCCTTTCCCCACCCCCCTTCCCCCTCCTTACCCCTTCCCCTTCCCAGCTCCACTCTCCCAGCTCACCCCCCCCCCCACACCACCCTCCCCCACCTCCTCCCCCCTCGCAACCCCTTCCCAGCACCCCCCTCGCACCATCTTCCCCCTGCACCCCCTTCCCCTGCACCCCCCCCCACCCCCTTACAGCCCCCTTCCCAGCTCCCCCTCACACCCCCTTCCCTCCACCCCTCCCCCTCGCACCCCCTCCTCCCACCGGCATCCTCCTACCCCTGTGTAGGGGCCCTAACAACCCACTGCCTTGTGGGCGTCTCGGGAGAGACCAAGGCTAAGGGAGTAAACCCGAACAGAAAATCCGGAGCGGAACCCCGTAGGCGGTCATGTGTCACCTTTGGCATGTTTCCGGCAGTTCCTGCAGCCATACCGGTGTCAAACGTCGTGCTCTGCACTCCTTTGGATCCCACCAGAAAGGCCGAGAGGGGGGTTTTGACGCTTGGGCAACTCTCAACCTCCATACATCCGCCCAGGGATGCGCCATGGAGAGGTCACCATAGTTGCCTCACTGCGACTGAAACAACACGGAAGGCAGCAGTTACGGGTTATAAGTCCAGCTCAATTGGCGTAGAGATTGGGCGCCACGGATTGCCTTTGTCAGTGGGAGAGGTGCCTTTGTCAGTGGGAGAGGTCATCGCACCTCAGTGGACAGCTACCGCCCGCCTCAAACCGGGCAGCCCCCGGTCAATAAGGTTCTGTCCTGCCACAGTCCATCTGCTTCAATGGGTGCTTGGAGCTCAGGGTCATTGCCCGAAAAGTGGACTGCAACACCACACCAAACAACACGATAAAAGGAAAGAAGGTACCAGCCCTTCGCTTTGCAAGCTGGAACGTCAGAACTATGTGTCCTGGCCTGTCGGAAGACCTTACACAAATCAACGATTCTTGGAAGACCGCTATCATTAACAACGAGCTCAGTAGACTCAATGTAGACATTGCAGCACTTCAGGAGACACGCCTCCCTGCGAGTGGATATCGAAGAGAGCAAGACTACACCTTCTTCTGGCAGGGTAGGGATCCTGAAGAACCAAGACAGCATGGAGTGGGCTTCGCCATCAGAAACTCCTTGCTCAGCATGATAGAGCCTCCCTCAAATGGCTCTGAACGCATACTGTCCATCCGACTGCTCACCGCCTCTGGTCCAGTACACCTACTCAGCATCTATGCTCCAACACTCTGCTCCCCACCTGAAGCTAAAGATCAGTTCTACGAGGAACTCCATAATATCATTAGTAGCATCCCCAACACCGAACACCTATTCCTGCTGGGGGACTTTAATGCCAGGGTTGGGGCCGACCATGACTCATGGCCCTCCTGCCTTGGGCGCTATGGCGTTGGAAGGATGAATGAGAATGGACAGAGACTGCTTGAGTTGTGTACCTATCATAACCTCTGCATCACCAACTCGTTCTTTCACACTAAAACCTGTCACCAGGTTTCATGGAGGCACCCAAGATCGCGTCGTTGGCACCAGCTGGACTTCATTGTCACAAGGCGAGCCTCCTTAAACAGTGTCCAAATCACACGTATCTTCCACAGTGCAGACTGCAACACCGACCACTCCCTGGTGTGCAGCAAGGTTAGACTCAAACCAAAGAAGCTGCATCACTCCAAGCAGAAAGGCCACCCGCGCATCAACACAAGCAGAATTTCTCATCCACATCTGTTACAAAAATTTCTAAGTTCACTTGTAAAAGCCCTTCAAAACACTCCCACAGGGGATGCTGAGACTAAGTGGGCCCACATCAGAGACGCCATCTATGAGTCAGCTTTGACCACCTACGGCAAACGCGCGAAGAGGAATGAAGACTGGTTTCAATCTCATAATGAAGAGCTGAAACCTGTCATAGTCGCTAAGCGCATTGCACTGTTGAACTACAAGAAAGCCCCCAGCGAGTTAACATCCGTAGCACTTAAAGCAGCCAGAAACACTGCACAAAGAACAGCCAGGCGCTGTGCAAATGACGACTGGCAACACCTATGCAGTCATATTCAGCTGGCCTCAGACACCGGAAACATCAGAGGAATGTATGATGGCATAAAGAGAGCTTTTGGGCCAACCATCAAGAAGATCGCCCCCCTCAAATCTAAATCAGGGGACATAATCACTGACCAACGCAAACAAATGGACCGCTGGGTTGAGCACTACCTAGAACTGTACTCCAGGGAGAATGTTGTCACTGAGACTGCTCTCAATGCAGCCCAGTCTCTAGCAGTCATGGATGAGCTGGACGTACAGCCAACAAAATTGGAACTCAGTGATGCCATTGATTCTCTAGCCAGTGGAAAAGCCCCTGGGAAGGACAGCATTACCCCTGAAATAATCAAGAGTGCCAAGCCTGCTATACTCTCAGCACTACATGAACTGCTTTGCCTGTGCTGGGACGAGGGAGCAGTACCTCAGGACATACGCGATGTCAATATCATCACCCTCTATAAAAACAAAGGTGACCGCGGTGACTGCAACAACTACCGTGGAATCTCCCTGCTCAGCATTGTGGGGAAAGTCTTTGTTCGAGTCGCTCTAAACAGGCTCTAGAAGCTGTCTGAGCGTGTCTACCCTGAGGCGCAGTGTGGCTTTCGTGCAGAGAGATCGACCATTGACATGCTGTTCTCCCTTCGTCAGATACAGGAGACATGCCATGAACAACAGATGCCCCTCTACATTGCTTTCATTGATCTCACCAAAGCCTTTGACCCCGTCAGCAGACGTGGTCTCTTCAGACTACTAGAAAAGATTGGATGTCCACCAAAGCTACTAAGTATCATCACCTCATTCCGTGACAATATGAAAGTCACAATTCAACATGGCGGCACCTCATCAGAGCCCTTTCCTATCCTGAGTGGCGTGAAACAGGGCTGTGTTCTCGCACCCACACTGTTTGGGATTTTCTTCTCCCTGCTGCTTTCACATGCGTTCAAGTCTTCAGAAGAAGGAATTTTCCTCCACACAAGATCAGATGGCAGGTTGTTCAACCTTGCCCGTCTAACAGCGAAGACCAAAGTACAGAAAGTCCTCATTGCTGACGATGCTGCTTTAACATCTCCCACTGAAGAGTGTCTGCAGAGTCTCATCGACAGGTTTGCGGCTGCCTGTAACGAATTTGGCCTAACCATCAGCCTCAAGAAAACGAACATCATGGGACAGGACGTCAGAAATGCTCCATCCATCAATATTGGCGACCACGCTCTGGAAGTGGTTCAAGAGTTCACCTACCTAGGCTCAACTATCACCAGTAACCTGTCTCTAGATGCAGAAATCAACAAGCGCATGGGAAAGGCTTCCACTGCTATGTCCAGACTGGCCAAGAGAGTGTGGGAAAATGGCGCACTGACACGGAACACAAAAGTCCGAGTGTATCAAGCCTGTGTCCTCAGTACCTTGCTCTATGGCAGCGAGGCCTGTACAACGTATGTCAGCCAAGAGCGACGTCTCAATTCATTCCATCTTCGCTGCCTCCAGAGAATACTTGGCATCAGGTGGCAGGACCGTATCTCCAACACAGAAGTCCTCGAGGCGGCCAACATCCCCAGCTTGTACACACTACTGAGTCAGCAGCGCTTGAGATGGCTTGGCCATGAGAGCCGCATGGAGGATGGCAGGATCCCCAAAGACACATTGTACAGTGAGCTCGCCACTGGTATCAGCCCCACTGGCCGTCCACGTCTCCGCTTTAAAGACGTCTGCAAACGCGACATGAAGTCCTGTGACATTGATCACAAGTTGTGGGAGTCAGTTGCCAGTGATCGCCAGAACTGGCGGGCAGCCATAAAGGCGGGGCTAAAGTGTGGCGAGTCGAAGAGACTTAGCAGTTGGCAGGTAAAAAGACAGATGCGCAAGGGGAGAGCCAACTGTGTAACAGCCCTGACAAATAAATTTTTCTGCAGCACCTGTGGAAGAGTCTGCCACTCTAGAATTGGCCTTTATAGCCACTCCAGGCACTGCTCCACAAACCACTGACCACCTCCAGGCCACCTCTCGAGACAAGGAGGCCAAAGAAGAACTGTGTCCAGACCCCTCATAATTTTGAATACCTCTATCAAATCACCTCTCAGCCTTCTCTTCTCCAAGGAAAACAGTCCTAACTTCTCCAGTCTATCTTCATAACTGAAATTCCTCATCTCTGGAACCATTCTCGTGAATCTTTTCTGTACCCTCTCAAATGCCCTCACGTCTTTCCTGAAGTGCGGCGCCCAGAACTGGACGCAATACTCCAGCTGAGGCCGAACTAGTGTCTTATACAAGTTCAACATAACTTCCTTGCTCTTGTACTCTATACCCCTATTAATAAAGCCCAGGATACTGTATGCTTTATTAACTGCTCTCAAGCTGTTCTGCCACCTTCATTGACTTATGTACATATACGCCTAGGTTACTCCATGAGATTCTCGCTAAACGGTGTGATAAATGGCTAATGTCTTCTCCTTTTCCTCCAGGAATGTCCACCATTTGGCTACAGGTCGGGCAGTGTGGCAATCAAGTGGGACAAGAATGGTGGAAACTGGTTACCAGTGAAAGGGCTCCAAATTCTGCAGTGGACAGGTAAGTGATCTCACCTGGAAAGGGTCTGTTGCTGAGAAGGCTGTGAATTTGGGTCAATTAGAACTTTTATGACTGAGATCAATAGTTTTTTTGGGATAAGCATATCAAGCAATCAAAGATATGGAGAAAAGGTGGGTAAATGGAGTTGAGGTGCAGAACATCTATCATCTAATTGGCTAATCGAATGATGGAGCAGGATCAAGGGGCTGAATTCCTGTGTTCTGATGTTGCATTGACTTTTCAGTCTCATCAAACGGGCCTTTGGCCTTCCCATTTGGCACTCTCATGAGCTAATGAGTAAAAGTACTACTTGGTGTAGCACTAAGCCACTTAGATCAAAAGGTTTCAGATTCAAATTTCAATCTGTGCTGAGTTTACTGACCTCACCAGAGCACCAGATGGGCTGTACAATTGACTCTGACTCTATGTGTGTGTCTGCCTACCTCCTCTACATCTACTAATCTCTATGTATGCCATGTATTTGGCCCTATGCTAGGGTGGGGGAAATTAGCAGGGATCCCACTACCAGTTGGTATTCTTCGACCATTAGCTGTTTATTGGCTGAGTGAAAAGAGGATTGGGCACAACTATGATGCCCGCACAGTCAAATAGCCCATCGGAATTCATTTCCTAACTTCACCCATGAAGAATGGGAAATTCCGTGTAGTATTGTATCCAGGTAGGGTCTGCGGCTTCTAGAGAGGAGAGGACAAAATTAGCGAAAGAAGCAGCCAGAGGCACCTACCTATTGGGTGTAGAAAGTCAACTGTGTAACAAGCAGCCAACCACTCGGACCAAATTTGGAAAGATCCTTGTTTGCTCTATTTGGAACAAATTCAATCTGAAAATAGACGGAGTCCTTGTGGAAACAAAGTCTGGCACTGAGCAGACATTTTGATGATTAGGGAATATATTTTTCCAACTGACTATTATTAGTTTTCTGTATTAATTCCATTATCAATCCTTCAAAAGGAAGTAAATGCAATGTGGAATAATCCTCAGTTACCAGAGTGCGGGAACTTGGGGTTCATTTGGAAGGCTTGTGATCTGAAAGTTGAGAGGAGGCATTTCCGAGCAGGAAGGAATGGGGAATCTGTGGGGGCCCATTCTCCATCACTCAGGAATGTCTTACCGGCTGAGGAGCAACCTTGGTAGTGGATAATCCACTTGCTGGTCTAGTGAGTAAAGGCACTACCTGGTGTATCTTTAAAGGAAAGAACTTGCATTTATATAGAGCCTTTCATGAACACAGGATATCCCAAAGTGCTTTATAGTCAATTAAGTGTTTTTGAAGAAAAAACAAGAAATGCTGGAAATACTCAGCAGTTCTGTCAGCATCTGTGGAGAAAGAAGCAGAGTTAACTTTTCAGGTCAGTGACCCTTCTTCAGAACTGAAAAATGTTAGAAATGTAAAAGATTTTAAGCAAGTAAAGCGGGGGGTGGGGCAAGAGATAACAAAAGAGAAGGTGTTGATAGGACAAGGTCACAGAGAATAACTAACCAGAAAGTCATGGAACAAAGGAAAACGGTATGTTAATGGTGTGCTGAAAGACAAAGTGTTAGTACAGAGGAGGGTGTGAATAGACTGGAAAGCACAAAGTACTCCAAGCACAAACATTAAAAATTAAGAAAAAACAGAAACAGTGGGTAGGCACAGCAAAACCAAACTAAACACACTAAAAACTCCAAAATAAAATAACCAAAGAAAAAACAAAAAAAGGAAAAATAACTATACGTAAAAAGGGGGGGACCGTCAAGCTCTGAAATTATTGAACTCATTGTTCTGTCCGGCAGGCTGTAGTGTGCCGTAGGATGCTGTTCCTCAAGCTTGCGTTGATGTTCACTGGAACAATGCAGCAATCCCAGGACAGACACGTGAGCATGAGAGCAGGGGTGGTGTTGAAATGGCAAGCAACTGGAAGCTCGGGGTCATGCTTCTGGACTGAGCAGAGGTGTTCCGCAAAGCGGTCACCCAGTCTGCGTTTGGTCTTCGCAGTGTAAAGGAGACCACATTGTGAGCAGCGAATACAGTATACTAAATTGAAAGAAGTACAAGTAAATCACTGCTTCACCTGAAAGGAGTGTTTGGGGCCTTGGATAGTGAGGAGAGAGGAGGTAAATGGGCAGGTATTACACCATTGCGATTGCAGGGGAAAGTGCCGCGGGAAGGGGACGAGGCGGTGGCGGTAATGGATGAATGGACGAGGGTGTTGCGGAGGGAACGATCCCTTCGGACTGCTGACAGGGGAAGGGAGGGGAAGATGCGTTTGGTAGTGGCACCACACTGGATGTGGCGCAGGATGATCCTTTAGATCTGGAGGCTGGTGGGGTAGAAAGTGAGGACAAGGGGAACCCTGTCACGGTTCTGGAAGGGAGGGGAAGGGGTGAGAGTAGAGGTGCGGGAAATGGGTCAGACACGGTTGAGGGCCCTGTCAACCACATTGGGGGTGAATCCTCGGTTGAGGAAAAAGGAAGACATGTTAGAAGCACTGTCGTGGAAGGTAGCATCATCAGAGCAGATGCGTCGGAGATGGAGAAACTGGGAGAATGGAATGCAGTCCTTACAGGAGGCAGGGTGCAAAGAAGTGTAGTCGAGGTAGCTGTGGGAGTCTGTGGGCTTATAATGAATATTAGTAGACAGCCTATCCCCGGAGATGGAGACAGAGTAGTCGAGGAAGGGAAGGGAAGTGTCGGAGATGGACCATGTGAAGGTGAGAAAAGGGTGGAAATTAGAAGCAAAGTTGATAAAGTTTTCCAGTTCGGGGCGGGAGCAGGAAACAGCACCGATACAGTCATCAATGTACCGGAAAAAGAGTTGGGGGAGGGGGCCTGATTAAGACTGGAACAAGAAATGTTTGACATATCCCACAAAATGACAGTCATATCTAGGACCCATGCGGGTACCCATAGAAACACCTTTTACTTGAAGGAAGTGAGTGGAGTTCAAGGAGAAGTTGTTCAATGGGAGAACATGTTCAGCCAGGCAGAGGAGGGTGGTGGTGGATGGGGACTGGTTGGCCTCTGTTCAAGGAAGAAGCAGAGAGCCCTCAAACCATCCTGGTGGGGGATGGAGGTGTAGAGAAATTGAAGTGTTTTTTAAGTGTGTCCTCGGTGTAATGGAGGAAGCACAGCAGCCATTTTGCATGCAGCAAAGTCCCACAATGAGATACGTGACCAGTTAATATATTTTTGTGATATTTGTTGAGGGATAAATTTTGGCCAGTACTGGAGGAAGAACTCCCCTGCTCAATTTCAAATAGTGACATGGGATCTTTTACATCCACCTCCAAGATCTCCGACAGTGCAGCGCTCCCTTAGTACTGCACTGCAGTATCAACCTAGATTATGTGCTCAAGTTCCTGGACTGGGGCTTGAACCCACAACCTTCTGACTCAGGTGAGGGTGCCACCACTGAGCTACGGTTGACATCAAAGCAGATTATAAATGTTAACCAAATTTTAAAAAGGGTGTAGGAACTCTCTCTGAGAAGTGCAAGAACAATAAGGCAGTAATAGTAGGGGATTTTAATTATCCCAAAATTAACTGGGATAGTTTTAGTGTGGAAGGAATTGAGGGAGCAGAATTCTTGAGGTGCATTCAGAAGAACCTTTTTTGCCCAGTATGTCGCCAGGCCAACAAGAGAGGGCGCAGTTTTAGACATAGTTTAAGGAAATGAAGATGGGCAGGTGGAAGGGGTGGCAGTGGGAGAGCATTTTGATGGTAGTGATCATAATTCAGTCAGTTTTAACATAATTATGGAAAAGGACAAGGATAAAACAGGAATTAGAGTTCTCAATTGGGGCAAGGCCAATCTTACTAAGCTGAGGAGTGATTTAGCGAAAGTGGACTGGAAACAGCTACTTGAAGGTAAATCAGTGTCAGAACAATGGGAGGCATTCAAAGGGAAGATTCAAGGGGTTCAGAGTAAACAAAGAAAAAGGGTGAGACGGCCAACTCTAGAGCACCATGTATGTCAAAGAGTTTACAGGGTAAGATAAGGCAGAAAAGGAAAGCTTATGTCCGACACTCAATACTGCAGAAAGCCGAGAGGAGTATAGAAAGTGGAGGGGTGAAATCAAAAAGGAAATTAGGAAAGCTAACGGAGGGCATGAAAGAATATTGGCAAGCAAAATCAAGGTGAACCCAAAGATGTTTTATCAATACATCAAGACTAAGAGGATAACTAAGGAGAGAGTAGGGCCCATAAAAGACCAAAAAGGTAACCCATGTGTAGGGGCAGAAGATATTGGTATGATTCTTAATGAATACTTTGCATCTGTCTTCAGAAAAGAGGGGAACGATGCAGATATTGTATTTACGGAGGAAGAGTGTGACGTATTAGATGTGATAAACATAGGGAGAGAGGAAGTATTAATGGGATTAGCATCCTTGAAAGTTGATAAATGACCAGGGTCAGATGCAATGCATCCTAGGCTGTTAAAAGAAGCAAGAGAGGAAATAACAGAGGGTCTAATCATCATTTTCCAGTCCTCACTGGATATAGCTGTAGTGCCAGAGGATTGGAGAATTGCTAATGTTGTACCTCTGTTTAAAAAGGGGGCAAAGGATAGACCAAAATAATTACAGACCAGTCAATCTAACCTCAGTAGTGGGCAAATTATTGGAATCTATTCTGAGAGATAGAATAAACTGTCACTTAGAAAGGCACAGGTTAATCAAGGATAGTCAGCATGGATTTGTTAAGGGAAGATCTTGTTTGACCAATTTGATCAATTTTTTTGAAGAAGTAACAAGGAAGATTGATGAGGGTAGTGCAGTTGACGTGGTCTACATGGATTTTAGCAAGGCTTTTGACAATGTCCCACTGGTTAAAAAGAAACCCATGGGATCCAGGGAAATGCAGCAAGATGGATACTAAATTGGTTCAGTGGCAGGAAAGAAAGGGTAATTGTTGACGGTTGTTTTAGTGACTGGAGGGCTGTTTCCAGTGGCGTTACACGGGGCTGAATACTGGGTCCCCTGCTTAACGTGGTGTATATTAGTAATTTGGACATAAATCTAGGGGGCATGATCAAAAAGTTTGCAGACAACACAAAGGTTAGCCGTGTGGCAGATAGCGAGGAGGATAGCTGTAGACTGCAGGAAGATATTGATGGTCTGGTCAGATGGGCAGAAAAGTGACAAATGGAATTCAACTTGTAGAAGTGTGAGGTGATGCATTTGGGGAGTTTAAACAAGGCAAAGGAATACACGATTAATGGGAAAATACTGAGAAGTGTAGAGGAAGTGAGGGACCTTGGAGTGAATGTCCACAGATCCCTGAAGGTAGCAGTACAGGTCGATAAGGTGGTTGAGAAGGCATATGGAATCCTTTCCTTTATTAGCTGAGGTATAGAATATAAGAGCAGGGAGGTTATGCTGAAACTGTTCAACTCATTGCTTAGGCCACAGCTTGAGTACTGTTTGCAGTTCTGGTCCCTTCATTACAGAAAGGATGTAATTGCACTCGAGAGGGTACAGAGGAGATTTATGAGGATGTTGTCAGGACTGGAAAAATGCAGCTATGAGGAAAGATTGGATAGGCTGGGATTGTTCTCCTTGGAACAGAGAAGGCTGAGGGGAGATCTGATTGAAATGTACAAAAATTTGAGGGGCCTGGATAGAGTGGAGGTGAAGGGTCTATTCACCTTAGCAGAAAAGTCAGTGATGAGGGGGCATAGATTAAAATGATTGGTAGAAAAAATTAGAGGGGAGATGAGAAAAAACGTTTTCACTCAGAGGGTGGTGATGGTCTGGAACTCACTGCCTGAAAGGATAGTTGAGGCGGGGACCCTCAACTCATTCAAAAAGAGTCTGGATTATGCACCTCAAGTGCCGTAATCTGCAGGGCTATGGCCCAAATACTGGAAGGTGGGATTAGAATAGGTGGATCGTTTTTCGGCCAGCACAGACACGATGGGCCAAGTGGCCTCTTTCTGTGCCTTAAACTTTCTATGATTCTATGACAGGAAGGCCTGGGAGTTCATATACACACGTCACTGAAGGTGGCACGACAAGTTGATAAAGCTAACTTTCTTCTTTGGCCTCCTTGTCTCGAGAGACAATGGGTAAGCGCCTAGATGTGGTCAGTGGTTTGTGGAGCAGCGCCTGGAGTGGCTATAAAGGCCAATTCTAGAGTGACAGACTCTTCCACAGGCGCTGCAGATAAAATTGGTTGTCGGGGCTGTTACACAGTTGGCTCTCCCCTTGCACTTCTGTCTTTTTTCTTGCCAACTGCTTTGACTCGCCACTCTTTAGCCCTGCCATTATGGCTGTCTGCCAGCTCTGACGATCACTGGCAACCGACTCCCACGACTTGTGGTCAGTGTCACAGGACTCCATGTCGCGTTTGCAGACATCTTTAAAGCGGAGACATGGATGGCCGGTGGGTCTGATGCCAGTGACGAGCTCGCTGTACAATACGTCCTTGGGGATCTTGCCATCTTCCATGCGGCTCACATGGCCAAGCAATCTCAAGCGCCGCTGGCTCAGTAGGGTGTATATGCTGGGGATGTTGGCCGCCTCAAGGACTTCTGCGTTGGAGATATGGTCCTGCCACCTGATGCTAAGAATTCCCTGGAGGCAGCGAAGATGGAATGAGTTGAGACGTCGCTCTTGGCTGACATACGTTGTCCAGGCCTCGCTGCCGTAGAGCAAGGTACTGAAGACACAGGCTTGAAATACTCGGACTTTTGTGTTCCGTGTCAGTGTGGCATTTTCCCACACTCTCTTGGCCAGTCTGCACATAGCAGCGGGAGCCTTTCCCATGCGTTGTTGATTTCTGCATTGAGAGACAGGTTACTGGTGATAGTTGAGCCTAGGTAGGTGAACTCTTGAACCACTTCCAGAGCGTGGTCGCCGATATTGATGGATGGAGCATTTCTGATGTCTTGTTCCATGATGTTTGTTTTCTTGAGGCTGATGGTTAGGCCAAATCCGTTGCAGGCAGCCGCAATCCTGTCGATGAGTCTCTGTAGACACTCTTCTGTGTGAGATGTTAATGCAGCATCGTCAGCAAAGAGGAGATCCCTGATGAGGACTCTCCATAATTTGGTCTTTGCTCCAAGACGGGCAAGGTTGCTTTTAAGCTTATGGGATTCTGAACTTTAAAAATAGATGCATATAGTATAAAAGCAAATAAGATATGGTAAACCTTTATAAATTACTGGTTAGGCCTTAGCTGAATTATTGTATCCAGTTCTGGCGCCACACTTCAGGAAAGATGTCGAGGCCTTGGAGAGCGTGCAGAGCAGATTTACCAGAATAATATCAGGGATGAGGAACTTCAGTTATGTGGAGAGGTCGGAGAAGCTGAGTTTGTTCTCCTTAGAACAGAGAAAGCTAATCGGAGATTTACTAGAGGTGTTCAAAATTACTGTTTTGACACAATAAATAAGGGGAAACCATTTCCATTGGCCAGAGGGTTAATAACCAGAGGACACAGACTTAAGACAACTGGCAAAAGAACCACGGAGAGATCAGGAGAATATTTTATATTTCGCGAGTTGTTGTGATTTGGAATGCACTGCATGCAAAAGTGATGGAAGCAGATTCAATAGTAACTTTCAAAAGGGAATTGGATAAATAATTGAAAAGGAAAGAAATTGTAGTGCAATGGGGAAAGAGTAGGGGAGTAAGACTAATTGGACAGTTCTTTAAAAGAGCTCCCTTTGTGCTGTATGTCTCTATGATTGTATGAGTGACTCAAGATGATTTATTGAAGATTTCCCATGACATCCCCCTTATATGACACTATGGCATGGGTAGGGAGGGCAAAATCTGAAAAGCACTAGTTGCTTCCACTCTCTATAAACCTGAGCTCATCCAAACTCTGCTGTCCATATCCTAACTCGCACCACCTTTATCCATTATCCTTGTTCTCGCTGACCTACAATGGCCCAGCAACTCCTTGATTTCAAGGGCGGCACAGTGGCGCAGTGGTTAGCACCGCAGCCTCACAGCTCCAGGGACCCGGGTTCGATTCTAGGTACTGCCTGTGTGGAGTTTGCAAGTTCTCCCTGTGTCTGCGTGGGTTTTCTCCGGGTGCTCCGGTTTCCTCCCACAAGCCAAAAGACTTGCAGGTTGATAGGTAAATTGGCCATTATAAATTGTCACTAGTATAGGTAGGTGGTAGGGAAATATAGGGACAGGTGGGGATGTTTGGTAGGAATATGGGATTAGTGTAGGATTAGTATAAATGGGTAGTTGATGGTCGGCACAGACTCGGTGGGCCGAAGGGCCTGTTTCAGTGCTGTACCTCTAATCTAAAAATTCTCATCATGTTCTAACCCACCGTGGCGGTGCCCCTTCCTATCCCTGTAACATCCTCCAACCCTACAGTTCTCCGAGAACACTGCGTTCCTCCAATTATGGCCTCTTTTGCATCTGCCATTGCCTTCACTCCACCGTTGGCAGCCATGCTTTTAGTTGTCTAGGGCCTAAGCTCTAAATTTCCCTGCCTAAGCTTCTCTGCTCTCCATCTCTCTTCCTTAAAACCTACTTCTTTGACCAAGCTTTTGGTCACCTGTACTAATATCTTCTTTTCTGGCCTCGTGTCAATTTTTGTCTGATTACACTCCTGTGAACCATGTTGGAACATTCTACTATGTTAAAGGCACTATATAAATGCAAGTTGTTGCTGTTGTTGTGGTGATTGCTACAATTTTAAGGCATGGTTGAATCCTCTTCTTGCTGGATTCCCGCTGGCCACCATTTTAACAGCTAACTCCGTCAGGTGGTCAAGGCACCCTTTGGAAGTGGGTAGGAGCCAGTCCCCCATCCCTCCTGTGAGATCCCCTAAAACTGCCTTCTCTACTTATCTGCTCGGTGGTGAGCCTACTCGTCTCACATCGCCCAAACTTTGTGTCCCGCCCACAGTCAGTCAGCTGCTGCTTCCACCCATATCAGGAAGGTAGCTGACTGATGATGTGCAGATAAGGCCCAGAGGTTAAACTACACCAGCACTCAAACTTAGATCAATGTGCTTTGTACTTGTCGTCTCATCCAAAACCCACTGGAGTTAAAATCAACCCAAAGATACCCAGATGCAGGAGTTGTTATGGAAACAGATGACATGACCAATGCTTTTCCAGAGATGGGTTAGGTCCTCAGAATAGATTGTATCCAATCAGGGAGAGTTGGGCTAGTTTTATATCAGAACCAGCCGTTCAATTATAGACTTCAAGAGGATATAGACAGGCTGGTGGAATGGGCAGACACGTGGCAGATAAAATTTAATGCAGAGAAGTGTGAAGTGATTCATTTTCATAGGAAGAACAAGAAGAGGAAATATAAAATAAAGGATACAATTTTAATGGGGTTGCAGAAGCAGAGGAACCTTGGGGTATATGTGCACAAATTGTTAAAGGTGGCAGGGCTGGTTGAGAAGGGGGTTAATAAGGCATACACAATCCTGGGCTTTATAAATAGAAGTTTAAAGTACAAAAGCAAGGAAGTTATGATGAACCGTTATAAAACACTGGTTTGGCCTCATTTGGAATATAGCGCCCAATTCTGGGCACCACACTTTAGGAAGGATGTGAAGGCATTAGAGAGGGTGCAGAAAAGAATTCTGAGAATGGTTCCAGGGATGAGGCACTTCAGTTACATGGATAGATTGGAGAAGCTGGGGCTTTTCTTCTTAGAGAAGAGAAAGTTGAGAGGAGATTTGATAGAAGTGTTCAAAATCATATGGGCAGAGTAGAAAGGGAGAAACTGTTTCCATTGGTGGAAGGGCCAAGAACCAGAGGACACCAATATAAATTGAATGGCAAAAGAACCAATTGTGAAATAAGGAAAAACATTTTTATGCAGTGAGTGGTTAGGATCTGGAAGGCACTGCCTGAGAGTGTGGTGGAGGTAGATTCAACAGTGACTTTCAAAATTGAATAATTAGCTGATGGGAAAAAATTTGCAGGGCTACGAGGAATGGGCAAGTGAGTGAGACTAACCGAGTTGCTCTTGCAGAGAACTGGCATAGTCATGACAGGCCGAATGGCCTCCTTCTGTGCTGCAACCATTCTATGATTCTCCAGACAATGCCAAGTGTAACAGCTTCAATCTGCCCCATGCCATCCTCAGACCAAGAGGGCTGGTAGAGAGGATGGTATACTGGATTAGCTGCGACCTTCACAGCCTGACTATAACCTCGATGGAATGGAATAAAAACTACCAGAATCTTTGAATATTTTTAAGGCAGAGGTAGATAGATTCTTGATAAGCAAAGAACAAAGAACAGTACAGCACAGGAACAGGCCATTCGGCCCTCCAAGCCTGCGCCGATCTTGATGCCTGCCGAAACTAACACCTTCTGCACTTCCGGGGCCCATATCCCTCTATTCCCTTCCTATTCATATATTTGTCAAGATGTCTCTTAAACGTTGCTATTGTATCTGCTTCCACCACCTCCCCTGGCAGCAAGTTCCAGGCACTCACCACCCTCTGTATAAAAAACTTGCCTCGCACATCTCCTCTAAACGTTGCCCCATGAAAGGGATGAAAGGTTATTGGGGGTCGGTGGAAATGTGGAGTAATCAGTTCAGCCATGAACTTATTGAATGGCAGAGCAGGCTCGAGGGGCCGAGTGGCCTTCTCCTGCTCCTAATTCGTATGTTTGTATGCCATATTTGCTACTTGCTTATAAAGCAGCACACCAAGGACCTTCGCTTGAATCATTATACAGACAGCAAGCAGTCAGCCTGTTACTCGAGTCAGAAAGGCACAGTCAAGGAAGGCCGTCAACAAGAATTGAAACGTGGTGGAATGTTTCTTTGATTCATTCTCGAGATGTGGGCATCGCCTAGAAAAGTCGGCATTTATTGCCCATCTCTACTTGCCCTGGTTGATACAACTGAGTGGCTTGCTAGGCCATTTCAAAGGGCAATTAAGAGTCAACCATGTTGGTGTATGACTGGAGTCCCATATAGGACAGACTGAGAAATGATGACAGATTTCCTTCCCCGTTAGGGAGCCAGTCCACGAACAATCCACTAACTTCATGAGCACTTTTACTGATACCAGCTTAATATTTCCGGATTTTGTTTCACCTGAATTTAATTTCTTAAACTATCTGATTTGAACTCATGTTCACTGGATTATTAGTTCAGTAATAACTAATACACTGCCAAACATTCGTAAACTAAGAGATGACCTAATTATATCAACCAAACTTCCACAAGTTGCAATTCTTGACACCAGAGGGGTATTTTGTCGCCAAGGTACCCAACTGTCATGTAAGCAACAGATCTACCATGTGACTATGTCAAATTGTTCTCTCTCTCATGAGGAAGTGACACTGTATATCTTCACCACCCAAAAGGAGGAATGGGAAAGTGAGGTATATAGTTCCTTATTTGAGAATTAATACAAGTTTATCAGTTCCTCATCTCACCTCCTGACTCCCCAAAGCCTGTCTACCATCTACAAGGCACAAGTCAGGAGTGTGATGGAATACTCTCCACTTGCCTGGATGGGTGCAGCTCCAACAACACTCAAGAAGGTGGACACTGTCCAGGACAAAGCAGCCCGCTTGATTGGCACCCGATCCACAAACATTCACTCCCTCCACCACCGACACACAGTGGCAGCAGTGTGTACCATCTACAAGATGCACTGCAGCAATGCACCAAGGCTCCTTAGACAGCACCTTCCAAACCTGCGACCTCTACCACCTAGAAGGACAAGGGCAGCAAATGCATGGGAACACCACCACCTGCAAGTTCCCCTCCAAACCACACATCATCCTGACTTGGAACTATATCGCCGTTCCTTCACTGTTGCTGGGTCAAAATCCTGGAACTCCCTTCCGAACAGCACCGTGGGTATACCTACCCAACATGGACTGCAGTGGTTCAAGAAGGCAGCTCACCACCACCTCCTCAATGGTGGCCTAGCCAGTGACACCGACATCCCATGAATGAATAAAAAAACAGTTCCAGCTGTCTTCTACACAGATACAGCAAGGCAGGATATTGCTGTTGGGTTTTTGCTCAGTAATATCAGAGAAATCAGAAAATGAAATAAAGTTCAAACATGAGGCCAATACACACATTTCAAAACCAGTACACCAATGCTGGTACCGGACAGTGTGAGGGAACGTATAGATATGGAGGTACAAGAAATGCTGATCCTGGGAGCAATATGGCCCTTTCAGAGCCCATGTGATCATTTTGGTCCAAGACTGGATGGTTTTGTGTAAACTGAATGGCTTGACAGAACCTCATGCTTTGCGCAGAGGATATCTGGAAGTTCTAGGCCACTGAATATCGAATGATCTTGGACCTGATGGAAGGATATTGGGTGGTGCTACTTAGTGCAAAGATCCAATCATGCTCTGTACTTGTTATGCAATCAGGGCTGCGATTATGCTCTTTGGAATGTGTCAGCTGTGGCACAGTTGGTAACTCTCTCAGTGCTGGGGCCTCAGCTATTTACTATCTATGTTAATGACTTAGATAAAGAGATTGAGAGTCATGTGTTTAAATTTGTTGACGATACAGAGTTAGATGGGAATTTAAGTTGTGAGGAGGACACAAAGAAGCTGCAAAGAGATATAGACAGGTTAAGTGTGGGCAACAAGATGGATTATAATGTGGGGAAGTGTGAGGTTATTCACTTTGGCAATAAGAAGAGCAGAATATCTTTTAAAAAGTGTGAAACTTTTAAATGTTGATGTACAGAGAGACTTGGGTGTACTTGTACAAGGAACACAAAAAGTTTGCATGCATGTACACCAAGCAATTAATAAAGTAAATGGTGTGTTATTTATTTATTTTTTTAGAGATACAGCACTGAGACAGGCCCTTCGGCCCACCGAGTCTGTGCCGACCAACAACCACCCATTTATACTAATCCTACATTAACCCCATATTCTCTACCACATCCCTACCATTCTCCTACCACCTACCTACACTTGGGGCAATTTTACAACGGCCAATTTACCTATCAATCTGCAAGTCTTTGGCTGTGGGAAGAAACCGGAGTACCCGGCGGAAACCCACGCAGACACAGGGAGAACTTGCAAACTCCGCACAGGCAGTACCCAGAACTGAATCCGGGTCGCTGGAGCTGTGAGGCTGCGGTGCTAACCACTGTGCCGCCCTTTATTGCAAGGCGATTGGAGTACAAGAATAAGGAAGTCTTGCTACAATTGTATAGGGCTTTGGTGAGATCACACCTGGAATACTGTGTGCAGTTTTGGTCTCCATATCTAAAGAAGGATGTACTTGCCTTGGAGACGGTGCAGATTCACTAGATTGGTTGCTGGAATGAGAGGGTTGTCCTATGATGAGAGGCTGATTAAATTGGGCCAATACTCTCTGGAGTTTAGAAGAATGAGAGGTGATCTCACTGAAACATAAAAGATTCTGAAGGGGCTTGACAGGTTAGACATGAGAGGTTGTTTCCCCTAGATGGAGAATCTAGAACAGAGCCTCAGGATAAGGGGCCTATCATTTCGGACTGAGATGAGGAGATATTTCTTCACTCAGATGTTTGTGAATCTTTGGAATTGTCTACCCCAGAGGGTTATGGATGCTCCATTGTTGAGTGTATTTAAGACTGAGATCAATAGATTTTTGATCTCTTGGGGAATCAAGCAATATCGGGAACGGGCAGGAGAGTGGAGTTGAAGTAGAAGATCAGTCATGATTGTAGTGAATGGCGGAACAGACTCAATGGGCCGAATGGTCTACTCCTGCTCCTATTTCTTATGTTCTTACTCTCACCTCTGAGTCAGAAAGTTGTGGGTTCAAGTCTCTGAAGAAGGGTCACTGACCTGAAATGTTAATTCTGCTTCTCTCTCCACAGATGCTGCCAGACCTGCTGAGTATTTCCAGCATTTCTTGTTTTTATTTCAGATTTCCAGCATCTGCAGTATTTTGCATTTATTTGAAGGGGAAATGTTGGCCGGGACATTGGAAATATTGCCCTGCTCTTCTTCGAATAGTACTAAAGGTATCTAGGGGTCCCTCTGAGCCTTCACCTGGTCTTACTGTAACAGGGTTTCATTTTAAACACACCGTGTTTTTAGCTCCCCCTTGGTGAATCCTTGTTCTCTGCTTTCCAATTATAAGGCAAAGAAACCAGCACAAACAGGCTTTCTTAGGTTTAAAGAAGAAAAGTTGAAATTTATGAAACTTAAACACTAATTCGGTTGACGCCTACAGATACACAACCCGCCCACGCTAGGATGCATACATGATACACACTTGCAAATAGAGACAGAAACGAGCAGAAGAAAAATAAAGTGGAAAAGTTTGAGGCGATATCTGAGGAGTTTTTGTTACGGTTCTTCGAGCTCACTGTAGAGTCCTTGATTGACGGTAGATCTTGCTTTTCGTTGGGACCCAGTATTCTTCTTAAACCTTGTTCGCTGTAGGAGACTTATCTCCCTTGGGGTTCATGTGTCTTCAGTGGATTCAGAGGTGTGTGAGAAAGAGTTGGGAATAGGCAGACAGGAGAGGCTGTGGTGAGCCAGCCAGGAAAGATCTTGTCAGTACAGGAGCATTCTGCTTTTTTCCCAAACTGTTAGTACAAATTCAAAAAAACTCAGTTTGCCCAGCAGGTTAGTCATGTGACTAGCTGGTTTGACCATGTCCATTTGTGTATTTGGTCATCTAAGCAGTCAACCTGGAATGAGAGCTCCCCCACCTTCAACGTCTGGTGATCAAAAGTCCATTGTGGGTTGAATGTGTCAGGGAATGGCTGCTTTGTCCTTCCAAGCACTGTCTGTTATTATGCAAATGTCTTTTCCAGCCACGGCTGATCAAGTCCTTCCTTCACTGCAGTAACAGTTTAAAATCAATGTTCATGACAAAATTAAAGTGCCTCATTCTTGGCAGGCCTAGCATGACAGCTATGGAATCCTTTCAGGCCACCTGAAAAGGCAGACCTCAGTTTACCGTCCCATCAGAAAGTACTGCGCTGGAGTACCAGTCTCTGGAGATGGGCCGGAACCCACGCCTTCTGGCTCAGAGGTGGGTACGCTACCATGGAGCTACGGCCGACAGTTATACACTGTGAGCTGCTTCCCCAAGCGATGGCTTATTTCATAATTGGCAAAGAATATTTGAATTTCAATGCTCTTGAACAGCACGTCATGATGAGCCATCATAGCTCTGTTTTTTAAAATCGGAGTGTCTATACCCTGGGACGCCAGGAATAAACAGAGTCAATGCTCACGAATGCTGCCTCTGCAGCACCCACGTGTATGCAGTTTGATGGGTGAGGGTGTGTGGCAGATGGTCAGTGAGTCGTGATGACAGGGAAATCAATTTAAGATCATAATCAAAAGAACAAGGGGAGAGTTTAGGATTTTTTTTAACAGTGAGAGTTGTTAGGACATGGAATACTCAACCAGTTACAGTGTTGAGACCAGAATCCATAATCGCTTTTAAAAGGGAAGTTATAGAGTCATTTACAGCACAGAAGGAGGCTATTCAGCCCATCGTATCCTTGCCAGCTCTCTGTAGAGCAATCCAGTCAGGCACATACCTCCGCTCTATTCCCATAGCCCTCTAAGATTATTTCCTTCAAATGTCCATCCAATTTTCTTTTGAAATCGTTGATTGTCTCTGTCTCCAGCACCCTCATAAGCAGCAAGCTCCAGGTCATTACCATTCACTGTGTAAACAGGTTCTTCATCACGTCTCCTCTGCATCTCTTACCCAAAACCTTAAATCTGTGTCCCCTAGTCCTTGTACCATCAGACAATGGGAACAGTTTTTCTTTGTCTACATTATCCAAATCTGTCATAAACTTGTGGGTAAATATTTGAAAAATAAACATGCAAAAGGGTGTGGGGAAAGGACAGGGGGATTTTTTGAACTCTGTGTAGTAAAATTGTACAATTCTAAATATGAAGCAGTTCTGGCTTAATTTGGTCTTGCATAGAATCTACAGCAGAGAAACAAGCCATTCTGCCCAACTCGTCTGTGCAGGTGTTTTATACTCCACATAAGGCTCCTCCCAATCTAATTACCTCTTCCCATTCTGCCCCCATATTCCACTATTCCCTTCTTCTTCATGTGTAGAAACTATTCTTTAAATTTGACTAAATACATTGGACTTTTAAAAAGCCACCTGCAGTCTCAGCCTATTTTGTTACGGTTGTTGCGAAGTTTGTTGTTGTAGTCTCCCTGGCAACAAGCTAGAGAAAGAGTCCAACGCAACTTTCAAATTGATACAGACATCATCATTGGCCCACTAATGATATGGCAACCTTTTTTTTTGGACTGAGGCTGTCAGTTTTCAATTTCTAACAATCCTTGGCAACGGGTCAAGTGCTCTACAAAGAAATATATCAAAACAATCCTCCCAGTGCAGTTGAATCGAACAAACGGAATTCTTCACAGAAAGGCGGGTAGATGTTAGCTAGCTCGCACAGCTTGTACAAAGATGAGACGGAGGAGAGCTCTGAGTGTAATAGTTGTTTATAGAGATACAGATTAGACTTTAGGTTCACAAGCTTTGTGTTTTTTCTTTGGTCAAGGAGATAGATCAAGATCATTACGGATGAGGAAGGCTAGTTGTCCCATCCAGGGAGACCCTTGCCTCATTGCAGTATCAATCCCTTTTTAAAAAATGATTGCTGAGTTTTTTCCTCCATTATTTTTCCTGGGCTTCCATTCCTACTGTTGATCACTCTTTGAGCATTTGACGACAATGTAATATGGACACTATTGAATTAAATGACCATTATACATTATACACCACACATTATTTTCCCTTCTATTTGAAGCTAATGGAAGGTAAAATCGGGCGGGTCGTATAATGGGTCATCAATTCCAGATCACCCATTGTATATTATTGCCCTAAATTCACCATGTGAAGAATGTCTTAATGTTTCCTTCTACTATTTTGAACACGTGTCCCAGAGTTCTACTCTCACAATTTAATTTAAAGTCATATTCTGGATTTACCTTTTCCATTCCCTTCACTATCTTACATACCTCGATAAGATCAGCTTTTAGATGCCTTCTTTCCATACTGAACATAGGATTTGTTGAACAAAGAAAGACCAAGGTCTATCTGGTTTTCCTTCTAACATCCTGGTAGTCGCATGATAGAATCATAGAACTATAGAATCGTAGAACTGTAGAATAGTACAGCACAGAATACAATCATAATGGAGTTGTTGACTAATCATAGCAATCGAACTGTATCAGTTAATTTACAACAGACCCAGACATGACATAAAGAAAACCTCAGTGATGAAGAGTTTTGGAAACCATATGTCCAAAATTATCTGATCTTCCCAAGCATGTTACAATTACCACCTGTCATGTCTCAAATTACTCATATACTATAACTCAAAAACATTATTTTCTGAAATAAATCTATCTAATTTGTATTTGAATTAATGCCCAAGTCTCTCCAGTCTATCCTCATATCTCACATCCCTGACATTGGGGACTGGGCTCTTAGCTCTTCTCTGCATTGCCTCCAGTAGTTGAATGTCTCCCTGGTTTCTCGGTATCCAGAGCTGGACACAGTACTCAAAGCGAGGTCTGGGCATAGCTGAAATAAAAGCAAGAAATGCTGGAAATACTCAGCAGGTCTGGCAGCATCTGTGGAAAGAGAAGCAGAGTTAACATTTCAGGTCAGTGACCTTTCAGTGACCTGAAACGTTAACTCTGCTTCTCTCTCCACAGATGCTGCCAGACCTGCTGAGTATTTCCAGCATTTCTTGTTTTTATTTCAGATTTCCAGCATCCGCAGTATTTTGCTTTTATTTATCTGACCATAGCTGCTTACCTTCGCTGACTTGTGTACTGTTTGACTATGGCATACAGCATCCTATTGGCTTTGTTAATTGCTACTTTGCATTGATTAGACATGTTAGCTGTAAAATGTGGCTCCATAATGCTCGTGGTTTTGGTGCTATGAATGCCAATTAAAATCGGAGGTATATAAATAGTAAGGATGGAGTAAAAACATTTGTTAACTCCCAATGAAATAAAATGATGTCAACATAAGGAAAGCAGCTGATTAGTGAGTAGCTGGTGAGTTTGTATTTATTTAAGTCTTAAGTTTATTTCTGTTAAGTCAGTTAATAGTCTAATAAATAGAGGCATGGCAGGGCAACTCAGTCCCATGGAATGTACATCCTGTTCCATGTGGGAACTCCAGGACATTTCTCATGACCTGGACAACCACATCTGCAGGAAATGTCGTCAGCTTTAGCAGCTTGAGCTTTGGGCTTTGGAGCTTGAACAGCAGCTGGCGTCACTACGGCACATCCACGAGATTGAGAGTTTTGTGGATAACACGTTTCTGGATGTGGTCACCCCTCCCTTAAGGGTATGCAGACGGAGAGGGAATGGTTGACCACCAGGCAGTCAAGAAGGGGCATGTAGATAGTGCAGGAGACCCCTCAGTGCATCTCACTCTTCAACTGGTGTTCAATACTGATGAGAGTGATAGTTCCTCTGGGAGTGCAGCCAGGGCCAAGTACACCTCTGGCTCAGCTGTACAGTATGGGGAGGGACAGGCAGAAGACTGGGAAAGCAATTATGAAAGGGGAATCAATAGTTGGGGGAACAGGAAGGCATTTCTGCAGCTTATGTTGCCTCCCTGATACCAGCCCTTAAGCAGCTCAATTGACCGCCCAGTGGGTGGATGTGTCACTAAGATTCCTGTCTCTGGCAATATGCGACGGGGGCAGGAAGATGTCAGGCTCCCCTGTCAACGTCTTCCCGCGCCATATTGCCTGCACTCCTGCCTCCCAGCCCACCTGCAAAAGGCTAGGAAGATTCAGCTCAGCGAAGCAGAAAAAGGGTGTGTTTTAAAGATGTCATGTTGATAATACAAGTGAGAACCAGACGGAATTCTTTTTTATTCGTTCATGGGATGAGGCCATTGCTGGATAGGCCAACATTTATTGCCCATCCCTAATTGCCCTTGAGAAGGTGGTGGCGAGCTGCCTTCTTAAACCGTTGCAGTCCTTGTGGTGCAGGTACATCCACAGTGTTAAGGGAGTTTCAGGATTTTGACCCAGTGACAGTGAAGGAACGGCGATATAGTTCCAAGTCAAGATGGAGTGTGACTTGGAGCGAAACTTACAGGTGGTGGTTTTCCCATGCATTTGCTGCCCTTGTCCTTCTAGGTAGTAGAAGTCATGGGTTTGGATGCAGCTGTTTGAAAAAAAAGCTTTGAAGTGCTTCAAAATTTGATTTTTTAAAGCCTCCGTGGGAGAGAGGAAGAAAAATGGGGAAAACCCAATTCCTCTCTTAGGCTGATCGAGGTCGACTCCATTACAGGAGGTGTCCAAAAAAAGTGTGGGAAAACCTTGACCGCAGCAGAGTATCCATTGAAGCAGTCAAGCTAAAAAAAATCATTAAACCACGCAACCTTGAAGAACAGAAATAAACTGTTGCAAAAACAAAGCAAAGGGGTAAACCCTTGAACTGTCTATTGAACAGCTCTGTAAACATACAGGCTGAAGTGCTGAAAGCAAAATAAACAGAACACTGTCAAGCAGCTGTTACTCTCCATCAAAGCAGCTTGTCTAAATGAAAGAGAATTTCTTAAGGGGGAAACAAGCAGAGTTAATAGAACAAGTTTTAAAACCAGTTTCAAACCACGAACGGAAAAGTCATAACAAATGCAGGCACACTCAGAGCTGAACAACTTTAAATACAGAGAAGAAAGCAAAAGAACAGCAGAAAGATGGATGTCAGATTTCCCATCAAGAATTGGAAGGCCATTGATATCCTATCCGAGTTCAAACCTTTTACACAAAGAATGCATTATGCTTCACAGACCAAGCGGTTGTAGAACCAGAGAAGCAGGCTGTGTAAGCACTGATAGTAGCTGCAAATGCGGGGTTATATAGAATCAATACCTCTGGCTTATCTGAAAAGGACCAGAAAAATCCTGCAAATACTCAGCAGGTCTAGCAGCATCTGTGGAGAGAGAAGCAGAGTTAACGTTTCAGGTCAGTGACCTTTCATCAGAACTGGCAAAGGTTAGAAATGTAATAGGTTTGAAGCAAATAAAACGGGGTGATGCAAAAGATAACAAAATGGAAGGTGTTGATAGGACAGAGGGTCACAGAGAATAACTGACCAGGAGGTCATGGAGCAAAGGCAAAGGGTGTGTTAATGGTGTGGTGAAAGACAAAGTGTTAGTGCAGAGAGGGTGTTGAATGACGGAATAATGAACAACCCTGTCCAAACGTTCAAACATGAAAAAAACAGTGGTCAGGCACATGGTAAAAAAATGAATGATGAAACAAACTAAAATAAAATAATAATAAAAAATAAAAATAAAAATAAAAAAAGGGGGCCAGTCATGCTCTGAAATTACTGAACTCAATGTTCAGTCCGGCAGGCTGTAGTGTGCCTAGTCAGTAAATGAGATGCTGTTCCTCGAGCTTGCGTTGATGTTCACTGGAACACTGCAGCAAACCCAGGCAGAGATGTGGGCATGAGAGCAGTGGGGTGTGTTGAAATGGCAAGCGACAGGAAGCTCGGAGTCATGTTTTCGGACTGAGCGAAGGTGTTCCCCAAAGTGGTCACCCAATCTGTATTTGGTCTCCCCAATGTAGAGGAGACCACATTGTGAGCAGCGAATACAGTATACTAAATTGAAAGAAGTACAAGTAAATCGCTGCTTCACCTGGAAGGAGTGTTTGGGGGCCTTGGATAGTGAGGAGAGAGGAGGTAAAAGGGCAGGTATTACACCACCTGCGATTGCATGGGAAGGAAACGTGGAGTCAGGGGTAATGGAGGAGTGGACCAAGGTGTCACAAAGGGAACAATCGCTTTGGAATACTGGCGGGGGAGGGAAAGATGCATTTGGCAGTGGCATTACACTGTACGAGGCAGAAATGGCGGAGGATGATCCTTTGGATGTGGAGGCTGGTGGGGTGGAAAGTGAGGACAAGAGGAATCCTGTCACGGTTCTGGGAGGGAGGAGAAGGGGTGAGAGCATAGGTGCGGGAAATGGGCCGGACATGATTGAGGGCCCTGTCAACGACAGAGGGGGTGAATCCTTGGTTGAGGAAAAAGGAAGACATATCAGAAGTGCTGTTGTGGAAGGTTGCATCATCAGAGCAGATGCATCGGAGACTGAGAAACTGGGAGAATGGAATGGAGTCCTTACAGGAGGCAGGGCATGAAGAAATGTCGTTGAGGTAGCTGTGGGAATCGGTGGGCTTATAATGAATATTAGTAGACAGCCTATCCCCAGAGATGGAGACAGAGAAGTCGAGGAAGAGAAGCTAAGTGTCGGAGATGGACCATGTAAAGGTGAGAGAAGGGTGGAAATTGGAAGCAAAGTTGATGAAGTTTTCCAGTTCGGGGCGGGAGCAGGAAACGGCACCGATACAGTCGTCATTGTACCAGAGTTGGGGGAGGGGGCCTGAGTAGGACTGGAACAAGGAATGTTTGACATATCCCACAAAAAGGCATGCATAACTAGGACCCATGTGGGTACCCATAGCAACACCTTTTACTTGAAGGAAGTGTGTGGAGTTGAAGGAGAAGTTGTTCACTGTGCGAACAAGTTCAGCCAGGCGGAGGAGAATGGTGGTGGATGGGGACTGGTTGGGCCTCTGTTCAAGGAAGAAGCGGAGAGCCCTCAAACCGTCCTGGTGAAGGATGGAGGTATAGAGAGATTGGACGTCCATAGTGAAGAAGAGGTGGTTAGTGCCAGGAAACTGGAAATTGTCAAAATGACGGAGGGCGTCAGAAGAGTCACGGATGTAGGTGGGAAGAGACTGGACCAGCGGAGAAAAAGTAGTGTCAAGATAGGAAGAAATAAGTTCAGTGGGGCAGGAGCAGGCTGACACAATGGGTCTGCCGAGACAGTCCTGTTTGTGGATTTTGGGAAGGAGGTAGAAGCGGGCTGTCCGGGGTTGCGGGACTATGAGGTTGGAAGCTGTAGAGGGAAGATCTCCAGAGGAGATGAGGTCTTTGACAGTTCTGTGAACAGTAGCTTGATGTTCGGTGTTAGGAAGGTGTTACGAACAGGTAGTTAATCTTTTTTTTGCTCTAAACTATTTTCTCTGTTTTTCCAACCACCTGTTCGTAAACAGATTAGTGATTGAATTTTTCCCTCCCTTAAACCCTGATAATAAATGACCGCAACAACAACACGGTTGTAAGTTAAAACAAACAAGTCGGGTTTATTAACACACACTCTAAACTCGGGAAGGGGGATTAACTTCGCGACGCACGCTTACAAACATACAAGGAAAGGTTAAAGGTGTAAAGAAGGCATGGACATTTATTAAATTAGAAAATTAGCTCAACTACAAGCTAATATAGATTTCAGTTAAAACCAGAGTCCATTTAAATGATCAAAAAGTCCAAAATTGTAGATCACCGACTGGAAATGCCGAGTGGGAGGTGGGGGAGGAGTCGCAGAATACCTCTTCTCTTACAAACTTCGTCTTCTTGCATTCTTGGATATAAATGGAGGCAGCTTAATTGCTGAAGTCACCTTTTTCTTAAATGGAGAGGAAACTGGTAGAAATCAGACTTTCCTGCTGTTCTTGCAGCTTGACTTCTTTTGATTTCCTTGCTGCTTTTGCAGAGTATGGCTTCTTTTTAATTTTCTTGCTGTCTTGCAGACTGTCTTCTTTTTCTCTGCTTCTTGCAGGAAGGTCTCAGAGAAAAGTGAAGAGAGCAGCTTCAGGCAGCTGTGGCTTCTGAACAAGCTGTACCCTCAACTGCTACAGTTTCAAGTCCAGGCAGGCTGTAAAGGGTGGCTTCGGAGTCCTGTGACTGGACTCCTTCAAGTTGCTGTCCCACCTGAACTGCCTCCTCCATTTTAACAAGTGGAACACAGCTAAAGAACTTAAACATGCTGTATAAAATGGCAGTTGACATTAATACCCAAATGCACAAAACACAATTTACAGCTGATTCTCATCTATTCATGACAAAGGCTGGCTGTACTTAAAATTGACAAGTCACAGGACCAGATGAGATGAATCTGAGGATACTGAGGGAAGTCAGGGTAGAAATTGTGGAGACACGGGCCATAATCTTCCAATCCTCCTTAGAGACAGGGATGGTGCCAGAGGACTGGAGAATTGTAAACGTTACACCTTTGTTCAAAAAAGGGTGTAATGGTAAGTAACTGCAGGCCAATCACTCTAACCCCAGTGGTGGGAAAGCTTTTAAAAATGATAAATCGGGACAACATTAACAGTCACTTCTATTCAACTAATTTGATTGAGATGTTTGATGGGGAAACAGAGAAGGTCGGTGTGGTGTACATGAACTTCCAAAAGGTGTTTGATAAAGTGCCACAGAACAGGCTTGTCAGCAAAGTTAAAGCCCATGGAATAAAAGGGTCAGTAGCAGTTTGGATACGAAATTGACTGAGTGACAGGAAACAGAGAGTATTGGTGAATGGTTGTTTTTCGGACTGAAGGAGGTATACAGTGGGGTTCCCCAGGGTTTGGTATTAGGACCACAGCTTTACTTGATCTATACTAATGACCCAGACTTGCTGTGCAGAGCACAATTTCAAAATTTGCAGATGACACAAAACTCGGAAGTATTGTGAACTGTGAGGAGGATAGTGATAGACTTGTTGAGACACAGTGTGGCTTTAGACCTTCCAGAGGAACCTCTGACATTGTGGGGGGGGTGGTGGGTGGGGGGTGGAATTTCATGCTGTCCCCCATGGCGGGGGAGCATAAAATCAAATGGGATGGTGGCGGGGGGAATGGGGTACCCGCCACCATCCCGTCTCCGCCAAACTTTAGTCCGGGGCGCAAAGGCCTATGAATGGCCTTCCCGCCCCACCCTTAACTGGGCAATTACCCCCCAATTAAGGGCCTTTTCCCGCTGCAGCCGCAATTAAACGTGCGACGGGTGGCCCGCATGGGATGCATGGCACAAAAAACTGTGTGGGCAGCTTCTTGGCTTGGGGGTGGGGGGGGCGGTGCGGGGCAGGCTTGGGGGGGCAGGGGGAGGTGGTGGGGGTGGGGGTGGTGGTGGTGGTGGCGGGGGCCCTCGTTAAAAGGCACATTGCCTGAACAAGGGACCTGCCCTGCCCTTGCTGCCAACCCTCCTCCCCTACTGCGACCCCCATCCCGGGAGACCCCTCCTGCCCTGACCTACCTGACACGTGGCTCCAGCGACACTCCTTAGCCTCCAGTATGGTCACCTTCAGCAGCAGCCACCGCCTGCCGGGCTTTGATTGGCCAGCAGCTTTCCAAGGGCAGGACTTCCAGCAACAGGATCTTAGATCCTATGGAAGGTCCATTGCTGTCCACATAAGTGCCTAATTGGCACCAAATTTGACGGGCCTTCTGGAAACGAGGCAATGTGGGGATCATGGCGTCGGTTTCTCCTGACATCGGGACCCCTGCCGCCAGGATAAATTTCCTCCCATGGCCTTTGGTGCCTTTTCTTTGTATTCATAGACCTCATCAAAGCATTTGACTCAGTAAATCGCGAGGCTCTGCGGATTGTGCTCCAAAGATTTGGATGTGTAAGACACTTCATCACAATCCTGCAATTGCCCCATGATGATATGACTGCAATTGTCTTGAGTGGGAGATCTGAAACAGATGCCTTCAAAATCTGGACCGGGCTCAAACAAGGCTGTGTGATTGCCCCCATACTTTTACAATCTACCCGATGGTGGCTATTCAGCTCATCAAAAATCAACTGTCCTCTGGTGTGAGAATTAAATACTGCCTAGATGGAACACTTTTTAACCTCAGTTGTCTCAGTGCCAAAACTAAACTGACCATCATTGCTACGACCAAGGAGTGTGGACTGCACTGTCTTTTCTAATTCCACTTCTCCACAGGTCACAACAAAGTTTACCCAGTTACCGATGCAGTCAATCATACGCTCTGTTCTTTATCCCAGAATAAACTGCACCAACCAGCTTTCTTTCATAAATAACAAAATTATCAGTTTATTATGAAACAAGACTTATCCAGTAATGAAGCAAAGCATTAACACACAGATTGAAATATGAAAGTTCCCTTTAAAAATCCCACACACACAAACTTACACATACTGAAAAAGTACAGAAATTCTCTCTGCAGAGGTCTGTTACAAGAAAAAGACAAAAAAAAATACTTTGGCCAAATACTTGCTAATTCCAGAAGAAAAAAAGAGTAGATATGGAAGGATGTCACTTTTACCTTTTGTGCCATGCTTCCCATGAGGCGACAGGCATCCAGGTATATGGTGACCGGTCACTGGGATCTTTTCTGGCACAGTTCTTTTCAAGCGGCGTCAGGAATTAATCTGGCAGGTTTTTCCAGGAGAAATGTGGCATCAGGGGTTTCAGCCAGCACACACTTGAATCGCAGGGTTTTTCCAAGGACAGGAGGAAAGAGGAGCTGACACATTGGACTTCTCAGGGTCTCTTAGGGAGGTGTAGGAAAGTTGAGCTGGGGGTGTCCTTTTCCTTGGCAGACAAAACAGCAACTGCTTTTCAAACATAGTCCACACTCCAACTGGACTGAAAGCAATCTAGAACCAAAACAGAAAGTCAGGCTCCTGACCTCCATAAACCTTGACACATGGCTTCCTTATAAACATCTCCCCCTAGTCCAAGGTTCCTGTGGTTTATTTATCTTAAGGCAGGTGATCTCCAGTACAGGTTGTTTTTAGCACTCCTTGATTCTTCCAGTAAGTGTTTTCAGTCAAGCGTTCTTTCAATGACCCCAGTGAAAAAAACAAAGTCCAGCATTTCATCAGGCTTCCAAATGAATCCATTTCCACAATTTAAATATGAGTCCTTAAAAACATTTAAAAAAAAAAAGCCTCTCATAATGCCACACGCATACATGATCTACAGTTTGCAGATGACTGCAGTTTCGTTGCCCACTCTGCACCAGATTTGCAAGTCACTCTCGATCTCTTCAATTCTGCATACAGGAGGCTTGGCTTATCCTTGAATGTTGCCAAAACAAAACTCATATATCAACCTACACCTGGTCAGCCATAGTCCACCTCCCATATATGTTGAAGGAGAGACGCTGGAATGTGTTGATGAGGAGATCCAACACCGGAGCAGCTGTACCAGCTCAGCCTTCTACAAACTTAGGCAGGGAATGTTTGACAACAAAGACGTCCGAAGTGAACAAAAGTCCGAGTGTACAGAGCAGTTGTTGTCACCACACTCCTGTACTGCAGTGAGATCTGGACAATGACACATAAGAGCGCTAGAGAAATTCCATCAGCAATGCCTCCGACATCCTCCGGATTCAATGGGAGGACTATTGAACAAATGCTAGTGACCTTCTTGAAGCCAGCTCACAAGCATTCAGGCAAAACTCCTGTAAAATCAACTGCGATGGACTGGACACTGTGTCCAGATTACTGAAACATGTCTCCCCCACACCCCCCCACCCCAGGTCCTGTTGGCACATTGGCATTCTAAAGGACAGTGGCTGGAAACATGGCTACACATTTGCATTCGAAAAGACAGTTGAATAAGAGAGACAATGGAACTGCTCCCTGATTCAATTAACCAGATGGATTTTGATCAAGAGACATTGAATGTGTAAAAGGCCAGCATCAACCACCCCCACCCCCCACACCCCGCCCACCCCCCACTGAGAGTGTCTGCCAAGCTTTGGGGAAAATCCACAAACCTCGCCTGGCAGGCTGTTCCAAATAAGGAGCTCGTCATATGATTAAACTGTTGGCCAACTTGGAGTTTTTTGAATTGTGCCACACAGAAAGAGAAAAGACTGCAAATGAACTTGAAGAAGAGAGCACCTATCTTTTTTTTTATTCATTCATGGCATGTGGGCGTCACTGGCCAGGCCAGCATTTATTGCCCATCCCTAATTGCCCTTGAGAAGGTGGTGGTGAGCTGCCTTCTTGAACCGCTGCACTCCATGTGGGGGGGTAGGTACACCCACAGTGCTGTTAGAAAGGGAGTTCCAGGATTTTGACGCAGCGACAGTGAGGGAACAGCGATATAGTTCAAAGTCAGGATGGTGTGTGACTTGGAGGGGAACTTGCAGGTGGTGGTGTTCCCATGTATTTGCTGCCCTTGTCCTTCTGGTTGGTAGACGTCACAGGTTTGGAAGGTGCTGTCTAAGGAGCCTTGGTGCATTGCTGCAGTGCATCTTGTAGATGGTACACACTGCTTCCACTGTGCGTCGGTGGTGGAGGGAGTGGATGTTTGTAGATGGGGTGCCAATCCAGTGGGCTGCTTTGTCCTGGATGGTGTCGAACTTCTTGAGTGTTGTTGGAGCTGTACCCATCCAGGCAAGTGGAGAGTACTCCTGACTTGTGCCTTGTAGCTGGTGGACAGGCTTTGGGGAGTCAGGAGGTGAGTTACTCGCCATAGGATCCCTAGCCTCTGACCTGCTCTTGTAGCCACGGTATTTATATGGCTACTCCAGTTCAGTTTCTGGTCAATGGATGTTGATAGTGGGGGATTCAGCGATGCTAATGCCGTTGAATGTCAAGGGGAGATGGTTAAATTCTCTCTTGTTGGAGATGGTCATTGCCTGGCACTTGTGTGGCGCAAATGTTACTTGCCACTTATCAACCCAAGCCTGGATATTGTCCAGGTCTTGCTGCATTTCTACATGGGCTGCTTCAGTATCTGAGGATGCAAGAATGGTGCTGAACATTGTGCAATCATCAGCAAACATCCCCACTTCTGACCTTATGATTGAAGGAAGGTCATTGATGAAGCAGCTGAAGATGGTTGGGCCTCGGACACTACCCTGAGGAACTCCTGCAGTGATGTCCTGGAGCTCAGATGATTGACCTCCAACAACCACAACCATCTTCCTTTGTGCTAGGTATGACTCCAGCCAGCAGAGGGTTTTCCCCCTGATTCCCATTGACCTCAGTTTTACTAGGGCTCCTTGATGCCATACTTGGTCAAATGCTGCCTTGATGTCAAGGGCAGTCACTCTCACCTCACCTCTTGAGTTCAGCTCTATTGTCCATGTTTGAACCAAGGCTGTAATGAGGTCAGGAGCTGAGTGGCCCTGGCAGAACCCAAACTGAACATCACCGAGCAGGTTATTGCAAGGCAAGTGCCGCTTGATGGCACTGTTGATGACACCTTCCATCACTTTACTGATGATGCTGCGGTAATTGGCTGGGTTGAACTTGTCCTGCTTTTTGTGTATAGGACACACCTGGGCAATTTTCCACATTGCAGGGTAGATGCCAGTGTTGTAGCTGTACTGGAACAGCTTGGCTAGGGCCGCAGCAAGTTCTGGAGCACAGGCCTTCAGTACTATTGCCGGAATATTGTCAGGACCCATAGCTTTTGCAGTATCCAGTGCCTTCAGTCGTTTCTTGATATCACGCGGAGCGAATCGAATTGGCTGAAGTCTGGCATCTGTGATGCTGGGGACTTCAGAGGAGGCCGAGATGGATCATCAACTCGGCACTTCTGGCTGAAGATTGTTGCAAATGTTTCAGCCTTATCTTTCGCACTGATGTGCTGGGCTCCCCCATCATTGAGGGTGGGGATATTTGTGGAGCCACCTCCTCCAATTAGTTGTTTAATTGTCCACTACCATTCACGGCTGGATGTGGCAGGACTGCAGAGCTTAGATCTGATCCGTTGGTTATGGGATCGCTTAGCTCTGTCTATCGCATGCTGCTTACGCAGTTTTGCATGCAAGTACTCCTGGGTTGCAGCTTAACCAGGTTGACACCTCATTTTGAGGTATGCCTGGTGCTGCTCCTGGCATGCCCTCCTGCACTCTCCATTGAACAAGGGTTGGTCTCCTGGCTTGATGGTAATGGTAGAGTGGAGGATATGCCGGGCCATGAGGTTACAGATTGTGGTTGTGCTGCTGCTGATGGCCCTCAGCGCCTCATGGATGCTCAGTTTTGCATTGCTAGATCTGTTCAAAATCTATCCCATTTAGCACGGTGATAGTGCCACACAACACGATGGACAGTCTCCTCAATGTGAAGGCAGGACGTCGTCTCCACAAGGACAGTGCAGTGGTCACTCATACTGTCATGGACAGAAGCATCTGCGGCAGGCAGATTGGTGAGGACGAGGTCAAGTATGTTTTTCCCTCGTGTTGGTTCCCCCACCACCTGCCACAGACCCAGTCTAGCAGCTATGTCCTTCAGGACTTGGCCAGCTCGGTCAGTAGTGGTGCTACCGAGCCACTCTTGGTGATGGACATTGAAGTCTCCCACCCAGAGTACATTCTGTGACCTTGCCAACCTCAGTGCTTCCTCCAAGTGGTGTTCAACATGGAGGAGTACTGACTCATCAGCTGAGGGAGGGCGGTAGGTGGTAATCAGTAGGAGGTTACCTTGCCCATGTTTGACCTGATGCCATGAGACTTCATGGGGTCCGGAGTCGATGTTGATGACTCCCAGGGAAACTCCCTCCCTACTGTATACCACTGTGCCACCACCTCTGCTGGGTCTGTCCTTCCGGTGGGACAGGACATACCCGGGGATGGTGATGGCAGTGTCTGGGACATTGTCTGTCAGGTATGATTCTGTGAGTCTGACTATGTCAGGCTGTTGCTTGACTAGTCTGTGGGACAGCTCTCCCAACTTTGGCACAAGCCCCCAGATGTTAGTAAGGAGGACTTTGCAGGGTCGACAGGGCTGGGTTTGCCGTTGTCGTTTCCGGTGCCTATGTCGATGCCGGGTTGTCCGTCCGGTTTCATTCTCTCACGCAAAGTTCCAGGGACCCACAGAAGTAACTACAGCCTCAAGAGAGAAGACTCCTGCAGCCTTCTGGTACCAGCTTATTAAGTGAAAGTGTGCACTGGGCCCCAACAATAACTGCATGACTTAACTGCAATCAAAAGCTTTACATCGAATCCCAAAACGAGCAACTGAACTCCATATTACTTAAAACCTTTCCTCTTTAATCCTTTCTCCTCCTCTGTCTCTATTTGCATGTGTGTTTATCGCATATGCATGCTGGCATGGTTGCGTCGCGTATTTTTAGTAGTTTTAACTGAATTAAAGTTTTACGGTTAATAAACTTACACCTTTCTTGTTTAAATCTAAGAAAACCTGTCTGGTTGATTTCTTTGCCATTACAATTAGAGAGCAGTGAGCAAGGATTCACTGAGTGGAGGCTAAAACACGGTGTTTTAAAAATTAAACCCTGTTATGGCCCAACTCGGAATAGGCTGAGAGGGGAGCCCTAGACTCCATCCTCACCTGATCGTAACAGAAATTTGGGGGCTAGCGTCTGTGATTGGATCCACAGACAAATGAGAAATTGGAAGTGGGAAATCAAATTGATCCCAATCAAAAAGAGAAAAGATTTCAATACAGTTTTTCTTGTGGTTGTGTGTGCTAGAATACTCACATATCTGCAACTGAAGCCAGTAAGAGAGCTGAGGTGGCTCGAGTTAGCTAGGGGGCAACAGAGTAACCCCAGTGAAAGCATGGCCAATATCTTCTTCTTTGGCTTCCTTGTCTCAAGAGACAATGGGTAAGCGCCTGGAGGTGGTCAGTGGTTTGTGAAGCAGCGCCTGGAGTGGCTATAAAGGCCAATTCTAGAGTGACAGACTCTTCCACAGGTTCTGCAAATAAAATTGGTTGTTGGGGCTGTTACACAGTTGGCTCTCCCCTTGCGCTTCTGTCTTTTTTCCTGCCAACAGCTAAGTCTCTGCGACTCACCACTCTTTAGCCTGCCTTTATGGCTGTCCACCAGCTCTGGCGATCGCTGGCAACTGACTCCCACGACTTGTGATAAATGTCACAGGACTTCATGTCGCATTTGCAGACGTCTTTAAAGCGGAGACATGGACGGCTGGTGGGTCTGATACCAGTGACGACCTCGCTGTACAATGTGTCCTTGGGGATCCTGCCATCTTCCATGCGGCTCACGTGGCCAAGCCATCTCAAGTGCCGCTGGCTGAGTAAGGTGTATATGCTGGGGATGTTGGCCGTCTCGAGAACTTCTGCGTTGGAGATACGGTCTTGCCACCTGATGCCAAGGATTCTCTGGAGGCAGCGAAGATGGAATGAATTGAGACGTCGCTCTTGGCTGACATACATTGTCCAGGCCTCGCTGCCGTAGAGCAAGGTACTGAGGACACAGGCTTGATACACTCGAACTTTTGTGTTCCGTGTCAGTGTGCCATTTTCCCACACTCTCTTGGCCAGTCTGGACATAGCAGCGGACGCCTTTCCCATGCGCTTGTTGATTTCTGCATCGAGAGACAGGTTACAGTGAAAGAGATGGCCAGTATAGAGAATAGTAATTCAGGGCTGTGTACTGAATTGTTAAAATTTTCTCAACTGATCCCAAAATTCAATGAGGGAGACATGGAAGGATTTTTTGTATCTTTTGAGAAACTTGCAAGGCAGTTAAAGTGGCCAACTGAGACCTGGACTTTTCTGCTGGAAAGTAAGCAGACAGGAAAACCCCAAGAGGTTTATTCCTTGTTGCCAGATGAGAGTTCATCAAATAATGAACTGACAAAAAATGCTTTAATCGGGGCATATGATCTAGTATCGGAAGCCTATCGCCAGAAGTTTCGAACCCTCAAGAAGCAAGCTGATCAAACTTACTTGGCGTTTGAGAGAAATAAGCAGCTGGCTTTTGACCAGTGGTTGAGGGCTCTTCAAGTGCAGCCCAGCTATGAAAACCTCAGAGAGGTAATTCTGCTAGAGGAATTTAAAAACTCTCTCCCACTCTCCATAAAGACTCATGTAGATGAACAGAAAGTTCATAGAGCCCGGCAAGCCGCAGTTCTGGCTGATGAGTTTCCTCTAATGTACAAATCAATTCCCCACGGGAAAACCTTTCCGAATCACCCCCAAAAATCTGTAAAGGACAAAGGGTGGGAAGGTGATAGAAGCCCAAGCAGTCCTGGGAGAGAGCGAAAAGCAGCAGGCACTGCGGGCCCTCCTCCAGCCAAAAAGGAAGGTGCTGTAAGTAGGAGTGAGACACGGAGACCTGTGTGTTTCCATTGCAATAAGACAGGTCATCTAAGAGCTGGATGCTGGAAACTATGGTGTAAACCTGTAGGGTTAATCAGGGAACGTCCGCTCAGAGATGGAAAGCACAGCAGAACAAGCTGTGGCTTTAACTGTAGCAGTGGTAAGACCCAGAAGACATACTGCTGTAGGTGCAGGAAAATTCAATAGTGTTCCTGAAGGCTATCAGGACTTTGTGTCTGAAGGGAGAGTAACTCCGTACCCATCGAGTGGGGCAAGCAAGCTCATAGTAATCCTCGGGGGCACAGGGGCCTCTTGATCCCTTTTACTGGGAAAAGGCCTGACCTTTCCTCCAGAGAGTGCAGTAAATACCAGAATGGTGGTGAATGGTATTGGAGGGCAATGTGCGCCTGTACCTTTACACCCGGTGCACTCTGAGTTTGACCTAGTTTTGGGACCAGTGACTGTCGGGATTGTCTCTAGTTTGCCTGTGGATGGGGTTGACATGCTCCTAGGTAATGATCTGGCGGGGGTGAATGTGGTAGCTTCCCCAGTAGTGATAGAGAGACTGCAGGAGATCAGAGAGACATGGAAGTGGCAAGAGACGGTTCTCTGCAGTTCCCCTGAATGTGTAATGAATTGGGCCATGATCAAACCAGCTCCCCCAGAGGAAACTGAATTGGCACTGCAGGCAGATGACCATGAGGTCTTTCTGTCTGAAACTTTCTTTGGAAAGTTAGAGGACTCAGGAATGGATTAAGTTAATCTTCCCTCCCTGAGGCTCAATGAGCCGACCCAGTCTTGAGAGAGTTAGAGTTCTGATGATGGGTCACTCACCTGAAATGTTAACTCTGCTTCTCTCTCCACAGATGCTGCCAGACCTGCTGAGTATTTCCAGTATTTCTTGTTTTTATTATATATTGAGAGAGTTAACACAGGTTGCCCAGACTGAAATTGAAGCAGTGGGTGTGCCTGATTGCTATTATTTAAAGAATGAGGTACTGATGAGGAAGGGAAGTTCTCCTCACAGACCTGAAGACAAAGAGAGGATGGGGATATTTGTGGAGCCTCCTCCTCCTGTTAGTTGTTTAATTTGTCCACCACCATTCACAACTGGATGTGGAAGGACTGCAGAACTTAGATCTGATTTGTTGGTTGTGGGATTACTTAGTCCTGTCTATCACACGCTGTTTACGCCTTTTGGCAGGCAAGTAGTCCTGGGTTGTAGCTTCACCAGGCTGACACCTCATTTTGAGATATGCCTGGTATGCCCTCCTGCACTCTTCATTGAGCTGGGGTTGGTCCCCCAGCTTGATGGCAATGGTAGAGTGGGGGATACGCCAGGCCATGAGGCTACAGATTGTGGTTGCATACAATTCTGCTGCTGCTGATGGCCCACAGCACCTCATGGATGCCCAGTTTTGCATTGCTAGATCTGTTTAAAATCTCTATCCCATTTAGCACGGTGGTAGTGCCACACAACACGATGGAAGGTATCCTCAATGTGAAGACAGGACTTCGCCTCCACAAGGACTGTGCGGTGGTCACTCCTACCAATGATGTCATGGACAGATGCATCTGCAGCTGGCAGATTGGTGAGGGTGAGTTCAAGTAGCTTTTTCCCTCATGTTGGTTCCCTTACCAACTGCCGCAGACCCAGTCTAGCAGCTATGTCCTTTAGGACTCAGCCAGCTCGGTCAGTAGTGGTGCTACTGAGCCACTCTTGGTGATGGACATTGAAGTCTCCCACCCAGAGTACATTCTGTGCCCTTGCTACCCTCAGTGCATCTGCCAAGTGGTGTTCAACATGGAGGAGCACTGATTCATCAGCCGAGGAGGTAGTGATAGGTGGTAATCAGCAGGATATGTCCTTGCCCATGTTTGACCTGATGCCGTGAGACTTCATGGGGTCCGGAGTCAATGTTGATGACTCCCAGGGAAACTCCCTCCCGACTGTATACCACTGTGCCGGCACTTCTATTGTATCTGTCTTGCAGGTGGGATAGGACATGATGATGATGGTAGTGTCAGGGACATTGTCTGTAAGGTATGATTCTGTGAGTATGACTATGTCAGATTGTTGCTTAACTAGTCTGTGGGACAGCCATCCCAATTTTGGCACAAGCCCCCAGATGTTAGTAAGGAGGTCTTTGCAGGGTCCACAGGGCTGGGTTTGCCAGTTTTGTTTCCAGTGCCTCGGTCAATGCCGGTTGGCTCGTCCGCTTTCATTCATTTTCTTAGTCTTTGTAGCGGTTTGATACAGCTGAGTGGCTCACTAGGCCATTTCAGAGGGTATTTAAGAGTTAACCACACTCCATGATCTTTGATATCTAAAAGGATCTAGATTTATGAGCCGCAGCCTTTTTCTTTTTTTTTAAGAGATACAGCACTGAAACAACATATTTGTACTGAACCCTCTTTAGCCCTTCCTTGAATGTCTCCCAGTGCTCTGACACTGATTTACCTCCAAGTAGCTGTTTACAGTCCACTCTTGCCAAATCATATCTCAGTTTAGTAAAATTGGCTGTTCCCCAATTTAAAACTTTTACTCTTGATCTATCTTTATTCTTTCCATATCTATGCCAAATCTAACTGAATTATGATCACTACCACTAAAATACCTCCCACTGATACTCCTTCCACCTGCCCAGATTCATTCCCTTAAACTAAGTCCAGAACTGCTCCATATCTTGTTGGGCTTGCAATGTATTGGTTAAAAATGTTCTCCTGATTGCATTTTAAGAATTCTGTGCCCTCCGTGCCTTTTACACTGAATTTATCCCAATTAAAGTAGTTGAAATCCCCTACACTTATTGCCCTATTGTTTCTGTACTCAGCAATTTGACTATCTGTTTGCTCTTCTATCTCCCTCTGACTGTTGGGGTGTCTTCCTTCTGAATCTTTGTTCAGGTTTCCACCCGCCTGCCAAAATAGTTTAAACTATCCTCAACAGCACTAGCAAATCTCCCAGCCAAGATATTGGTCCCAACCCTGGTGAGATGCAACCCATCCGACTTGTACATGTCCCACCTCCTGCAAAACCAGTCCCATTGCCCCAGGAATTTAAAGCCCTTCCTCCTGCGCCATCTCTCCAGCCACACATACACTTGCACTATCCTCCTATATTTGTACTCATTACTGCATGGCACTAGGAGTAATTTGGAGATTACTACCTTTGAGGTCCTACTTTTTAATTCCTTTCTTGAAATCCCTCCTCTCTCTTTCTACCAATATGGTCTCTGACCTCTGGCTTTTCACCCTTCCTTCTCAGGATACTGCTCAGTGACCTCCTTGACCCTGGCACCAGGGAGGCAACATACCATCCTGGAGTCACATCTGCAGCTGCAGAAACACCTGTCTGCTCCTCTAACTATTGAGTCCCCTACCACTATTTCTCCTCAACTGAAACCCCCCGCCCCCTCCCCTGCCAGCTGAGCCACCCACAGTACCATGAACTTGGTTCTGGCTATATTCCCCAGAGGGGCCATTGCCTTCACCAGTATTCAGAACTGAACATTGATTGGAGAGCAAAATGCACTCAGAGGACTCCTGTACTACCTTCTTGGTCCCGCTTGACTGTCTTGTGGTCACTCTCTGCCTGCACCCCCTTAAGCTGCCAAGTGACCACATCCAGAAACATGCTACCCAGCAAGTTCTCAGCCTCCCTGCAACACCCTCAGTACTACACTAGCATGTCAGCCTTGATTACTTAAGTCCCTGGAGCAGGACTTGAACCCATGATCTCCCACTCAGAGGCAAGTTTGTTACCACATTGCCAAAGCTGACACACCAGATTCTCCAGTGTGTACAATATGGTGAAGTATTTGGGTAGATTTTGGCTTTGTGAAATAGTGTAGCATGGGTAATAAAAGCAAAATACAGCAGATGCTGGAAATCTAAAATAAAAACAAGAAATGCTGGAAATACTCAGCAGGTCTGGCAGCATCTGTGGAGAGAGAAGCAGAGTTAGCGCTTCAGGTCAGTGACCCTTCATCAGAACTGGGTAGAATGGGTAATAGTGAGTCCACAGGCTGATTTACACCCTTCTGACTTTTATTTCATTTGCCTTCCTAACAAAAGCAATACGAGGGAGATCTTGGAGTGTCTTTGCTACAATATGCTTACTCTCTTCGGTGGGGGGCATCTGGTATTCAGTTAACAATATGAAAATATATCACTTTGTGTTTATGTACTGGAGATGTGATGGAATCCCTTGTTACAGGTATCCATTCTACACACCCAGTGGGAACCTAAGTGCCCTGTGTGTGGACAGTGAGCACAAAGTAGTGAGGAGATTGCTCCGAGAAGTGAAGACCGGGTATGTAACAATCTCCTTAACTTAGTATGTGTGTTTTCCACAAAAATTCCTCTTCTGAATTAAGAATGATCAACAAATTATTACCACACCCAATGCTCTTTATTATGTCTTAGCATCAGAATGTCCCCCAACAGACCCTAGAGGTTCAGGGTTCATTCCCAGCCTGTGCTGTTAACCGATCTCGATGAAACAAAAAAAACTTGCATTTATATAGCATGTCCACTGAATGTCCCAAAGTGCTTCAGAGTCAATGAAATACTCTAGAAGAGTAGCCACTGCTTTAATGCAGAGATTCTCAAACTGGGGTCCATGCACCTTGCAAGGAATCTGCAATACAGGGCCAGCTTTACAGGTAGGCGACCTCCCAGGGCACAGTGGTGATGAGTAAGCAAATGAGCAGCGAACACAGGTGTGCTCCTGCTATTCCCCTGCTCCCCTAGTGCTTTCTCTGAGATCTGCTTCCCCATGCTGAAGTGCGCTCTGCTCCTGCGTTCTCTCCACATTTGCTCTTTCTGGGTTCTTCTTCTCTCCAGGCTCCTGCTCTGTGGGCTCCTACGCTGTTCTTTGTGGGCTCCTGCTCTGCTCATTCCGAGCTCCTGCTTTTTTTCTCTCTCAGCTCTTGCTCTGCTCCCTCTAGGCTCCTGTTATGTTCTCTCCGGGCACTTGCTCTGCTCTCCTGCATTGGTCGGTTTGTGCCCCTGCTCTGCTCTCTCTCTCCACCTGCTCTGTTCTTTCCAGGTTCCTGCTCTGCTCTCCTTCTCTGTTCCCTCTACGGGCTCCTGTTTTGCACTCTCCAGCCTCCTGCTCTGTTCTCTCGCATTGTTCGGTTAGCGCTCCTGCTCTGCTGCCCTCCTGCTATGTTCTTTCTAGGCACCTGCTCTGCTCTGTCTGAGCTCCTGCTCTATTCCATCTGGGCTCCTGCACTGTTCTCTCTGGCCTCCTGCTCTGCTCTGCTCTGTTCTCTATGGCTCCTGCGTTGTTCACTCTGGGTGCCGGCTCTGGTCACCTGCTCTGCTCTCTCTGGGCTGATGCTTTGCTCTGTCCAGGCTCCTGTTTTGTTCGGTTTGTGCCCCTGCTCCATTCTCTCCGGGCACCAGCTCTGCTGTCTCTGGGCACCTGCTCTGTCTAGGCTCCTGTGCTGTTCACTCCAGGCTCTGGCTCTGTTGTCTCTGAGCACCTGCTCTGCTCTCTCTGGGCTCCTGCTCTTTTTTCTCAAGGCTCCAGCTCTGCTTTTTGCAGGCTCCTACTCTGTTCTGTCCAGGCTCCTGCTCTTCTCCCTCTGAGCTCCTTCTCTGTTCTCTCCAGCCTCCTGCTCTCTTCTCTCTCAGCTCCTGCATTGTTCGGTTTGTGCCCCTGCTCTGCTCTCGCTGGGCTCCTGCTCTTTACTGTATGGGCTATTGCTCTGCTCTCTCTAGGCACCTGCTCTGCTCTCTCTGGGCTCCTGAGCTGTTTGCTCCAGGCTCATGCTCTGCTCCAACATTGTTCAGTTTGTGCCCCTGCTCTGCCTGGGTTCCTGCTCTTTTTTGCAGGCTCCTACTCTGTTCTGTCCGGGCTCCTGCTCTTTCCTCTCTGAGCTATTGCTCTGCTCTCTCCACTCCTGTGCTCCTGCATTGTTCGGTTTGTGCCCCTGCCCTGCTCTCACTGGGCCCCTGCTCTTTTCTCCCGAGTTCCTGAAACATAGAGAGATACAGCACTGAAACAGGCCCTTCGGCCCACCGAGTCTGTGCCGACCAACAACCACCCATTTATACTAATCCTACATTAATCCTATATTCCCTACCACATACCCAACATTCTCCTATCACTTACCTACACTAGGGGAAATTTATAATGGCCAATTTACCTATCAACCTGCAGGTCTTTGGCTGTGGGAGGAAACCAGAGCACCTGGCAGAAACCTACACGGTCGCAGGGAGAACTTGCAAACTCCGCACAGGCAGTACCCAGAACTGAACCCGGATTGCTGGAGCTGTGATGCTAACCACTGCGCCACTGTGCCGTCCTGCTCTGCTCTTTCTGGGCTCCTGCTCTGCTCTGTCTGCGCTCCTGCTCTGTTCTGTTCGTGCTCCTGCTCTGTTCTCTCGGGCTCCTGCTCTGCTCTCTCGGGCTCCTGCTCTGCTCTGTCTGCGCTCCTGCTCTGTTCTGTTCGTGCTCCTGCTCTATTCTCTCCGGGCTCCAGTGCTGTTCTCTCCAATCTTCAGCTCTGGTCTCTCTGGGCACCTGCTCTGTTGTCTCTGGGCTCTTGCTCTGCTCCGTCCACTCTCCTGCTCTGTTCACTCCGGCACCGGCTCTGGTCTTTCTGGGCTCCGGCTCTGTTCTCTCCGGCCTCCTGCTCTGTTTTCTCTGGGCTCCTGCTCTGCTATCTCTGGGCTCCTGTTCGATGCACTCCTGCCTCCTGCTCTGCTCTCTCTGGGCTCCTGCTCTGTTCTCCCTGGGCTCCTGCTCTGCTCTCTCTTGGCTCCTGTTCTGCTCTCTCCGGCCTCCGGCTCTATTCTCTCCGGGCTCCTGTGTTGTTCTTTCTCAGCTCCAGTTCTGTTCTCTTCAGCCTCCAGCACTGCTCTGTCTGTGCTCCTGCTCTATTCTGTTCGGGCTCAAGCTCTGTTCTCTCTGGCCTCCTGCTCTGTTCTCTCTCGGCTTCTGCTCTGCTCTTTCTGGGCTCCTGCTCTGTTCTCTCTCGGCTTCTGCTCTGCTCTGTCCAGGCTCCAGCGCTGTTCTCTACAGGCTCCTGCTCTGTTCTCTCTGGGATCTTACTCTGCTCTGTCCATGCTCCTGATCTGTTTGCTCCAGGCGCAGGCTCTGTTCTCTCTGGGCTCCTGCTCTGCTCTCTCTGGGCTCCTGTTCTGCACTCTCCAGCCTCCTGCTTTGCTCTCCCTGGCTCCTGCTCTGTACTCTCCGGGCACTTGCTCTGTTCTCTCTGAGCTCATGCCCTGTTCGGGCTCCTGCTCTGCTCTCTCCAGGCTCCAGCGCTGATCTCTCCGGGCTCCTGCTCTGCTCTCTCTGTGCTTCTGCTAAGCCCTCTCTTGGCTCCTGCTCTGCTCTCTTCGGGCTCCTGCTCTTTTTTCGCTGGGCTCATGCTCTGTTGTCTCCAGGCTCCTACTCTGCTCTGCTCTCTCTTCAGGCTCCTGCTCTACTCTCTGTGTGCTCCTGCTGTTTTTTCGCTGGGCTCATGCTCTGTTCTCATGCTCTGCTCTCTCTGTGCTCCTGCTCTGTTCTTTCTGGGATCTTGCTTTGCTCTGTCCAGGCTCCTGATCTGTTCACTCCAGGCGCAGGCTCTGGTCTCTCTGGGCTCCTGCTCTGTTTTCTCTGGGCTCCTGCTCTGCTCTCTCCGGGCTCCTGCACAGCTCTCTCTGGGCTCCAGCTCTGCTTTGCCCAGGCTCCTGTTCTGTTCACTCTGGGCTCCTGCCCTGCTCTCTCTCGGCTCCTGCATTGTTCGGTTTGTGCCCCTGCTCTCCTCTCGCAGGGCTCCAGCTCTGTTCCCTTTGGGCTCATGCTCTGCTCTCTCTGTACTCCTGCTCTGTTGTTTCCAGGTTCCTCCTCTGCTCTCTATGGGCTCCTTCTCTGTTTTCTCCATGGGCTCTTGCTCTGCTCCCTCTGGGCTCCTGCTCTGTTCTCTCAGACTCCTGCTCTGCTCTCTTCGGGCTCCTGCTCTATTCTCTGTGTGCTCTTGCTCTATTTTCTCTGGGCTCATTCTCTGTTGTCTCCAGGCTCCTACTCTGCTGTCTTCTGGCTCCTGCTCTGCTCTGTCTGTGCTCCTGCTCTATTCTGTCCGGGCTCCTGCTCTGCTCTCTCCGTGCTCCAGCGCTGTTCTCTCCGGTCTCCTGCTCTGTTCTCTCTGGGCTCCTGCTCTGCTCTCTCTGGGCTCCTGTTCAGTTCTCTCTGGGCACCTGCTCTGTTGTCTCTGGGCTCTTGCTCTGCTCCATCCGGTCTCCTGCTCTGTTCATCCGGGCACCGGCTCTGTTCTCTCCGGCCTCCTGCTCTGTTCTCCCTGGGCTCCTGCTCTGTTCACCCTGGGCTCCTGCTCTGCTCTCTCTCGGCTCCTGTTCTGCACTCTCCGGCCTCTGGCTCTATTCTCTCCGGGCTCCTGCTTTGTTCTTTCTCAGCTCCTGCTCTGGTCTCTCCGGCCTCCTTCTCTGTTTTCTCTGGGCTCTTGCTCTGTTCTCTCTGGGCTCCTGCTCTGTTCTGTCCTGTCCAGGCTCCTGCTCTGTTCTCTATGAGCTCCAGCGCTGTTCTTTCCATGCTCCTCATCTGTTCGCTCTAGGCGCCGGCTCTGTTCTCTCCGGTTTTCTGCTCTGTTCTCTCTGGGCTCCTGCTCTGCTCCGTCCAGGCTCCTGCGCTGTTCATTCTGGGATCTGTCTCTGTTTTCTCTGGGCTCCTGCTCTGCTCTCTCCGGGCTCCTGCACGTTTCTCTGTGGGCTCCTGCTCTGCTCGCTCTCAGCTTCTGCTCTGTTCTCTATGGGCTCCTGCTCTGTTCTCTATGGGCTCCTGCTCTGTTCTCTCTGGGATCTTGCTCTGCTCTGTCCAGGCTCCTGATCTGTTCGCTCCAGGCACTGGCTCTGGTCTCTCTGGGCTCCTGCTTTGTTCTCTCCGGGCTCCTGCTTTGTTCACTCCGGGCTCTGTCTCTGTTTTCTCTGGGCTCCTGCTCTGCTCTGCCCAGGCTCCTGCATTGTTCACTCCGGGCTCTGTCTCTGTTTTCTCTGGGCTCCTGCTCTGCTCTCTCCGGGCTCCTGCACAGCTCTCTCTGGGCTCCAGCTCTGCTCTCTCTGTACTCCTGCTCTGTTGTCTCTAGGTTCCTGCACTGCTCTCTATGGGCTTCTTCTCTGTTCTCCCCGGGCACTTGCTCTGCTCTCTCTCTGCTCTCCTGTTCTGATCTCTCTGAGCTTCTGCTCTGATCTCTCTGGAATCCTACTCAGTTCTCTCCGACCTCCTGCTCTGTTTTCTCTGGGCTCCTGCTCTGTTCTCTCAGACTCCAGCTCTGCTCTCTTCGGGCTCCTGCTCTACTCTCTATGTGCTCCTGCTCTTTTTTCTCTGGGCTCATTCTCTGTTGTCTCCAGGCTCCTGCTCTGTTCTCTCACGGCTCCTGCTCTGCTCTGTCTGTGCTCCTGCTCTATTCTGTCCGGGCTCCTGCTCTGCTCTCTGTGCGCTTCTGCTGTTTTTTCTCTGGGCTCATTCTCTGTTGTCTCCAGGCTCCTGCACTGTTCTCTCTGGGCTCTTGATGTGTTCTCTATGGCTCCTGCTCTGCTCTCTCCATGAACTTGATGTGTTCTCTCCGGGCTCCAGCGCTGTTCTCTATGGGCTCCTGCTCTGTTCTCTCTGGGATCTTACACTGCTCTGTCCAGGCTCCTGATCTGTTCGCTCCAGGTGCCGACTCTGTTCTCTCCGGTCTGCTGCTCTGTTCTCTCTGGGGTCCTGCTCTGTTTTCTCTGGGCTTCTGCTCTGCTCTGTCCAGGCTCCTGCTTTGCTCTCCCTGGCTCCTGCTCTGTATTCTCTGGGCACTTGCTCTGTTCTCTCTGAGCTCATGCCCTGTTCTCTCCAGGCTCTTTCCCTGTTCTCTCCGGATTCCTGCTCTGCTGTCTTCGGGCTCCTGCCCTGTTCTCTCTGGGCTCCTGCACTGTCCTCTCCGGGCTCCTGCTCTGCTCTGTCTGTGTACCTGCTCTATTCTGTTCGGGCTCCAGCACTGTTCTCTCCGGGCTGCAGCTCTGGTCTCTACGGGCTCCTGCTCTGCTCTCTCTGTGCTCCTGCCCAGCCCTCTCTTGGCTCCTGCTCTGCTCTTTCTGGGCTCCTGCTCTGTTCTCTCTGTGCTCCTGCTCTGTTCTCTTCGGGCTCCTGCTCTACTCTCTGTGTGCACCTGCTGTTTTTTCGCTGGGCTCATTCTCTGTTGTCTCCAGGCTCCTGCTCTGCTCTCTCTGGACTCCTGCATTGTTCGGTTTGTGCCCCTGCTCTCCTCTCGCAGGGCTCCAGCTCTGTTCTCTCTGGGCTCCTGCTCTGCTCTGTCTGTGTTCCTGCTCTATTCTGTTCGGGCTCCTGCTCTGCTCTCTCCGGGCACTTGCTGTGTTCTCTCTGGCTCCTGCTCTGTTCTCTCTGGGCACCAGAGAGGTGGCAAGGCTGCCTGATCCAAGGCCACAGAAGTCATGAAAGGTCTTAATGGCAGTCATTTCACTAAGGTAGTCACATTTTAACAATTGCTTGGACTGAAATCTCTGACATATTTAATATGTTAGAAGTAATTGATGCCTATGGTGATGGCAAATGGTTGGCACCGTTTTCCTGATATAGGTGGCTGCCTTTGATAAATGTGGATGGTGTAAGTGTTGGGCTCGTACTGTCCTTTCAGACGGATCTCTGTTGAACTATGGCCGGCTACACTATAGACCCTGTTACAATAATAGCAATTAAACTGACATAACCTTTGTATTTTGTTAAAGGTCATTCAGAGATTCAAACATTTTAATTGGCCTGCGAGGAAGAGGCAACAACTGGGCTTTTGGTGAGATTCTGAGATGTAATTTAGGCTTTTAAAGCTGAAAGACCTCAATCTTCCTTATCTCTCTTTTTATCAGTACTGTTATAATTGGTGCTGTTCCAAACTTCTTTCCTCTTGTTCCTCCTAAGTTCCAGATATCTTGTCCTACGCACTCTTCCTCCTTTTTACATCCTCACTGTGTTGAAATCAAGAAGCATTGCACATTTTTCAACTCCCTCATCCTTTTCCTCCTCCGACAATCTACAGCTCTAAAGCCAACTTTGGCGTCAGCTAACATGTTTGTGCAAGTTGTTGTTGTAGTTGTATCTCATCTTTTCTCTTTTCAGACCTTGTTGTCCTGTCAAGTAGGCCGTGGTCTTTTATATAGACATCAGGTTTTTTGCTCTTTCCTGTAACTGGAGGTATTCCCTGAAGGATAAAATCATTAAAGACTTTTCTGGGAGTCAGTTCCAAAATCATTTCAGATGGCATTAAGAGCCAACCACATCCTGTATGCCAGACCAGATTGAGCTAATTGGGTTCCCTTCCCCGAACGTCATTAGTGAATCATTTGGGTTCTAAGTTGAATCCAGTCACATACCTGGTAATTTTTCCTGGTCCCAGTCCACAAATTATGAACTATGGGATATAAACTCACAACTTAATAAAATGGTTACAGCACAGAAGAAGGCCATTCAGCCTGTCGTGTCTGTGCCAGCTCTTGGCAAGAGCCTATCAACTACTGCCACTCCCTAGCTCTTTCCCCGTACCCCTGCAATTTATTTCTCTTCAGGTGCTTATCCAATTCCCTTTTTAAAGTCACAATTGAATCTGCTTCCATTACACTCTCAGGCAGTACATTCCGGATCCTAACCACCTGCTGCATAAAAATGTTTTTCCTCATGTTGTTGGTTCTTTGCCATTCACTTTATATCCATATCCTCTAGTTTCCAACCCTTCCGCCAATGGGAACAGTTTCTCTCTATCTCCTCTGTCTTGACCCCTAATGATTTTGAACACTTCTATCAAATCTCCTCTCACTTTCTCTTCTCTAAGGAGAACAACCTCAGCTTCTCCAATCTATTCACGTAACTTGAAGTCCCTCAACCCTGGAACCATTCTCGTAAATGTTTTCTGCATCCTCTCGAAAGCCTTCATATCCTTCCTAAAGTGTGGTGCCCAGAATTGGCCATAATACTCCAGTTAAGGCTGAATCTTATAAAGATTCATCATCCTACTCCTCCTAATTCGTATGTTCGTATCATAACTTCCTTACTTTTGTACCCTATGCCTCTATTTATAAAGCCCAAGATCCCATTTGCCTTATTAACAACTTCCTCAACCTGCCCTGCCATCTTGAACAATTTGTGCATATATACTCCCGGGGTCGCTCTGTTCCTGCACCCCCTTTGGAATTGCACACATTAATTTATATTGTCTCTCCTCATTCTTTCTACCAAAATATATCACTTCGCACTTCTCTGCATTAAATTTCATCTACCATGTATCCACCCATTCCACCAACCTGCCTGTGTCCTCTTGAAGTCCATCACTATCCTCCTCAGTTCAGGATACTTATAAGTTTTGTGTCATTTTGAAATTGTACCATGTACACCTAAACCTAGGGCATTAATATATATCAAGAATACATGAAGATGAAAAAGATCTTGGTGTCTTAGCAAACTTGATGCTCAACGTGTCCAACCAACGCAGAGTAAAAATCAACAAAGCCAACATGATGTTGGACTCCTTAGCCAAAACATTAGGATATAAATCAGAGGATGGAATGATCAAACTGTACAGGGCTTTGGTCAGACCAACCTTGAGTACTGTGTCCAATTCTGGTTGTCAAAAAACAAGGGAGATTTTCAAGCCCTGGAGGCAGTACAGAGAAAAATCACAGGGCTGATTCAGAGTGTCAGGAGCTCGGCTTATGATGAAAGATAGATAGTAAATAGTATAAGTTGTATATTCAGAACACTACTTCAATCTACATCATGACAGGGAAGGGAAACCTATGACCACTAACTGGTCTGGGCCCACATGTGATTCCAGTCCCACACTACATGGTTGACTCTTAATCCTTTTAGGGCAACTAGGGACGGGCAATAAAGGATGGCATTGCTAGTGTCACCCACAGGAACAAATTAAAAGAAAGATAATGGGATATGGGTTCAAATTGGTGAAAGGTAAATTTAGTGTTGCTGTCAGGAATATCTTCTTCAACACATGGAATGGTAGGGAGTGGAGGCAAAAAGTAAGCTGGTATCATGGGGAGTTGGGGAGGAATAGTGTAGGGCCTTTATGGATGGATGAGTTGGTGGCACATGGACAGCTTTCCTCATTAATATTTATCTTGTTTATACAAATTAAAGGTGGTTATATAAATGATTTACAAAAAAAACGTTAGGCCCTCTTCACCAGTACAGATGCAGTCTTTAGCCGATGTAATGCAATTTTAACGCATATGCACAGACACACACAGATGTCAAGATCTTGGAGAGGGTGCAGAGCAAATTTCACTAGAAGGATACAAGACATGAGGATCTTCAGATATGTGGAGGGTCTAGAGAAGTTGGAGATGTTCTCCTTAGAGCAGAGACGGTTAAAGATAGTTTTAATGGTGGTGTTCAAAATTCTGAGGGGTTTGATAGAGTAATTAAGGAGAAACGGTTCACTGGCAGGTGTGTTGGTAACCAGAGGACACAGATTTAAGATAAAGGAACTAAGGGGAAATCCATAGAATTTTTAAAGCAGGGGGCTGTTGTGATCTGGAATTTACTGCCAAGAAAGGTGGTGGAAGAAGATCCAATAGTAACTTTCAATAGGATTTGGATATTAACTTAGAAAAAAAGTAGGGGTATGGGGAAAGAGTAGGAGAGTGGGATTGATTGGATAGTTTATTTCAAAGAGTCAGCAGAGGCCTAACGGAACGAATGACCTCCTTCTGAGCTGTATATGATATATATAATATCTATATATATACATACACACACCATATATATGTATACATATATATATATATGTACACACACACATATCAATTTCAGCAGGGTTCACTGAATTTTTACTCCTCCTCTCTCTAACCCAGGGCAATTACAATCTAAGATGAAATAAATTACAGTAACCCAGACCAGACTGGGATTAAAAGTTCCACATATGGGCTCAACACACTGGAAAGTGCTATTACCTAATAAACCATTAGATGAGCTCAATTTTCCCATCCAAACCGTAACACATCCAAGCCCTTGTAGATTATGTCCTAAACAGTGCAAGGTTGAGGAAAGGTTAGACAGTGTAAGCTAAGTAGTGCTGAGGGTGGAGAGGTGGAGCAGCACTTAGTTAAGGACAGGCTGAGCAGCAGATGGGGAACAATTGGCTGAGTAGTTATTTAATCAGTACCGGTGAGCGCCAAGTAGCACTGTTCAGACATCTGATTAGCACGACAGTTCAGGGCTTGCAATTTTTTTGATCATTCTAACAGGATTGCACTGTATGTAAATGATTCATATTGATCCAGTGAGGCCTAACAAGCCATAATCTATTCACAGGGTATCATGGGCTGCGGACGGAGGATGACAACAGTTTGCTTCACTGCACCATGGACAGCTTTCGGAAAGAGGTGGAGCGACGAGACAGTTACAGTGGGGCCATACTGTTGCACAGTCTGAGTGGTGGCACAGGGTCTGGTGAGCAAAACAAACAGGTCAAAGGTTAATCAAACAGCTGGAAGACAGAACTGGTTTCAACAGTCCTCTGCTACAGTGAATTATGTGTCCTATTGTGAAAGGTCCACTTGGTATGACTCTCGCTTCTGAATCCGAAGGTTGTGGGTTCAAACTGCACTCTAGGACTTGAGCACATAATCCAGACTAACACTTCAATGCACTACTAAGGGAATTCTGCATTGCAGGAGATGTTGTCTTTCAGGTGAGATGTTGAACTGAGGCCCCCATCTGCCTGTTAAGGTGGATGTAAAAGATCCCATGGAATCTTTTTTGAAATGCAGGGGAGTTATTCCAATGACTCCCAATGAGAATTTCACTGTCACGTAATATTAAGCAGGCAGTTTTGCTTTCAGTCTCCCAATTTCAGGTTTTTCAACAATATGGGCATACGAAAACATAAACAGGAAAATAAAATAGGACCAACTAGCCCATCCCATATGTGATGAGGATCACAGCAAGAGTCTCCATACTCTTTAGGTGCCACATAGCCTCTACATAGGAGACCACGTTGACCATGTCTTATATTATTTGCTACTTACCTCTTGTACAAGGTGATCTCTGCCTCAGCCAAGCTCCAACTACCACTTGAAAATATTAGCATTCACCATAAAGGACAGCAATTTGCTCCACAGGTCTACGATTCTCCGTGGATAGAAGAACCATCCAACATCTAATCTATTTCTTGCTTTGTGTAATTTATAGTCATGATCCCTGGTCTTCCCCAAATATAGCATAGAATCATAGAAATATACGGCACAGAAGACCATTCACTCAACATGCCTCTGCCAGTTCTTTGATAGAGCTCTCCAATTAGTCCCATTCCCTGCTCTTTTCCCACAGCCCTGCAAATTTTTCCCCTTCAATTATTTAGCCAATTCCCTATTGAAGTTACTGTTGAATCTGCCTCCACCAACTTTTCTGGCAGTCCATCTCAGATTATAGCAACTCGCTGAGTAAAAGATTTTTTCCTCATGTTGCCTCTATTCTTTTGCCAGTTACCTTAAATCAGTGTTCTCTCCTTACTGACCCTCCTGGGAACCGTTTCTCCTTACTTACTCCATCAAAACCATTCAATGATTTTGAACATCTCTATCAATCTCGTAAAACCTTCCCTGCTCTAAGAGAACAATCCCAGACTCTCCACATAACCTATCTAATTGGAATAATTTGCTAGAAAGTGCAATTCAATTAGTCCTACTCCCCTGCTCTTTTTCCATAACCCTGCAATTTTTTCCTTTTCAGGCATATATACAATTTTCATTTAAAAGTTACAAATGAGTCTGCTTTCACCACCCTTTCAGGCAGTGCATTCCAGGTTGCAACAACTCGTTGAGTTCTGATGAATGGGACACAAGGCAGACATTCTAGTTTTTGAAACCAAAGAAACCCCCTGTAATCATTTAACAAACAAATTGATGCTATGACTGGTGAACTATAGGTCCTTCGGTGAGGGGATGGCCTCCCTCATCTTGTGTCCATCTTATGAGTGCTCCGTTTTTGGAGGGGGTGTCCTTTTGGTGAGAAGTTTAGCTGAGGCCCCATCTACCTGTTCTGATGGACATTAAAATGCCACAATATTATTTGAACTGGGACAGGGAGATGGTCTTCTAGCCAACATTTAGTCAGTATTGAATCTGCTTCCATTACCTATTCCGATGGTGCATTCCAGATCACCAGCTGGAAATGCTTAGCCTGTCTGCCGAGAAACAGAAGTCAGTCATATATTAGATTTTCAAAGGGCTTTTAACAAGGTATCGTACAGTAAACTCATGACGAAGATCAGAGCATGTGTAATCAGGGGACAAATAGCAGAATGGATAGCAAGTTGGCTACAGAACTAGAAGAAAAGAGTAGGGTTTATGTGTAGCTACTCAGGCTGGCAAAAGAAGGAAAGTGGGATTCCACAGGGATTGGTGCTGGGACCACTGTCGTTCACAATTTACATAAAGAAATTGGATTCGGGAATTGGAAGCACGATTTGAAAATTTGTGGATGACACCAAGGGCTGAATATTTGCCCCGACATGGGGGCGAGAACGGAGGCAGGTGGGTGTGTAATTTTGTGCCACTAGTCCGCGTACTGGTTTTCCAGCACTATCCTGCCTCCAGGCCATTTTCTTGAAGGCAGGATATGAGGGTGGTGGGGGGGGGGTGGGGGGCACAAAAAGAAAATTAAGGTAAGTGAAAGGCCAATTAAGGCCAATTATCAGAGGCCGACTGGAATTTGTAAGTGAGCCTACGGGCCCTCTGCAGTGTCGGGAACAGGCCAGGTGCCTGGAGGTGGCCTCCTGCTGGCAGACTGGGGTGGGGTGGGGGCGGTGTGGGGCCTGTGCTCTAGGCAGGCTTTGAGACCCTCCTTGTTTACTTGGCCTCAGCTATGGCCACAGGCCGTCCTGTGGTGGGGTTTCCCCTCCGCAATGGTGCCTGGCAGCTGTGGCCATTTTAAAATTCAATTTCTTTAAAGTTGCTGAGAGGGTGCCTCAAGATGGAGGCACTGTCTCTCTCCCTTACCCGCAATGGCAGGCTGCATCTCCTTCCATGCTGGGGGCCTCCCAGTCACTAATAAATCCAGTAGGGAATTCAGGAGAAACATCTTTACCCAGAGAGTGGTTTAGAATGTGGAACTTGATACCATGAGGAATAGTTGAGGCGAATAATACAGATTCATTTAAGGGGAAGCTAGATAAACACATGAGGGAGAAAGGATTAGAAGGAAATGCTGATAGTGAGGTGGGAGGAGGCTTGTGTGGAGCATAAATGCTGGCATATAACAGTTGTGCTGTAGACTCGATGTAATTTTATGCAAGTCAGTCAATGTTTCAGTTCTAAGGTTCTTCCACAGACCTGAGTATCTCCAGCTTCTTTTCCTTTGTGTTTAAAAGGGCAAAACTCTCTCTCACTGGTGAAATTCAGAGTTACCCTTTGCCTGTGCTGGTTCTTTGAAACAGCTATCCAGTTAGTCCCAACTCTTTCCCCACAGCTCTGCAATGTTTTCCTTTTCAAGTTTATATCCAATTCACTTGAGAAAGTTACTGCTGAATCTGCTTCCACTACCCTTTCAGGCAGTACATTCTAGGTCATAGCAACTTCCTGTGTAAAGAAAGTTCTACTCATCCCCAATCCTTGTTCGTTTGCTAAATATCTTCAATCTGTATCCTGGTTATTGACCCACCTATCAATGGAAACAGCTTCATCTTATTTACTGTGACAAGATCCTTCATAATTTTGAACACATCTATTAAATCTGGACTTGGCCTTTTCTGCTCTAAGGAGAACAATCCCAGTTTCTCCAGTCTCTCCACATAACTGAACCCCCTCATTCCTGGTACCATTCTATAAATCTCCTCTGCACCCTGTGCAAGTCCTCAACATCCTTCCTACAGTGTGAAACCCAGAATTAAACACAATATTCCAGCTGAGGCCTAACCAATGATTTATAAAGTTTTACCATAACTTCCTTGCTTTTGTACTCTGCACCTCTACTTATAAAGATCCTTGATGCATTTAAAAACTTGCCACTTTCAAAGATTGTGTGAGTAAACTCCCAGGTCTCTGTTTCTGCACTCTCTTTGAAATTGGACCATTTAGTTTAAATTTCCTCTCATTCTTCTTCCTAACATACAACACTTCACAATTCTCGGCATTAAATGTCCAACAGGTTTTCGCTGTTTTATGTATGAAGTACAGCTGATGAGCAAACCACTGGAGTGTGGTGTTTCCATTAGAGCTTTAGAGCAGCATCTCAACATGAGACAACACCTTTGGGATGGATGAGGAGAAGCGATTGTCACCTACCTGAGTTTGTGACACAATAATATTTTACACCAACTTTTTTTAAAAGTGCCTCAGGGAAACACAGAGAGAGTTTGAAATTACTCTGCCCCTCTAAGCTGCCAAGAGCACACAAAGCTGTTCATGCCTAGTTAAGGAGTAAAGTCTTAAGACAGCCTGGTTTATGTGTCTGGTGTAAAGTACTCAAGGAAAGTGACCTCTTCCCTGATGCTTTTACACAAGATAATGAAAGTAGTGAGGATGCAGGAGCGAGATGCACTGTTATCTACTGTTCCTGCTCCTGGGAGGTTCTGTAACTGGACTGTAACCAAGCAGGGTTTGTGAATCTTTACAGTTTACCTCTCCGCCCCTCCTCCATCTTTGAGGGCACTGACTGCACTTTGAGGAACGGTTCCACGGGAGCTGACAGCTCTCAGGGACCTTACCCAGAATGGCGATTCTCTACGGGGAACCTGTGCACTGCTGTATGGAAATCAGGATGATATCCCTCTACTTTAGTCTAGGTGAAATGCAATACAAACTTCTATAATTACTGCAATTTCAAGCCAAGTGCCTCAGGTTATTCAACATCACACTGACCATGATCCTTTCTACGCATACGTTCTTTCCTTTTTCTAACTTCCGAGCTGAGGAGCACAATGGCTGATTTTGTATCTACCCCACCTTCCTTGGCGTAGCTATCCTTACTGGGATCAGGTAACTCTGCAATCGAATCTGGGACCTTCCTGCACACTGGCCAGTATATTTATCAATCAGGCCACAGAGGAAGCCTAAAACAGCACGGGTTTCACTCAGATGGTGATTTTATTATGTTTGGTTTATTTCCTCCACCTTTCCCCCTCTCTGTCCACTATGAAATCCCTTTGCGATCAGCGACTCTCTAAACTTTCTGCCTCATTTCTTTCTCTCTGTCCTCCAGTCCTCTATGAAGTGCTTAGGGAGATACAGTACATGAAGGGGACAGTAAGATGCTGCAGTTGGGTGCAGAAATGTATCACTCTGTGCGGACACATAGATTTTGTGCTTATGGCAGATCTATTGCATTGCAACTGGCTGTTCAGAAATCCTGATACATGTAAAACAGTGACATGTGAGATCTCCCTCTCACCTCCTTCCATTTGGTTGCGATTGACGTGATATTGACTAACATCAATCAGCAATTGGAATGAGAAAAGGCCCATCAGGCCTGGTCCCTGCCACAGAACCTGAACATGATGGGCTGTCATAGACTCTACCCATCTCTTTAAACTCCTCCCACAGACCCTGTACATTCAACGCCATTAGGGAATCTACCCACTTTAATCTCCAACCACAGACCCTGTACATCATACCCTATCATAGATGAAATAGTGTCGGTAGCATTGCACTGATGATGCAGCCGGGTCCATTTTGAAAGGTGACCACTGCAGCCACCTGTTTCAGGCAATAGGACTCTTTTAAAATGCAAATTGGGGTCCGATGACATAAATTGGATCCAGATTGCTATTTTAGTTTGGAAGTGGTCAGAGCCTGTGCAGTGCACAATCTGATCAGTTCCACAGGTGCTGCAACCGAAGAGGCTGCCAAAAGCAAGTGTTGAATAATTTTTGTGGGCCCCAACAAAGCAGGAGAGCTAGGCTGCCGTCGCTTTGGGACCTCCACTCTCTGCGATTACGATACTTCCTACAATTTACCCTGGTGGTGACTGCCTGAACCGCATCTTGAGGTCTCAATCAGGTCAGCTAAACCTGCTTGCCTGCTACATTGCAAATGATATGGCGGCCTTAAAACTGCAGGGGCCTTTTTGGCGTTCAAAAGTAAAAGTAGACCCCACTCGGATTGTGGAGGTAAACACACCATGCTTGGCCTAAACAAGGCTGAAAAAAGGAACATTTCCATCTTCACTTTTTGTTAACACGTAGCACAATTATGCAAAACCATCAAAGCACATCAATGTGTTGAAGATGAGGCATGTCTTATCCAGCTCCTAAAACAACTGCTGTAAGAGTTTTGGTGAAAGATATTTTTGTGAAGACAGTCAGTGCTTCCTTAGGACTTTAAATCAGTGGCTAAATTTTGTGTGGCCATGAGGGTCCAGCGGTGCAGGGGGACAGAATCGCAGCGGAGCCGTCCACCCTGAAATCTGCCGTCGTTCCCGAGTTCCCGATTTTTCAGAGGCGAGGAGTACCATGACAGTATTAAGGCTGCAACCCGACGGGAACCAATTTTAAATTGCTGAAGTGCTGTTAAACATGAATTTAAATGTAATTATTTCTGATTTAATGACTGGACCGTGATTTTGTGGATGGTTGGCAGTATTCACATGCCTTCAGCTTTGCACCTGTTAAAGGCTGGAGGCATCAAGGTGAAAGAGCTCAGTGCCGTGACGGGAAGGTATCCTGACCATTGCAGCATAGGGGAAGTGGGGGAGGGTTCAGTGGCGATTGTTACTCTCCTAATATAGGCTCTGTAAGGGGGTTGTGTGTATCGGGGGCTCTGCAGAGGGTTTTGGGTATTGGGGGCTCTGCAATGGGATTGTGTCTATTGAGGGCTCTGCAAAGGGGTTGTCTGTATTGGGGGCTTTGCGAGGTTTTAGGTTGGGTGTGGGTGGGCATTAGAGGGTCTCATAACTGCTGTATTACTGTGTGGTGGCTCATGCTACTGGAAAAGATGGTGGTCCAACAGTACATGTTAGTCTTGAGGTACATCAGGCATTCCACTGAGCAAATAGTGAAAAGCTTAGTTGCCAAGTCAGGGTCGTCTCTGTAGCTGAAGTGATCTGAAGGCTCCAGGTCATCTGCCATGGGTCTCATACACCCTGTGTTTTTGGACCCCCTTGGCTTTTTGAGATGCCTCCAACGGAGGTGGGCCCAAGAGGCAGCTGCGCCTGACCCCGTAGCTCCACAACAAGAACAGCAGTAGCTGGCCACGCCAAGAGGGTTTCACGTATGCCAGAAAGTCTACAAGACTCGCATCAGCTACCTCCAATGTCCAAGTGACACTGTCAGCGAAGACTACGGCTCTCCAGGGAGAGCACTTTTTTTATTCGTTCATGGGATGTGGGCATCGCTGGCTAGGCCAGCATTTATTGCCCATCCCTAATTGCCCTTGAGATGATGGTGGTGAGCTGCCTTCTTGAACCACTGCAGTTCATGTGGAGTAGGTACACCAACAGTGCTGTTAGGAAGGGAGTTTCAGGATTTTGACCCAGTGACAGTGAAGGAACGGTGATATAGTTCCAAGTCAGGATGGTTTGTGGCTTGGAGGGGAACTTGCAGGTGGTGGTGTTCACATGCGTTTGCTGCCCTTGTCCTTCTAGGTGGTAGAGGTCATGGGTTTGGAAGGTGCTGTCTAAAGAGCCTTGGTGCATTGCTGCAGTGCTCCTGACCTCATTACAGCCTTGGTTCAAACATGGACAAAAGAGCTGAACTCAAGAGGTGAGGTGAGAGTGACTGCCCTTGACATCAAGGCAGCATTTGACCGAGTATGGCATCAAGGAGTCCTAGAAAAACTGAAGTCAATAGGAATTAGGGGGAAAACTCTTTGCTGGTTGGAGTCATACCGAGCACAAAGGAAGATGGTTGTGGTTGTTGGAGGTCAATCATCTGAGCTCCAGGACATCACTGCAGGAGTTCCTCAGGGTAGTGTCCTAGACCCAACCATCTTCAGCTGCTTCATCAATAATCTACCAATCATAAGGTCAGAAGTGGGGATGTTCGCTGATGATTGCACAATGTTCAGCACCATTTGTGACTCCTCAAATACTGAAGCAGTCCATGTAGAAATGCAGCAAGACCTGGACAATATCCAGGCTTGGGCTGATAAGTGGCAAGTAACATTCGCGACACACAAGTTCCAGGCAATGACCATCTCCAACAAGAGAGAATCTAACCATCTCCCCTTGACATTCAACGGCATTACCATCATTGAATCCCCCACTATCAACATCCTAGGGGCTGCCATTGACCAGAAACTGAACTGGAGTGGCCATATAAATACCGTGGCTACAAGACCAGGTCAGAGGCTAGGAATCCTGAGGCGAGTAACTCACTTCCTGACTCCCCAAAACCTGTCCACCAGCTACAAGGCACAAGTCAGGAGTGTGATGGAATACTCTCCACTTGCCTGGATGGGTACAGCTCCAACAACACTCAAGAAGCTCGACACCATCCAGGACAAAGCAGCCCGCTTGATTGGCACCCCATCTACAAACATTCACTCCCTCCACCACCGACGCACAGTGGCAGCAGTGTGTACCATCTACAAGATGCACTGCAGCAATGCACGAAGGCTCCTTAGACAGCACCTTCCAAACCTGTGACCTCTACCCCCTAGAAGGACAAGGGCAGCAAATGCATTGGAACACCACCACCTGCAAGTTCCCCTCCAAGTCACACACCATCCTGACTTGAAACTATATCGCCATTCCTTCACTGTCGCTGGGTCAAAATCCTGGAACTCCCTTCCTAACAGCACTGTGGGTATACCGACCCCACATGGACAGCAGCGGTTCAAGAAGGCAGCTGACCACCACCTTCTCAAGGGCAATTAGGGATGGGCAATAAATGCTGGCCTGGCCAGCGACGCCCACATCCCTGAATGAATAAAAAAAAAGATGCCTAGTTTTGCATTGCTAGATCTGTTCAAAATCTATCCCATTTAGCATGGTGGTAGTGCCATACAACACGGTGGAGGGTATCCTCAATGTGAAGACGGGACTTTGTCTCCACAAGGTCACTCCTACCAGTACTATCATGGAGAGATGAATCTGCGGCATGCAGGTTGGTGAGGACGAGGTCAAGTATATTTTTCCCTCTTGTTGGTTCCCTCACCACCTGCCGCAGACCCAGTCTAGCAGCTATGTCCTTTAGGGCTCAGCCAGTAGTGGTGCTACCGAGCCACTCTTGGTGATGGATATTGAAGTCTCCCACCCAGAGTACATTCTGCACCTTTGCCACCCTCAGTGGTTCCTCCAAGTGCTGCTCAACATTGAGTAGTATTGATTCATCAACTGAGGGGGGTCTAGCTGGTAATCAGCAGGAGGTTTCCTTGCCCATGTTTGACCTCATGCCATGAGACCTCATAGGGTCCGCAGTTGATGTTGAGGACTCCCAGCACAACTCCCTCCCGACTGTATACCACTGTGCCACCACCTTTACTGGGATGCTGATGGTGATGGCAGTGTCTGGGACATTGTCTGTAGGTTTGATTCCGTGAGTATGATTATGTCAGGCTGTTGCTTGACTAGTCTGTGGGACAGCTCTCCCAACTTTGGCACAAGCCCCCAGATGTTAGTAAGGAAGACTTTGCAAGGTCGACAGGGCTGGGTTTGCCGTTGTCATTTCCAATATCTAGGTCAATGCCAGGTGGTTCATCCAGTTTCATTCCTTATTGACTTCATAGTGGTTAGATACAACACAGTGGCTTGCTAGGCCATTTCAGAGGGCATTTAAGAGTCAACCACATTGCTGTGGGTCTGGAGTCACATGTCGGCCAGACCAGGTAAGGACAGCAAATTTCCTTCCCTAAAGGGTTTTTACAACAATCGACGAAGATTTTGTGACCACCATTGGACTTGCTTTTAATTGCAGATTTATTAATTGAATTCAAATTCTATTTTCTGCCATGGTGGGATTCGAACCCATGTCTCGAGAGCAATACCCTGGGTCTCTGGGTTACTCATCCAGTGACAATACCACTATGTCACCGCCTCCCCCTCATCGACCTACACAGCCTTCTGCAGGACGATTTGTGACCTCTGGGATTTGGCGGTAACCCTATGCCAGTGGCGCTGAAGATAACCGTAGCACCATATTTCTACTCATCTGGCTATTTCCAGGCATTGACTGGGAACATGTGTGGAGTCTCCCAGGCCACAGCCGACAGCTGCATAAAGGACGTGACCAATGCCCTGTTCAAGAGGGCCAGTGACTGTTGGGCGCTACCGGACCGGCCCTGACAGTCAGGTAGAGAGGACCATTGGTTTTGAGGCCAACGTTGGAGTTCCACAGGTGCAAAGTGTAATAGACTGTATGCATGTGGCCATCAAGGCTTCAACTGACCAGCCGGCTGCCTTCATCAACAGAAAGGGCTTGCATTCAATCAACATTGAACTGGTCTGTGACCACCGAAAACATTTCCGGGAAGCAGCCACGATACCTACATACTTCGACAGCCCCATGTGCCACAGCTTTCCAATCTGCCTCACTCCCCTTCAGGGGTAGATTCTCAGGACAAGGGACATCCATTGAAGACATGGCTTCTTACACCTGTGAGGAACCCTCGCAATGCTGTGGAGGAGAGGTACAACAGTTGCCACGGCTCCACCTGGGCAACCATTGAGCAGGCCATTGAAGATGAGGTTCTGCTGTCTTGATCAATCTGGTGGAGCCCTGCAGTATGCCCCAGCGAGGGTCTCACATATTGTGGTGGTCTGCTGTTCTTTGCACAATCTAGCACTACAGAGGGGGCAGGCCTTATATGTTGAAGACATGCCTGAGTGACAATCATCCTCCGACAAAGAGAACGCAGAGGAGAGACAGGGGCAACCAGCAATGGATGATGATAACATGGCGATGGAGGCCAGACATGTTGAGCGACACCCAAAGGAGACAAGAGACAGCCTCATAATGACCCACTTTCAGCTACCCTGATGTCCACTCACTGAGAATCCAATAAAGACTCACCTTCATGCATGTAGTCTCCCGCCTCCTTTCCATCTGTGTTCCCTGAATGCCAACCAGCTGTAATACGCGCTAGTGCCCATGGGACAACACGTGTTAGAGATCTGCAGTTACATTGCCTTGATAATGAGGGCCGTGGTCACATTGGCACTGCACTAAGGCATAGGGTGGAAGTCAGAAGCTCACAATTAAGACATGTTGAAACATGGGTTTCACACAATGATGGCTAATGATTGGCACAAAAGAACGTTTAATTCAATTCCAAATATTTGCAACACCCATGAATATCCAAGTGTGGCTAGGTGCTTTTCTTAATACGTTTTCAGGTGTCCCCCACACAGTGTGACCCCTGCGCTAGCAGATCCTCCCTTTCAAAGCTTGCTGGAACCACCCTGCTCACCAGGGAAGGACTAGGAGCGGGAGAAGTCTCTCTTGCCTTGCCACTGCAGAGTTGAGCTCATCGCCAAGCTGATGGTTTGCAGGTCTTCTCTGGGATCTGGCATCTCTGGGATCTGGCTTTCCATGAGGATTTCCAACCTCTCAATGGAGGAAGCCATGCACTCGTATGCCTGAGACAAGGCAGCAGTTACGGCAGGAACGGACTCCTCCATCATCCATTCATGGCTGCGCATGGCCTTTGGCATCTCTGCCAGACGCATGCCCTGTGCTGTCAACACCAGAGGCTCATCATCAGCCTGGGACTCAGCATGGGCCTGGCCAAACACAGTCCTCTGACAGTCAGAGGACTTGGCTGTCTCTGCCTCAGCCAGGGTGCGCCTCTGCACGGGCGCGCGTGCAGTGCTCTCACCAGCTTGTTACCCTGATTATAAAGCCGAGCGGATACCCACCGAGCTGAAAAGTATCTGCACTGGTGGAAGGTCCAGGAGAGTCATATAATGGGTGATCCGCCTCCTCAGAGGTTGATGGATATCCCTCTGTGGCTGCAGTCACCTGTGAATGCCAACCTGCATAGGAGAACAGAAACGTGCGCGTTAGGCTGCACATATCCCGTTTTGGCAAACATGCCTGAGGTGGTTCTCCATCATTCATGAATTTTTTTGGTGAACAACAATAACCACTCTCTTGCACAGGGACTCCAGTCCCCCCCATCAGATATTGCCCATCTGCCCTGGCTCCCCATCGGTTCTAAAGCCTCTTCCTCAGCCTGGCTTAGAGGATGAATGTCAGGGACGCCTCTGCCAGTCCTGGCTGCCTCCCTCCTGTTATGGACTCTCTTCTCCTGCAGGAGGAAGGATAGAAAAATTATAAATTGGCCTAAATATCACCATGGCAGATCTGCTACAAATGGGGAATCTGATATAGCTCATGATGACACACATGATTTACTGGGGCTGAGTTATGAATAAAGGTGGCATGTGGCCCAAATGCAGCCTTCTGTTTGTCATGATGAAGTTATAACCTCTCTCATCGTGCTGGCAGTTGCACGCTCACTTTGTTGCATATCCTATAGTCAATGCAAACCTCTGAAAAGAGCACTGGAATGGAGCACTCTCCTTGGATGAATGTTGGAGGTCATTGACCCTCTTCCTGCACTGGACACAGTTGCGTTGGGTGACCCCATGGCTGCTGACTGTGATGGGAAGCTTTTTATTCTGTCTGATGCAACATAAATGAGACGTATGGTGTTCAGTTGGTTGAAGATCTGGAAACACATTTATTAAACAGCTAACAAGTATATACAGTGCAGAGCTAACTATTTACAGGACTTGCCTCTTGGTATTACGGTTACAGAGTGAATCTGGCAAGTAGTCACATGACTACATCTTGGTGCTTAGCTCATTAGCATTGTTACGACCGACCGCTCCTGTCAAAGCCCCCAAGCAAAGTATATGATTCTGATTGTGGTGGGACCAACGCACTGTTAATTCAATCCCGTCGCTCCACAGATTGGCTAACATATCATTTAAAACTTTCCAAATTAAAGACCCAGCCAAATTGTACCATCTATTAACCCCTGAATGAGGCTAACCAAACCAGGTGTCTTTAAATCAACAAATTAACTCTTTAATTAGAAGAACTAAATTCTTAAACACTATGAAGATATAAACAACATTTAAAATAGAAAAAAATTAGAGTCCTTGCAAATTTACAGTCCAATGTTGCTTGAAGTCCTCACAGATTGTTGCTTTCCTTCTCCAGTGAATTTCAACAATTAACGACTTGCAAACTCTTTCAATGGAATCAATAAATGATCCTCACAGTCTAACTTCCCTTTCTTCAATTTAAATTACCAGAGATCGCTGTTTAGGCTTGACTTTTTTTAGAATTTTGAGAGATAATAATTAAACAGACTAAAATCCTCTTCCTTCAGTTTAAATGGTTGAGAGCTCTTTTTTCAGGTGCAAAACACCACAGCTGTCTGTGTCTTTTAGAACAAACTGTCTTCAACTCATAAGCCCGTTCAAAACTGAATTGTAACAAATGTTTCGCATCAGGCTCACTCCCAGTGGCTATATCTATGGTAGCAAGAATGCACCCTATGAATCGCAGTCTCCAAATGGCTGTTTCTAAGGCAACAAAAATGCAACTTCCTATAACTCCTGAGGCTTGCTGATTCTTAAAGCAATACTGATCCTCTTCAAACCTTAAAGGCAAACCTCATATTCCCGGAAAAAAAACTACAGGACCATGACAGCATACTAAGATCTTAAAGGGACATCGCTCTTAAAGGCAATCACACAACACTGACCTCATCTGCGATCTCCACCCAGGCTTTCTTGGTCAGGTGGGAGGACCTCTTCTTCCGATCGCTGAGGAAGAGAACCTCGTACCTTTCCCCTGCATCCCGGAGGAGAATCTGCAGGGAGGCATCACTGAAGCATAGGGCCACCCTTGATCTGCCCTCTGCCATCCAATCCATTCTTCCTAGGAGAGGTTGAATGTTGTTGGAAATAGTGGTGTGACTCTTTATGCCTCACAGTAAACTGACCTTCTATAGACTGCAAGGCAGGAGTGATTGTAGGGCTGGCAGGCTTTTAAAGATGCAGCAAATAGTGTCTCGCTTCCTTCCCCTGCCATGTGATTGGGGTGACTGGCATCTCCATTATGCTAAATAGCAGCCAGCGGTGACGCAGCAGCACAGCCACATGGGAAATGCTGCCCTTTTCTGGATCCGCTGCCGATCCTGGCCCTCTCTCAGTACTGACCCTCCGACAGTGCAGCGTTCCCTCAGTACTGACCCTCTAAAAATGCAACGCTGCCTCAGTACTACCCCTCGAACAATGCAGCGCTCCCTCAGTACTGACTGTCTGACATTGCAGCACTGCCTCAGTACTGGCCCTCTAACAGTACAGCGCTCCCTCAGTACTGACTCTCTGACAGTGCAGCGCTCCCTCAGTACTACCCCTCTAACAGTGCAATGCTCCCTCAGTACTACCCCTCTAACAGTGCAATGCTGCCTCAGTACTATCCCTCTAACAGTACAGCACTCCCTCAGTACTGATTCTCTGACAGTGCAACGACCTCTCGGTACTGGCCCTCTAACAGTACAACATTCCCTCAGTACTGGACCTCTAACAGTACAGCGTTCCCTCAGTACTACCCCTCTAACAGTGCAGCGCTCCCTCAGTACTGACCCTCCGACAATGCAGCGCTCCATCAGTACTGGCCCTCTAACAGTGCAATGCTGCCTCAGTACTGACTCTCTGACAGTGCAGCATTGCCTCAGTACTGTCCCTCTAACAGTGCAGCACTCCCTCAGTCCTGACTCTCTGACAGTGCAGCATTGCCTCAGTACTGTCCCTCTAACAGTGCAGCACTCCCTCAGTACTGATTCTCTGACAGTGCAACGACCTCTCGGTACTGGCCCTCTAACAGTACAACATTCCCTCAGTACTGGACCTCTAACAGTACAGCGCTCCCTCAGTACTGACTGTCTGACAGTGCAGCGCTCCCTCGGTACTGATTCTCTGACAGTGCAGCACTCCCTCAGTACTGGCCCTCGAACAGTGCAGCGCTGCCTCAGTACTGTCCCTCCGACAGTGCAGCGCTCCCTTGGTACTGACCCTCCGACAGTGCAGCACTCCTTCAGTACTGACCCTCTGACAATGCCTTGCTCCCTCAGTACTGGCCCCCCGACAGTGCAGCGCTCCCTTGGTACTGACTCTCCGACAGTGCAAAGCTCCCTTTGTACTGACTCTCCGACAGTACAGCACTCCCTCAGTACTGACTCTCTGACGATGCCTTGCTCCCTCATTACTGGCCCTCCGACAGTGCAGCGCTCCCTTGGTACTGATTCTCCGACAGTGCAGCTCTCCCTCGGTACTGCACTGGGAGTGTCAGACCAAATTGTGTGCTCTAGTCTCTGGATTGGGTCTTGAGCCCTAGACCTTCTGTCTTAGGTGAGAGTGCTATCAATGGACCGAGGGTAAAGTGGGAGGTGGTGACTGGTTAATGGAGAGAACTTGTAGCTTTTCAAAGTGATAATCTGGTGAATATGTTCTTCTCTCTAGGATTGGGTGCACGTTTGTGTGAATCAATCCGTGAGGAGTTTCCTGTGGGCCACATTCTCTCTGTGACGGTCACTCCACACCAGGCGGGAGAAAGCCCACTGCAACACTACAACTCCCTGCTCTGCCTTTCCTGGCTCCAGAGGTAACACCACACCCTAGCTGCTTTATGTTTTAAAGAACATTTTTTCAGCGTCAACGAATTTTTGTGCTCATCAAGCTGAATGGAACATTTTCCATTTCAGGAGGCCAGGTGGCAGTATTGAGCACTCCCAGGACAGGTACAGCATTAATGAGAAGCAGAATCAAACTTCCCTTCCACTTCCTGTGCTCAGATAAATCATGGGTTCGATATGAAGTGAAGCTTCCATTACTCTTGTCACAAAGATATTTCAGACCCAACCTGAAAAAGATAAAGACTCTGAGTGCAGTACTCTGATGTCTGTTCTATTGATATCTGCCAGTTTGGCTCAGTTGGTAGCGCTCTTCCTTCTGAATTAGGTGGTTGTGGGTTCAAGCCCACTATATAACCCAGGCTGATGCTCCACGGTAACGCTGAGGGAGTGCTGCACTGTCGGGAGTGTTGGCTGTCTGATGATACGTAAATCTGAGGCCCCTTTGATGTTCTGAAGTGGGTATCAAAAAAATGCCATATCACTTTTAGCAGAGTGCAGGGGAGTTCTTCAGGGTGAACATAACCTTATGACTCAGAGGTGACAAAGAATAAAGAACAGTACAGCACAGGAACAGGCCATTCAGCCCTCCAAGCCTATGCCAATCTTGATGCCTGCTTAAACTAAAACCTTCTGCACTTCCGGGGACCGTATCCCTCTATTCCCATCCTATTCATGTATTTGTCAAGATGCCTCTTAAACGTTGCTATTGTACCTGCTTCCACCACCTCCCCCGGCAGCAAGTTCCAGGCACTCACCACCCTCTGTGTAAAGAACTTGCCTCGCACATCCCCTCAAAACTTTGCCCCTCTCACCTGAAACCTATGTCCCCTAGTAACTGACTCTTCCACCCTGGGAAAAAGCCTCTGACTATCCACTCTGTCCATGCCGCTCATAACTTTGTAAACCTCTATCATGTCCCCCCTCCACCTCCGTCGTTCCAGTGAAAACAATCCGAGTTTATCCAGCTTCTCCTCATAGCTAATGCCCTCCAGACCAGGCAACATCCTAGTAAACCTCTTCTGTACCCTCTCCAAAGCCTCCACGTCCTTCTGGTAGTGTGGCGACCAGAATTGAATGCAATATTCTAAGTGTGGCCTAACTAAAGTTCTGTACAGCTGCAGCATGACTTGCCAATTTTTATACTCTATGCCCCGACCGATGAAGGCAAGCATGCCGTATGCCTTCTTGACTACCTTATCCGCCTGCGTTGCCACTTTCAGTGACCTGTGGACCTGTACGCCCAGATCTCTCTGCCTGTCAATACTCTGAAGGGTTCTGCCATTTACTGTATACTTCCCACCTGCATTAGACCTTCCAAAATGCATTACCTCACATTTGTCCGGATTAAACTCCATCTGCCATTTCTCCGTCCAAGTCTCCAACCGATCTATATCCTGCTGTTTCCTCTGACAATCCTCAACACTAATGCAACTCCACCAACCTTTGTGTTGTCCGCAAACTTACTAATCAGACCAGCTACATTCTCCTCCAAATCATTTATATATACTACAAACAGCAAAGGTCCCAGCACTGATCCCTGCGGAAAACCACTAGTCACAGCCCTCCATTCAGAAAAGCACCCTTCCACTGCTACCCTCTGTCTTCTATGACCGAGCAAGTTCTGAATCCATCTTGCCAGCTCACCTCTGATCCCGTGTGACTTCACCTTTTGTACCAGTCTGCCATGAGGGACCTTGTCAAAGGCTTTACTGAAGTCCATATTGATAACATCCACTGCCCTTCCTTCATCAATCATCTTTGTCACTTCCTCAAAAAACTCAATCAAATTAGTGAGACATGACCTCCCCTTCACAAAACCATGCTGCCTCTTGCTAATAAGTTCGTTTATTTCCAAATGGGAGTAATTCCTGTCCCGAAGAATCCTCTTTAATAATTTCCCTACCACTGACATAAGGCTCACCGGCCTATAATTTCCTGGATTATCCTTGCTACCCTTCTTAAACAAAGGAACAACATTGGCTATTCTCCAGTCCTCTGGGACCTCACCTGTAGCCAATGAGGATGCAAAGATTTCTGTCAAGGCCCCAGCAATTTCTTCCCTTGCCTCCCTCAGTATTCTGGGGTAGATCCCATCAGGCCCTGGGGACTTATCTACCTTAATGCTTTGCAAGACACCCAACACCTCCTCCTTTTTGATAATGAGATGACTGAGATTATCTACACTCCCTTCCCTGGGGTCATCATCCACGAAGTCCTTCTCTTTGGTAAATACTGATGCAAAGTACTCATTTAGTACCTCGCCCATTTCCTCTGGCTCCACACGTAGATTCCCTTCTCTGTCCTTGAGTGGGCCAACCCTTTCCCTAGTTACCCTCTTGCTCTTTATATACGTATAAAAAGCCTTGGGATTTTCCTTAATCCTGTTTGCCAATGAATTTTCATGACCCCTTTTAGCCCTCCTGACTCCTTGCTTAAGTTCCTTTCTACTGTCTTTATATTCCTCAAGGGATTCGTCTGTTCCCAGCCTTCCAGCCCTTACAAATGCTTCCTTTTTCTTTTTGACTAGGCTCACAATATCCCGCATTATCCAAGGTTCCCGAAACTTGCCAAACTTATCCTTCTTCCTCACAGGAACATGCTGGTCCTGGATTCTAATCAACTGACGTTTGAAAGACTCCCACATATCAGATGTTGATTTACCCTCAAACAGCCGCCCCCAATCTAAATTCTTCAGTTCCTGCCTAATATTGTTATAATTTGCCTTCCCCCAATTTAGCACCTTCACCCGAGGACTACTCTTATCCTTATCCACAATTACCTTAAAACTTACGGAATTATGGTCACTGTTCCCGAAATGCTCCCCTAATGAAACTTCGACCACCTGGCTGGGCTCATTCCCCAATACCAGGTCCAGTACAGCCCCATCCCTAGTTGGACTATCTACATATTGTTTCAAGAAGCCCTCCTGGATGCTCCATACAAATTCTGCCCCAATGTTACTGACTGAGACAAGTTTGATACCTAAATCAGTACATATGTCATACAATGAACATGGTTGAAGTCAATAACAACAACTTACATTTATATAGCACCTTTAATGTAATAAAACATCCCAAAATGCTTCGCAGGAGCATTATAAAATGAAGTATGACACTGAGCCACAACAGGAGATATTAGGTCAAATGACAAAAGTTTGGTCAAAGAGGTAGGTTTTAGGGAGGGTTTTAAAGGAGGAAAGCGAGTTGGAGAGGTGCAGGGAGGGTATTCCAGAGCTTATGGCCTCGGCAACTGAAGGCGTGGCCACCAATGGTGGAGCAATTAAAATCTGGGATGCTCAAGAGGCCAGAATTAGAGAAGCACAGATATCTTGGAGGGTTGTGGGGCTGGAGGAGATTACAGAGATAAGGAGGGGGCGAGACCATGGAAGCATTTGAAAACAAGGATGAGAATTTTAAAATCAATATTTTGCTTGACCGGGAGCCAATATAGGTTAGCGAGCACAGGGGTCATGGGGGAACGGGACTTGGTGTGAGTTAAGACACGGGGAGCAGAGTTTTGGATGACCTCAAGTTTATGGAGAGTAGGATGTGGGAGACCAGCCAGGAGTGCATTGAAATAGTCTAGTTTTTTAAGTTTGTTTTATGGAATGTGGGCATTGTTGGCAAGCCAGCATTTGTTACCGATCCCTAATTGCCCTTGAGAAGGTGGTGGTGAGCTGCCTTCTTGAACTGCTGTCTTCCATCTGATGTAGGTACACTGTGCTATTAGGAAGGGAGTTCCAGGATTTTGACCCAGCGACAGTGAAGGAACAGCGATATAGTTCCAAGTCAGGATGGTGTGTGGCTTGGAGGGGAACTTGCAGGCGGTGGTGTTCCCATGCATCTGCTGCCCTTGTCCTTCAAGGTGGTAGAGATCGCGGGTTTGGAAGGTGCTGTCGAAGGAGCCTTGGTGAATTGCTGCAGTGCATCTTGTAGATGGTACACACTGCTGCCACTGTGCATCAGTGGTGGAGGGAGTGAATGTTGAAAGTGGTGGCGGGGTGTAGTAGGTGGTAATCAGCAGGAGGTTTCCATGCTCATGTTTGACCTGATGCCATGAGACTTCATTGGGTCTGGAGTCAATATTGGGGGACTCCCAGTGCAACTCCCTCCCGACCATATACTACTGTGCCACCACCTCTGGTGAGTGTGTCCTGCCGGTGGGACAGGTCATACCCAGGAATGGTGATGGTGGTGTCTGGGACATTAGATGTAAGGTTTCCGTGAGTATGACTGTGCCAGGCTGTTGCTTGACTAGTCTTTGAGACAGCTCTCTAAATTTTGGCATAAGCGCCCTGATGTTAGTAAGGAGGCCTTGGCAGGATCAACAGGATACCATTGTCATTTCCGGTGCCTAAATTGATGCTGGATGTTTGGTTTGGTTTTATTCCTTTCCAAGGTTTGTGTAGTGGTTTTGCACAACTGAGAGGCAAATTAAGAGTCAAACCACATTGCTATGGGTCTTGAGTCATATATAGGCCAGACCAGGTAAGGACGGCAGATTTCCTTCCCCAAAGAACATAAGTGAACCAGATGGGTTTTTTGGTAGTTTTGTGGTCACCATTACTGAGACTAGCTTTCAATTCCAGATTTTTATTAATTAATTGAATTCTACCAGCTGCTGTGGTGAGATTTGAACCCGTGGCCCCAGAATATTAGCCTGGGTCTCTGGTTTACTAGTCCAGTGACATTACCATGATGCCTCGTCTCCCCGCAGTCTGAAAGTAACAAAGGCATGAATGAGGGTTTCAGCAGCAGATGAGCTGAGACGGGACAAAGTCGGGCAATGGTATGGAGGTGGAAATAGGCAGTCTCGTGATGGCACGGATAGACAGGGGACACATTTCCCCTAGGCTGAGAGGCACATGGATCGGCATATTGCCCTTCAGCTCGAGGACCCAAGGTTGAAATCCAATTTGGCTGTTCTGTTTAGCATGATTTTCTTTTGTGTTTGACATCTTTGCAGGTATGCTGACGGGGTACTCCTGTTTCACAATGATGACATATTGCGCAGGGTGCATGCCTTGTGTGAAAAGAAGATCGGCTACGTCTCGGCTCTACAGCCACAAATTTCTTTGTCCGACATGAACACACATATCGCTTCCTGCCTGGCAGGACTGATGTATCCAGTGAGCAGCCTCCGAACACGAAGGTACTGCACGTGGCAAAGATAGTGCCAAAAAATGATCGGAGTGTTGAAGGGGCAGAGAGAGAGAGAGAGAGAGAGAGAACATCTGCTTCTCTGTCCGAATCGTGCTTCCAAACCTTAACCCTAGGGCTTCCCAAAGATTCTTTGTTGCGTCCCCCCTTCAGAGATTTATGTCCCTCCCTTTCTAAGAAACAACACCCTGCTGGTCGAGAGCCAGTACGTAAGAATCCCAAATCATAGAATCAGTCAGACATCACAAAAGGAACCTTTTTTGTTATTCATTCAGGGGACGTGGGCATTGTTGGCATGGCCAACATTTATTGCCCATCTCTAATTGCCCTCAACTGTGTGGTTTGCTCGGGCATGTCAGAGGGCAGTTAAGAGTCAACCATATTGCTGTGTGTCTGGAGCCACACATAGGCCAGACCGGGTAAAAATGGCAGATCTCCTTCTGTGCAGGGGACTAGTAAACAGTTGAGCTTTTACACTAATCCTTTAGTTACATAATCACTATTACAGATACTAACTTTTTTAAAATTCCAGATTTCTTGACTAACTGAATTTAAATTCCCCTGCTGCCACTGTGGGATTTGAACTCACTTCTCTAGATTATTAGTCCAGATGCCTGCACTTGCTCTATTAAAGTGTTATCCAGTTAGTCCTACTCCACTGCACTTTCCCCAGAGCACTGCAAATTTTCGCAAGTAGCAAACGTCATATTTAATATTTTTCATTCCCTTCTCCAGGATCAACCTCCTTATTTTTACTCTTTAAAACATGCTCCTTTAATTTGCAAAACACCAAATATCACATCAGTTAAATAGTGCACGGGAACTAGTTGCTGACGTGATGTGAACATATTGACCAATGATGCCTTGGCACTAAGTACCTGTGATTGCAGGTTTCAAGTGACAAAATCCATGTGTCTCCATGCCATCCCCGCCCCCCCCCCCCCAACCCGCACCTCCTGATAACCTTGATGCCACCCCCATCTCCACTTTGGGAACCACTGCACTGAACAGTAATGAATAATCATACTTTTAGTCTGGAACTTGGAATTGGATGACTGATGAATTTTGCATGATAGTAATGCCAATGGGTTTACTCCCCTCAGCATCATGAGAAATCTTCTTGAGAACCAAATTCACTGTAAATTGACTCTAATTTATCCAACTATTAAATGAGCATTCCCCTGAAAAGTCCTGTTTGAAAGAGATTGATACAATTACACCAGTCTGGCTCTTTGGGCCTAAAAACATGGGAACTCTCCCTATGATTGGTCTTTCATTAAGGACTGTCTGTAGGAAACCTTGAATATTGCCTTCCAATTTATATATTCACAGCAGGCATAAGATTAAAATACTTCAATGAAGATTTAGCACTAGAAGGAATTTTATTCCTCACAGATCTGTGGCCTCGACTCCCAGGTGACGATGTGCTGACTAACATCTTTTAAAGATGGAGTTTTAGACTTTCTAATAACTCATTTGTTAAAGGATTGAACCTAGAATTGAGACACAGACCAGAAGGTCTCTGAATTGGCCTGTGCTGAGGTAGCTGATCCCTTACTTGGCCTGTTACAAATGGCTCTAGTGCTTCTAGGCGACTGTCCAGGGACCTATATTGGAAGTATGTTTGTGTATAAGAACATAAGAATGGAATAAAAAGAGCAGGAGTAGGCTATCGAGCCTGCTCTGCCATTCAATAAGAGCAAGTCTGAACATCAACTCCACTTTCTCAACCTCTCCCCATATCCCTTTATTCCCTCTATTGACCTGTGTCTTGAATCAATACCTACAGTGGGGGAATGGAAGAGAAATAGCCCTGCAAGTTTATTTCCCTCAAGTACCCATCCAATTCCCTTTTGAAATCATTCATCGTCTTCACTTCCACTGCTCTTGTAGGCAGCGAGTTCCAGGTCATTACCACTCGCTGTGTAAAAAAGTTCTTATTCACATCCTCCCCCCCACTGTTTCTCTTGCCCAAAACCTTAAATCTGTGCCCGTTAGTCCTTGTTATAGTAATAGTAATAGTAATGATGCTGTCACCTGATTCAGGCAGGTTCCTCAGCCGCCCAGTGTAAGGCCCTGGGAGTGAGAACAGAGCAGTAAGTCATCCACCTCGATTTTTAACTTTGCTACCATCGTGCTGCTACTGGGCAGAGGGAGATAAAATCCCCAGCCCTGTAGAAAAATGATATAAACATTGAATTTGGAGCAAAGGAATGGTAAATAATAATAGACACTTAAAACCTCCACCTTCTCAAGGGCAATTAGGGATGGGCAACAAATTCTGGCTTCGCCAGCAATGCACACATCCCATAAAATGACTAAAAAAAGTTGCATCCCTTCTTAATCACTCTGTAATCTCCACTGTTCTAATTAAAACAGCCCTAAAAGGACAAATGCAGTGAGTGATAATCAAATAGGGTTTGGACAGTTGAGGTTATAGTTTTCTCTAACCCTGCTATTTCTCTCCCATTCCGTCGCTGTAGGTATTGACTCTTGCTGGGACTTTGTTTGGTTGTACTGGTATTTGCAGCCCTCTGGTATAGTACCCAAGTAGTTACTTGATACTTGAGCCCAAAGAGTGTGTGTTGGCCAACTATCTGACTGTAGAGGGGGCGTCCAATTCCTCCTCACTTACAATTTCTTGGCCGGAGTTACTAGATGGATGAATTCTAGTGAAAAAGGCATTTCAACCCATTCGATTTGAGCCTCTCCCAAAACCAGATGGACATTGGGACACTGGATAACTGTTAGCAAGATGCTGAATTTTGTACTTCTCATCTCAGCAGGGATGTAGTAGGAGTTGGCCTCAGTAACCTTGATCTAGGGATCAGGAAAGAAAAATGGGCTGAAGGGCCTCATCACTGAACCCACCTTGTCACCCCTGCAGGAAAGTGTGTATATGGAGTTTAGATGAGGACAGAACTGGACTTGGCTGTAATGCTCATAATGTTAAAATAGTCTGCCAATGTTCACGGTTTGGTCTTACATTTGCAGAACTGCCACAGAATGGTGTTTGCATCACAGGTTGATTTGTATCATTTTGTGTGTGTTTTTTTGAAGTGGTGTTAGCATTGGTCTGGAGCCCTGGGAGTTATTAAGATCTGTCTGTCCAGTGCCAGCTACCAAGTTCCTATACACAAGCCAGATGAACAAGAGGTAGGAGACAGAACCGACTGCAGTGGGTCTAATTCTAAAAGTGGCTGGCGGGTTGTGTTGGAGGAAGCCCCAGTGAAAGTTTGAATTGGCTGTGGAGAGTTTAGAATTGGTTTCAGACAAGGAAGTAGTGTGAAGTTTGAACCCAGTGTCAGCATCCAGTACTCCCATGGAATGTCTAGCACGGGTTAGGTACAGAATAAAGTTCCCTCTACGCTGTTCCATCAAACATTCCTAGATCAGATACAGCACAGGGTAGATACAGAGTGAAGCTCCCTCAGGCAATTCACATGAGAATCTTCAGCCACATTCTAGGAAATAGTAGCTGAGATGGTTTTTATCTTCAGAGTACCATTGCCTAGGTGGGCTGCAGCCAAGGCTGAAGAGCCCACCCTACCCTTTACAATGTGTTGGGGGAGGGATGGTACCTACATCCATCGAACACAAGTACAGCCAATCCTCCATTTGCTGTTTCAGAGGTGCGAATATTACCACTGAGCCACTGGTCACTCCGTTGAGCCACTGGTCACTCCGTTGAGCCACTGGTCACTCCGTTGAGCCACTGGTCATTCCTTGATAAAGAAATAACATTGTAACTTTCAGTGCCTGACCTGCACTCACTGGCAGTGCGAACTTACATTTGCCAAGCAGTGCATATCCTAAATGGCAAAGCTACTAAATGGGTAGAGCATGTTTCTTTTTATTTTGTTAGAGTTGTCACTGAACTTAAGAGTTTCCAAACTAACCAGTCCCCAGTGTGTCAGCCTTAGCTCAGTGGTAGCATTCTCATTTCTGAGTTGGCAGGTTATGGGTTCAAGCCTCACTCCAGAAAATTGAGTGCATATCTAGGCTGATAATTCAGTGCAGTACTGAGGAAGTGTTGCACTGTCAGAGGTACCATCTTTCAAGCGAAATGTTAAATTTAGGCCCTGTTTGCCCTCTCAGCCCCAAAGAGACCTTGTCAAAGATTGGGTGTTGAATTAGAGTAATGAACTAAATGGGTTTTTCTCCTCCTCCTTTTTAATATTTAATCCCCTTAGGACTTGGCTCCATGACAGTTTGGATTATCTGTAGACAGCTACCCCAATCTTATACAATCTCTGTTGATCTTAGGGGAACTGCATCCTGGGATAGTATGCTGTCCTCCATCGTGCACGCTCTTCCACGTCACTCATCCACTGGGAACATTGTATCCTTTTCAAATAAGTAAGATTAGTTGAGATAAAGGAATCTTTAGGACCAATTTACTCTCATGTTTCCAGAATTACAACTCAACTTCAAGGACCAGCTAAATTGACAGGACCTCCACTTTAACATCTTTTATTGCATTTTTATGGATCAATCAGGAGTGCCTTGTTCCCTGCTTTTAATTTTCCCCCCATCTCTCCTGGAGGCAGTGAGTTAAAAAAAAATGTTCCCAGGATGTGGCAAGGCTGCGTTTATTGCCTTGAGAAGGTGGCAATGGTTTTTCTCCTTCTGATTCTGCAGTCCTTTTGGTGATGGTTTTGGGATGGCGATTCCAGTATATTAACTCAGTGATGATGGCAATATGTAATAAGGTATGGGTAAGTCAGCTGTGGCTCAGCGTTTGTACTCTCACTGTGGAGTCAGAAGGTTCTGGGGTCAAGCACCACGCCAATGACTTGAGCACAAAATCTAGGCTGACACTGCAGAACTGAGCGAGTGTTGGACGGGACATTAAACTGAGGCCTTGTAAGTCTCCTCAGGTGGAAGACAAGCAGGGGAGTTCTCCCCGGTGTCCTGGCCAATATTTATCCTTCAAGCAACATCACTAAAACAGACATGTCATTATTACGTTGCAGTTTGTGGGAGCTTGCTTTGTGGAAATTGGCTGCTCTGTTTCCTGCATTGCAAACAGTGACTACACTTCAATGTACATCATAGGCTGTAAAGTGCTTTGGGACATCCAAAGATTGTGAAAGGCGCTATATCAATGCAAACAGTTCCTTTTTTCACTCTTTCTGAAGGTAACTTGGTCTGGCCTACATTTGACCCTTCTGACATGGCCTAGCAAGTTAAAAGAATTGCTAAGGAGGCCCATAGCCAGGCTAATTAGGGATGGGCAATGACCACAGCTTACAAGAGTTTTCCGGCGGGTTCTGAATTTTTTTTAAAAAGCTTGCTGGAAAATCCCGAGTCTGTTTGAAGTTCCTGATGTCAGCACCTGTCAGCTGTGAAACTGAATTGCAATCTTTAAAAAGAAACTGATCAACCATCTGCTGAGCGTTCCCACTGTCTGCAACTGTTGGAGATAGAGAGGGGGACCGAGAAAGGGGATTAGAGAGAGAGGGAGGGGGGACAGAGAGGTGGGGGGGGGGAACAGAGAGAGAGAGAGAGAAAGAGGGACAGAGAGAGAGGGGGTGAACAGGGAGAGAAAGAGAGAAAGGGGGAAAGAGAGGGGGGCAGAGAGAGAGAGAAAGGGGGACAGAGAGAGAGGGGAGGAAGGGGGACAGAGAGAGAGGCAGGGAGGGGGGAACAGAGAGAGAGAGAAAAGATGACAGAGAGAGAGAGGGGTGACAAAGAGATGGGGTAACAGCGAGAGAGAAAGGGAGACAGAGAGAGAAGGGGGGAACAGAGACAGAGTGAAGGGAGTAGAGAGAGAGAAAGGGGGACACAGAGAAAGACAGAGAGGGGGGGACAGAGAAAGGGGCCCAGAAAGAGAGAGAGGGGGGGCAGACAGTGGGGGGGGGGACTGAAAGAGAGAGAAAGGGGGATAGAGAGAGAAGGGGGGACAGAGAGAGATGATGGGACAGAGAATGAGGGGAGGACAGAGAGCGAGAGAGAGAAAGGGGACAGACAGAGAGGGGGACAGAGAGAGAGAAGGGGGGACAGAGAGAGGTGGGGGACAGAGAGAGAAAGGGGGATGGGGGGACACAGAGAGCGAGGACGACACAGAGTGGGGGAACAACACAGAGAGGGAGGACAAGGAGAGAGAGTGATCAAGATCACTCCTGACAGAATAACATCATAGAATCATAGAAAGTTTAAGGCACAGAAAGAGACCACCTGGCTCATTGTGTCTGTGCCAGCCGAAAACCAATCCACCTATTCTAATCCCACCTTCCAACATTTGAGCTGTAGCCCTGCATATCATAGCACTTGAGGTGCATATCCAGGCTCATTTTGAATGAGTTGAAGATTTCTGCCTCAACTACCCTTTCAGGCAGTGAGTTCCAGACCCCGCCCCCCCACCCCCCAACCCCAGCCTCTGGGTGAAAAAGCTTTTCCTCATCTCCCCTCTAATTTTTCTACCAATCACTTTAAATCTATGCCCCCTAGTCACTGACCTCTCTGCTAAGGTGAATCGACCCTTCACATCCACTCTATCCAGGCACCTCAAAATTTTGTACATTTCAATCAGATCTCCCCTCAGCCTTCTCTGTTCCAAGGAGAACAACCCCAGCCTATCCAATCTTTCCTCATAGCTGCATTTTTCCAGTCCTGACAACATCCTCGTAAATCTCCTCTGTACCCTCTCTAGTGCAATTATATCCTTTCTGTAATGAGATGACCAGAACTGTGCACAGTACTCAAGTTGTGGCCTAACCAATGAGTTATACAGTTTCAGCATAACCTCCCTGCTCTTATATTCTATACCTCGGCTAATAAAGGAAAGGATTCCATATGCATTTTTAACCGCCTTATCGACCAGTCCTGCTACCTTCAGGGATCTGTGGACATTCACTCCAAAGTCCCTCACTTCCTCTACACTTCTCAGTATTCTTCCATAAATCGTGTATTCCTTTGCTTTGTTTGACCTCCTCAAATGCATCACCTCACACTTCTGCAGGTTGAATTCCATTTGCCACTTTTCTGACCATCTGACCAGACCATCAATATCTTCCTGCAGCCTACAGCTATCCTCCTCGCCATCTACCACACAGCCAATCTTTGTGTTGTTTGCAAACGTCTTGATCATGCCCCCTACATTTACGTCCAAATCGTTAATATATACCACAAAAAGCAAGGGACCCGGTACTGAGCCCTGCGGAACGCCACTGGAAGCAGCCCTCCAGTCACTAAAACACCCATCAACAATTACCCTTTGTTTCCTGCCACTGAGCCAATTTTGTATCCACCTTGCTGCATTTCCCTAGATCCCATGGGATTTAGTTTTTTTAACCAGTCTGTCAAAAGCTTTGCTAAAATGCATGTATACCACGTCAATTGCACTACCCTCATCTATCTTCCTTGTTACTTCTTCAAAAAATTCAATTAAGTTGGTCAAGCAAGATCTTTCTTTAACAATCCATGCTGACTATCCTTGATTAACCTGTACCTTTCTAAGTGACAGTTTATCCTGTCTCTCAGAACATATTCCAATAATTTACCCACTACTGAGTTTAGATTGACTGGCCTGTAATTATTCGGTCTATCCCTCGCTCCCTTTATAAACAGAGATACAACGTTAGCAGTTCTCCAATCCTCCGGCACAACACCTGTATCCAGTGAGGACTGGAAAATAAAGGTCAGACCCTCTGCTATTTCCTCTCTTGCTTTTTTTAACAGCCTCGGGTACATTTCATCCGGCCCTGGTGATTTATCAACTTTCAAGGATGCTAATCCCATTAATACTTCCTCTTTCCCTATGTTTATCACATCCAATACTTCACACTCCTCCTCCTTAACTACAATGTCTGCATCGTCCCCCTCTTTCGTAAAGACAGACGCAAAGTATTCATTAAGACCAACATCATCCATCCCTACCCATAGGTTACCTTTTTGGTCTTTTATGGGCCCTACTTTCTCCTTAGTTATCCTCTTACTCTTAATGTATTGATAAAACATCTTTGGGTTCACCTTAATTTTGCTTGCCAATATTCTTTCATGCCCTCTCTTTGCTTTCCTAATTTCCTTTCTGATTTCACCCCTCCACTTTCGATACTCCTCTCGGCTTTCTCGGTGTTCTCGGTATCTGAACTAAGCTTTCCTTTTCTGCCTTATCTTACCCTGTAAGCTCATTGACATCCATGGGGCTCTAGATTTGGCCATCTCATCCTTTATCTTTGTGGAAGCATGTTTACTCTGAACCCCTTGAATCTCCCCTTTGAATGCCTCCCACTGTTCCGACACTGATTTACCTTCAAGTAGCTGTTTCCAGTCCACTTTCGCTAAATCACTCCTCAGTTTAGTAAAATTGGCCTTGCCCCAACTGAGAATTCTAACTGCTATTCTATCCTTGTCCTTTTCCATAATTATGTTAAAACTGATTGAATTATGATCACTACCACCAAAATGCTCCCTCACTGCCACTCCTTCCACCTGCCCATCTTAATTTCCTAAAACTAAGTCTAAAACTGCGACCTCTCTTGTTAGACTTGCTAAATACTGGGCAAAAAAGTTCTTCTGAATGCACCTCAAGAATTCTGCTCCCTTAAATGCTTTCATACTAAAACTATCCCAGTTAATATTGGGGTAGTTAAAATCCCCTACTATTACTGCCCTATTGTTCTTGCACTTCTCAGAGATTTGCCTACATATCTGCTCTCCTTTCTCCCATTGACTATTTGGGGGTCTATAGTACACTCCCAGCAGTATGATTGCCTCTTTTTTGTACCTTAGCTCAATCCATATGGCCTCATTTGATGAACCTTCCAACCTATCATCCCTCCTCACAGCTGTAATAGTTTCCTTGACCAAAATTGCCACTCCCCTTCCTTTCTTATCCCCCTCCCTCTCGCGTCTGAAAACCCTGTAACCAGGAACATTGAGCTGCCATTCCTGTTCCTCCTTAAGCCATGGTTCTGTAACAGCTATGATATCATATTGCCACGTTTCTATCTGCGCCCTCGGCTCATCTGCTTTATTTGCTATACTCCTTGCACTGAAATAGATACCCTAGAGCACTGCCAAACTCTTTTTTTATTTTCTAACCTTAGTTTCATTTGTCTTCCAGAGTCATCCATTAATTTTCTGCCTTCCATTTTCATTTCTGATGCTATCCTCAGATCCCCATCTCCCTGCCAAACTAGTTTAAACCCTCCCCAACAGCACGAGCAAAACGTCCCGCAAGGAACTCAGTCCCGGCTCTGTTCAGGTGCAACCCGTCCAGCCTGTACAGGTCCCATCTCCCCCAGAGCCAGTCCCAATGTCACAGGAATTTAAAGCCCTCCCTCCTGCACATCTTTCCAGCCATGCATTCATCTGTCTTATCCTTCTATTTCTATACTCACTTGCGTGTGGCACTGGGAATAATTTGGAAATGACTATTTTTGAGGTCCTGCTTGCTAATTTCTTACCTAGCTCCCTAAATTCTGACTGCAGGACCACATCCCTCTTTCTACCTATGTCATTGGTTCCGATGTGGACCACGACTGCTGGCTGTTCACCCTCTCCCTTCAGGATGCCCTGCAGCCACTCAGTTCCCTTTACCCTGGCACCAGGGAGGCAACACACCATCCTGGATTCACATCTGCAGCCACAGGAACATCTGTCTGTTCCTCTGACTATTGAATCACCTATCACTATGGCACTTCCAGTCTTCCCTGTTCCCCCCTGTACAGCTGAGCAACCCATGGTGCCATGGACTTGGCTCTGGCTACAGGCCTCAGGTGAAGCATCACTTTCCCCAGTATTCAGAACTGAGTTGGAGAGTGAGATGCACTCAGCGGTCTCCTGCACTACCTGCCTGATTCTTTTTGACTGTCTGGTGGTCACCCATTCCCTCTCTCCCTGCATACTCTTAAGTTGTGGGGTGACCACATCTATAAACGTGCTATCCATACAGCTCTCATCCTCATGAATGCACCGCAGTGTCGCCAGCTGCCACTCGAGTTCCAAAACCTAGAGCTCAAACTGCAGCAATTGACACTTCCTGCACAAATCGTTCTCCAGGATACAGGAAGTATCCTGGAGCTCCCACATAGCACAGGAGGTGTACTCTCAAGGTTGAAGTGCCCCGTCATTCCTTTATTTATCAGTTGACCCTTTGCTACTGCTAAAAAAACCTTAGCGATACTACAACACCTTAGAATTATTAATAAAACCTTACTAGTACTGATAAATCCGACTAAAAATAAATACAGTTCACTAGTTAAAATAAACCTTACTCAAAAAAATACTCACTAGCTACTCACTTGTTCCTTATTATTAATACTTAATTTTTACTCTTTTTCAGTCTGCCAGTTGTTGAGACACAATAACCCAGCCATTTACACATGCACCCTAACAATAGTGTACTAACCCAGTTATTTACAGATATTTCCTAACAGCAGTTACTCATCAAACAATCTTTCCTGTGATGTCACTGTTCACTTTGTTTTAAAGCTCAGGCGGGCCTGGACTCCTCTCCACTGCTCTTGTAGGCCGCGATCCTCGGGCTGTATTTATCAGCTCCCCGCTCTGTTTTCTTCCCGCAGGTCCGCTCCTCTCCGCTGCTCTGTCACAAGGAAAGTCTTGTAGGCCACGATCCTCAGACTGTATTTATCAGCTCCCTGCTCCGTGTTCTTCCCGTAGGTGCGCTCCTCTCCGTTATTCTCCTGGAAGGTAAGTGCTCTAGGCTGCGATCCTCAGGCTGTATTTATCGGCACCCTGCTCAGTGTTCTTCCCGCAGGTCCGCTCCTCTCCTGGAAGGTAAGTGCTGTAGACCGCGATCCTCGGGCTGTATTTATCGGCTCCCCGCTCCGTGTGCTTCCCGCAGGTCCGCTCCTCTCCCGGAAGGTAAGTGCTGGAATCTGGAATACTCCACATTCCTACATCAAGTGAGCAGGCAAACATTGACTACTTGTGCAAGCAAAAAAATGCTAGATATCTCACTAAATCAGTGTTCAATATAGTGAAGAGAAAGTTTGTCAATAAATTAGTCTTCTCATTTCAAGCTTCTTCACAAAAATGTACATTTGTTGTTGTTTTGATTAATAGTAAGATAATTTTTAATGCCTTTATCTTTCCAAAATTGTCTCACCGGCCCTCTATGTAAGATAAAAATTGTAATGTGGCCCCCCCACGCGAAAAGGTTGGACAACCTTGCCTTAGAGGATGAGACTGGGTAATCAGTAATGGGAAACAAGGAAATGGTAGAGATTTTGAACAAATATTTTGTATCTGTCTTTTCAGTAGGAGACATTAAAAGCATCCCAGTAATAGTAAAAAATCATGGGGCAAAAGGAAGATACAAACTTGAAACAATATCACTAGAGAAGAATTACTAGGAAAATTACTGGGACTAAAGGCTGACAAGTCCCCTGGACTTGATGACCCACATCCTAAGGTCTTAAAAGAAGTAGCTGCAGAGATAGTGGTTGTAATCTTCCAAACTTCTCTAGATTCTGGAAAGGTCCCAGCTGATTGGAAAACCGCAAATGTAATGCTGCTATTCATGAAAGGAGGGTGACACAGAGCTGGAAACTATAGGCCAGTTAGCCTAACATCTGTCATTGGGAAAATGTTGGAATCCATCATTAAGGAAGTGGTAGCAAGACATTTAGAAAATCATAATGCAATCAAGCAGAGTCAACATGGTTTTATGAAAGGGAAATCATATTTGAGATATTTATTAGATTTCTTTGAGGATGTAACAAATAAGGTGGATAAAGGGGAATCAGTAGATGTAGCATATTTGGATCTCTAAAAGGCATTTGATAAGGTGCCACATAAAAGGTTAGTACACAAGGTGCTCATGGTATTGGGGGTAATATGTTAGCATGGATACAGGATTAACTAATAGGAAACAGAGAGTAGGGATAAATGGGGCATTTTCAGGTTGGCAAATTATAACTAGTGGAGTGTCACAGGGATCAGTGCTGGGGCTTTAGTTACAATCTATACTAAGGGACCGAGTGTATTGTTGCCAAATTTGCTGACAATACAAAGATGGGTAGGAAAGCAAGAGGAGGATACAAAGAGTCTGCAATAGGACAGAGATAGGTTAAGTGAGTGGGCAAAAATTTGGCAGATGCAGTATAATGTGGGAAAATGTGAGGGTGTCTATTTTGGTGGGAAGAATAGAAAAGCAGAATATTATTTAAATGGAGGGAGACTGTAGAATGCAGCAGTACAGAGGGATCTTGGTGTCCTCGTACATAAATCACAAAAAGTTAGCATGCTGGTACAGCAAGTAATTAGGAAGGCAAATGGAATGTTAGTCTTTATTGCAAGGGTATAAAAGTAGGAATGTCTTGCTACAACTGTACAGGGCATTAGTGAGACTGCATCTAGAGTACTGTGTACAGTTTTGGTCTTACTTAAGGAGGGATATACTTACATTGGAAGCTGTTCAGAGAAGGTTCACTCCATTGATTGCTGGGATGAAGGGGTTGTCTTATGAGGAAAGGTTGAGCAGGTTCAGCCTACGCTCATTGAAGTTTAGAAAATGAGAAGTGACTTTATTGAAAGTTTAAAAATATAGACTCTCTCATATAAGATGGAGATGAGGAGGAATTTCTTCTCTCAAAGGGTCGATAATCTTTGGAATTCTCTTGCCAAAAAGCAGTGGAGGCTAGGTCATTGAATATATTCAAAGCTGAATTAGATTTATAAAATGGGATTAGAATAGATAGGTGCTTGATGGCCGGCACAGACACAATGGGCCGAAGGGCCTGTTTTCTGTGCTGTATAACTCTGACTCTATGACTCTAACAGGCAGGAAAGTGGAGTTAAGGCCACATTCAGATCAACCATGATCGTATTGCATGGTGGAGCAGGCCCAAGGGGCCAAATGGCCTACTCCTGCTCCTGTTTCTTATGATCTTATGATAGCGTGGATGCTCTGGATCACTACTGTGCTCTCCCTAGAGGTTTGAGTGACAGAGTGAGGCATGCTGGGTAGAGGTCTGATGGGGAAGAGGGAATGGGGGGATTGACAAGGGAGTGGGAGTTGGTGCACAATTATCGTTAAGAAACTCTTAATTCCTTTTATATCAGCATCAGAGCACAGCTGTTCTAGCTGTGGCTCGTGGGAACGGAGGTGACATGTTTAGTTGCTCGCGACAACCCATCATGACGAAAATGAAACAAGGATATGGATGTGTTTCATGGAACCCTCATCCCTTGAACTACTGGACAGGTCTGTAATTCCAGTGTTGGCAGTTCCATAGGGACAATCCATCTCTGTAGTTAAAGACTCAGTAAGCCATACAGATGCTCGGGTCGATTCTTGGCTGATTGCAGTTGAGTAGCAGTAGGGTGCCAGAGTGGGCCTTAGCCCCCTCCAGGAGGGGTGGAGGAAATGTCAGGCAAGCTTCCCGCTTCTGCTTCAACAGTGTGACTCATGCTGGGAAGTGTGAGGATCAGATCCAGCTGCGATGTTCCTCTGCCTACCCCCAAAGAGTGAATAGTTTACCAACATGATGCTCATGTATGGTGAGTGCTTACTATAGGTAAGACTAATGGGCTGCTGGTACCTGTGGGAGTCATTTAGAAGAGGAAGGGGGAACTGGTAACAGGGGGCAGAGTCTTCTCGACTGAAAATTTCCCGGAAGTGGAATCATTTTTGGATCCTAACCCTGTTCACAGCAGCAACGTGCCTTCTGGCGTAATTTTACAGGAGGCATCATTACAGAGGACGCCTCTGGAATCACTGACCAATTAGGGACGACGAGCAGCTTAAGGAGGGGGGAGGGCGAGTCAACATGTGAGAATGCAACCTTTACTGTGTGTGCAGTGAGAGTGCTGCTCGTGTGCATGGAGCAAAATGACTGGAGGCAATGGCTGCCACTTCCTCACCACCAGCATTATTCCTTACTGCAGTTTCCAGGAGACTGGAAGGAAATTGCAAGCCTCTGCCTGTGAAGGACCTCAGACTTGCTGATTTGCATCTTAAGGTGGCAGATTTAATTTATTTGTGATGGTCTCTGACCTCCCACTCTGCATGCACCTCCAGTTAGCTGATGAGCTGCAGACACAGCGGAGGTCTTGTGTAATGTTGGTTAAAATCTCAATTACACCAGAAATTTGCTGATGCTTGATTGTTGGTGAGCATTAATTGGCTTCCCACTGCTGATGTGCAGGCTGTGCCCTCACAATCAGGCCATCCCAGGATGATTGGCCGATAACGTGAATGTGTCGACAGGCTGCTCCATTTTCCTAATTTTGCTGGCACCACACCCCCACTCACCGCACCCCCCCCCCCCACAACTCCCTCCGGGAGCCTGGTAAAAATCCCCCCATTGAATAGGTATCAGCTGCGCTCTTCTGCCGTTAGAGGTCATTGCATCCTCAGCACTGTAAGAACACAGGGACAGGAGTAGGTCATTCAGCCCCATTAGCCTGTTCCACCATTCAATTAGATCATGGCTGATCTGTATCTCAACTCTATATCATTTAATACCCTTACTCAATGAAAATTGATAGATCTCAGTTTTGAAAATTTAAATTGACCCAGCATCCACAGCTTAAACTCAGGTCTGAGATGCGGAGATTGACTCCCAACCCTGAGGATAGAAATGAGTGCGTGGAAGCTTTAAAATGGATCATTGTGGCTTACCGCCCCTTCCAGTTGTAACCACACATGTCACCATTTTAACTGCTCGCTATTTGGTTTGGTGCATCTCTAGATGCAGAAATCAACAAGCGCATGGGAAAGGCTTCCACTGCTATGTCCAGACTGGCCAAGAGAGTGTGGGAAAATGGCGCACTGACGCGGAACACAAAAGTCCCAGTGTATCAAGCCTGTGTCCTCAGTACCTTGCTCTATGGCAGCGAGGCCTGGACAACGTATGTCAGCCAAGAGCGACGTCTCAATTCATTCCATCTTCGCTGCCTCCGGAGAATACTTGGCATCAGGTGGCAGGACCGTATCTCCAACACAGAAGTCCTCGACGTGGCCAACATCCCCAGCTTATACACACTACTGAGTCAGCGGTGCTTGAGATGGCTTGGCCATGTGAGCCGCATGGAAGATGGCAGGATCCCCAAAGACACATTGTACAGCGAGCTCGCCACTGGTATCAGACCCTCCAGCCGTCCATGTCCGCTTTAAAGACGTCTGCAAACACGACATGAAGTCCTGTGACATTGATCACAAGTCGCCAGAGCTGGCGGGCAGCCATAAAGGCGGGGCTAAAGTGTGGCGAGTCGAAGAGACTTAGCAGTTGGCAGGAAAAAAGACAGAAGCGCAAGGGGAGAGCCAACTGTGTAACAGCCCCGACAAACAAATTTTTCTGCAGCACCTGTGGAAGAGCCTGTCACTCTAGAATTGGCCTTTATAGCCACTCCAGGCGCTGCTCCACACACCACTGATCACCTCCAGGCGCTTACCCGTTGTCTCTCGAGATAAGGAGGCCAAAGAAATTTGGTTTGGTGACTGCTGGATTTGTCAGTAACAGGCCGAAGCCTCATAAATTTCTGCAAATCAGGGTCCTATTATGTCAATGGGACCCGGGCCTAAGTGGAGAAGTGATCGTGTTTTTTCCCAAGAGGTAAAGGCTTGTCTGCAAAAATTGGCAAAAGAAACAGGGGGGGGCGGATGAGGCGTTCTTTTTTAATGCAATAAGTTCCGATCAGGAATTTACTGTCCGAAAGGATGTTGAACACAGATTCGTTAATAACTTTCAAAAGCGAAAACATTTATAGGGCTATAGGGAAGAGAAAGGAACAGGGCCTAACTGAATATTGCTTTCAAATAGGACACATGGCCACCTATTGTGCTGTATCATTCTGTAGCAGATATTGGGAAGAACGAAGACTCCCTTAAAGATAAATGAAAATCTTTCCCTCCTCTGCATCCCACAAGTAAATTCATTTCATCCCTCCCTGGAATCCCCTTCCCTCCTGTGAGATGCTCCCAAAACTTACCTTCTCGGCAGTGGGCTTTCCTCCAGCCACCCAAACATGCTCTCCCATTCACTGGTCAGCTGCCACTTTCTGGCCATTTTGGAAGGACAGAAGGGATGACTGACAGTGTGCAGATGAAACCCGGGTGTTAAATTAGCACAAGCCTCAGACTTAGGCCAGTGAGTGCATTTTGAACTCTTGAAACCTGTTTGAAACTCTCGGGTTTAAAATCGACCTCACAATTGTGTATAGTGTCATGCTAGGCCCCCACCTGCCAAGAATGAGGCACATTAATTTTGTCATGAACATTGATTTTAAACTGTTACTGGAGTGAGGGGAGGACTTGTTGAACAGATCAGCCGTGGCTGGAAATACATTTGCGTATTAACAGACAGTGTTTGGAAGGACAAAGCAGCCATTCCCTGACACATTCAACCCACAATGGACTTTTGATCACCAGACATTGAAGGTGGGGGAGCTCGCATTCCAGATTGACTGCTAAGATGGCCGAAGGCACAAATGGACATGGTCAAACCAGCTAGTCACATGACTAACCTGCTGGGCAACCTGAGTTTTTTGAATTTGTACAAACAGTTTCGGCAAAAAGCTGCTTGCTCCTGAGAAGATCTCTCTCCTGTCTGCTCCCATCTCTTTCTCACAAGGTTCTGAATCCACTGATGGCACATGAACCCCAAGAGAGAAAAGTCTCCTACATCGAACAAGGTTTAAGAAGAATATTGGGCCCCAACGAAAAGCAAGATTTACCGACAATCAAGGACTCTACAGTGAGCTCGGAAAACCGTAACAACAACGCTTCAGATATTGCCTCAAACCTTTCCACTTTATTTTTCTTCTGCTCTTTTCTGTCTCTATTTGCATGTATGTATCGTGAATTAGAGTTTAAGTTTAATAAATTTCAACTTTTCTTATTTAAACCTAAGAAAGCCTGTTTGTACTGGTTTCATTGCCTTATAATTGGAAAGCGGTGAACAAGGATTCATCAAGGTGGAGCTAAAAACACGGTGTGTTTAAAATAAAACCCTGTTACAGTAAGATTAGGTGAAGGCTGAAAGGGAACCCTAGACCCCTTTCTCACCTGGTCGTAATAGGCACAAAGCATTATCCATTCATACTGGTTTGATTTTTTTGCTTCCTCTCCTGGAAGTATGACTACTGCTGGGGGGGTGATTCCATGAGTGCTTCCTTTCCTGCTGTCTTCTCTTCTTCCAAGAGCCGATCTTCACATGTGATTGTACACAGTGACAGTTAGGGGGCTGTTTAAACTTGAAGGACGTCAGAGCAGAGTCCAATCTCATCCTCGTGGTGCACTTTCCAGAAAGGGTGATTGAGTGGTTGACCAGGAGCTGGAACCCTCTACTTCAGTGAGCTTTGATCCTGAGGGAGGAGGTTGGAAAGCTCACTGAATCAGTTGCAGGACAATCAGGAAGATTCAAGGATAGTTTGGAAATCGAAGGTCATTTAGCAATCAGCACAATGGAGATTAAGGTGGTGCAATTCTCTGCGGGGCTGTGGCATCCTTACTGGCACACAATCCTTTGGTGTAGGAACGAAGCTCAAATAAACTTCTCAAGAATAGGAATTGATGGATCTGAGGAGAAGGAACAGCAGGAAAAAGGATGAAAAACAAAGCATCCAAATTCTGGGAATTGCAGGAAGCACACAATGGTTCTGTCAGCATCTGGAAAGAGAAAAAAATCTTTATTGTTCTGGGTAGAGACACCTGAATTACTGTCCCTTGGGTGGAATCATATCAGCCCTGTGGAAGTGGGCTTGGAAGCGGGGTAACACTAAATTTGGAAAGATGCGTATCAGGTTGGCTCCCTGACATGTTCCCATCTCTGTGCACTTTTGCTGGAGGTGGGCTAAAAACAGAAGTGGCTACCCACTCAGCAGCAGCAGGCAAACAATTAGGGTAATTTAAATGTCAATTAGAAAGGTTGAACCAAGTGCCATAAAATCTTGTGAATGGCGCACGGGATGCCATGTAGACGCCCCTAGCAGGTCAGAGGAGCCAGCCTCACAGCAGGAGGTTGAAGTCTCGTAACTTTTCAGGCTGTGGAGGAGTTCAGTGGCAGCAAGTGGCAAGGCTGCTGTCTACCCATATCGCAACCTTGCCACTGAAGTCTGAAATAGTGGAGACAGCTGTCTCTAATGGCCATATATATTACACTTTTCAGCCATTGCTCAGATGGTTATGGCAGCTGTAGTGCCTCCCAGCCACTCCATCAGTCTGGCCCTCAGTAGCAGTCCTACTGATCTCATATTGGGGGCTCCTGGCCTCCACTGGAGTGGGCTGCGATGTCCGACGTTCCCACCTCAGGAACCCACCCATCCTAATTGAATGGCTAATGTGGAGACAGCCTCTTAATTGGCTGCATCCCGTCAGATTCCCCATTGGTATATGTCTGACCCACGTGGCGTCGGGACCGGGCGGCAGTAAACTGGGGAGGCGGTGTTATAGTGATAATGTCACTGGACTACTCATTCAGAAGCCCAGGATAATACTCTGGGACATGAGTTCAAATCCCACCATGGCAGATGGTGAAATTTGAATTCGATTAATAAATCTATAATTAAAAATTTAGTCTAATGATGCCAATTGTTGTAAAAACCCATCTGGTTCACTAATATCCTTTAGGAAAGGAAATCTGCCGTCCTAACCTGGCCTACTTGTGACTCCAGACTAAAGGTCTGCAAAGGAAACCCGACCAAGCCTGAATGCCAGACACAGAAGTGAGACCTGAACCCGACACATGTCGTTGGGTCTGGTCGGGTAGCAGGCCTTTACATGAGTACATGCTACCCGACCCGACCCGACCCTGACGGGTCCCGAAAACATGTGTCAGGTTCGGGTTGGGTCGCACTTCCGGGTCCGGCATTCGGGCTCAGTCTGGTTTCCTTTGCAGACCTTTAGTCCAGACCCACAGCAATGTGGTTGACTCTTAAATGACCTAGCAAGCTACATAGTTTCTTAAGGGCAATTAGGGATGGGCAATAAATGCTGGCCTAGCCAGCGGCACCTACAATCCATGAACAAATGAAGAAAAAAGCCCAGAAATGCCCCGGCACTTGAAAACATTTAGAGTTGATAAGATTCTGCCCATTTTCCCTATTATTATTAGTGTTATTAGTAGTATTTTGGTCTTTAAAAGCAGTTGATAGGCTGATTAATCTGTTCAAAAAGGAGCTAGGTAAATATTTGCTTTTCTTCGTTCATTTTTCTACTCATCAAGGTGAATGAAATGGAATGGGAATATTTTGTCACCCAGCATAAGCACCAAGCACTCCTAGGTGGAGTACAGCACTTCCCACCACATTAGCCATTCTGTGGCTGCCTTGAGTGAGATTGCCAATTTCAGGCTAATTATTTCAAATTAGGGGCAGTTTTGTGCTGGGGACCAACACCCTGTAGGAATTGGACAGGGACTGCTCCGAACAGATTTCACAAAGGACACTTACAAGCAACAGGAAAAAAAGAGACTACCATTCCATCAATTGGGTGTGATCTTAACATCCAGGTATGAGGTACAAAAGGATGATGTGCTAGCCCAGACCCAAGAAATATTTTTTTTCATTTGTTGCTCTTGCTTGCCAGGGAATCTGGGCCTTAATTTTGAAGTAAGTTGCGGGGAACACTGTTATAGACACACTTCTGTCCACTATGGTGTGGCAAATGGGCCAAAAATCACAAGCTTACTAAGCTGTGTGTGTAAAAGGAGAATTTTCGTGAGAATGATAACAAACAATCCAGACAAGTGTGCAGATGTTCAGGACTGTAATAACCAAAGTAAACAGGAATTAGTGCGTGACAGGACCTACAAATTGCAAAAGTCCATCTCCACAAAACTCCAACCCTGACAACTCTAAGAAAAATCTTTCAAAAGTAGTGTTACGACCAGGTGAGAAGGGGGTCTAGCGTTCCCTCTCAGCCTTCACCTGGTCTTACCGTAATTTTAAACACACAGTTTTTAACTCCCCCTTGGTGAATCCTTGTTCACTGCTTTCCAATTATAAGGCAAATAAACCAGCCAAACAGGTTTTCTTAGGTTTAAAGTAGAAAGGTTGAACTTTATTTAATTTAAATTTGAATTTGGTTAAAGTCTACAGATATGCGACGAACGCACACTAGCATGCATACACAATGCACACATGCAGATAGAGACAGAACAGAGCAGAAGAAATAAAGTAGAAAAGTCTGAGGCAATATCTGAAGATGGTTTTGGTTACTGTTCTTAGAGTCACTGTAGAGTCCTTGATTGTAGGTAGGTCTTGCTATTCATTGGGGCCAAGTATTCAACTTAAACCTTTTTCGATGTAGGAGACTTTTCTCTCTTGAGGTTCATGTCTTCAGTGGGTTTGGAGTTCTGTGAGAAAGTGATGGGAGCAGACAGGAGAGGCTATAGCGAGCCAGCAAAGAGAGGTCTTTATAGTCCAGGAGCAAACAGTCTTTCTCTCTCTCAAACTGTCTGTACAATTCCAAAAATCTCAGGTTGCCCAGCAGGTTAGTCATGTGACTCGCTGTTTTGACCACGTCTGTTTGTGGATTCGGCCATTTTAGCAGTCATCCTGGAATGTGAGCTTCCTCACCTTCAATGTCTGGTGATCAAAGTTCATTGTGGGTTGAATGTGTCAGGGAATGGTCCTTTGTCTCCACAAGCACTGTCTGTTAGCATGTAAATGTTTTTTCCAGCCATGGCTGATCTGGTTAACAAGTCATTTCCTCGCTCCAGCAATAGTTTAAAATCAATGTTCGTATGACAAAATTAATATGCCTCATTCTTGGCAGGTCTGCATGACACCTCCACACCCAGTGGAATGAAATGCGATTTGAGAAAAGCGCATTTCATTAAAAAGGATCAAGACGAAAATATAAGATGCAGGAAAAAAACATGCGTCCCTCTCTCTCATTCATTCACATTCATTCATAAATCCTAAAACATATTGCAGCCTGTCTTTTCTTGGTGCCAGTGCTGCTTTAGTTGCCCCCTTTTTGGCGTCCCAGTAAACATGTGGTTCTTTGGGGAAGTTTTTTCAGTTTGCCCATTTCCATGACTGCCTAGGGTCGTTGCTCCTGTTGAGGTCAGCAAAGGGGGAGGGAGTTAGTTTTAATTAGCCCTAAATTGGAATTTTTTTTTTCAGGAGAATCAATAGTGGGCGGGTCTATCCTGACCTCTCTTTCAGTGCTTTGCTGAGTCATACAAAGGTTTTTTGACTTTAGGAGATGGGTGGGGGTTCTCTTTTTTTTCTGACTGTAGGGGAGGATTCTTTGCTAATCTCCCCATTGTCCTCTGGGACACTCCTGCCTGCAGGTATTTGTGCAGACTCTACTGGGCACTTTGAATAGCTGAAGCATCACCCTCATGGTTTCTCTGCCCCCTAGAGGTCTTTCTTTGTCTCTGCAGGTTCCTGTAAATACTGTTAGCAACTATGGTAAGGTGCTTCTAGAGTCTGCATTTACATAGGATGATGTGGGGTCTAACTTTTCAAATTTTTTGGGGTTGGCTGACCGGACAGTAGGGGTTATCATCTGGGATTCCTCCTGGACTTCCTTTAACCTGCTCTCTTGGTTGCTTTTTCCCCTTCTCTGTCTAACCTTTTGCCAGCTTTGTGTTTGCCTGTCCCTTTTTGTTCTCGGCGGGTGTCCTTTACAGTTCACCAGCTCTCTGCTGGAGGCTCCTCCTAACACTGGTACAGGTCTTAGGGGTGCAGGTTTCACTGTAGGTTGGAGTTTCCCCTCAACCTGGCACATTTGGCAACTCCTGCAGTACTCCACCACATCTTTGTGGAGTGTTGGCCAGTCAAACTGCTGTCTTATGCGGGCTTTAGTCTTTTGTATACCGGATATACAGCCACTGTAGTCTCGTGGGCCCTCCTTACTATTTCTCTCCGGTACCTTTGCGGCACCACTAACCTGGTGAACTGCTGTCCACTCCTTGCTTTCAGGTCTGTGAAGAGAACTCCATTTCCATATTAGTACCTCATTCTTTAAATAGCAGCAATCAGGGACTCCCTCTGCTTCACTTTCAGACTGGGCAGCCTGTGCTAACTCTCACAATACTGGGTTGGCTCACTGAGCCTCAGCTACCGAAAATTTATTTAATTCATTCCCTGGGTCTTCTAACTTCCCAAAGAAAGTCTCAGACAGACAGACCTCAAGATCATCTGCCTGCAATGCCAATGCAGTCTCCTCTGGGGGAATTGGTTTGATCATGGCCTGATTCATTACACATTCAGGGAAACTGCAGGGGACTGTCTCCTGCCACTGCCCTGTTTCTCTGAGCTCCTACGGTCTCTGTTTTACTACTGGGGGTGATGGGGGGGGGGTGGGTTACCACCTTCACCTCTGCCAGATCATTACCTAGGAGTAGGTCAACCCCATCCACAGGCAAACTAGAGACAATCCCTACGGTCACCGGTCCCAAAACTGGGTCACATTCCAGGCGTACAGGTACAGGCATACACTGCCCTTCAATACCATTTGCCACCATTCTGGTGTTCATGACACTTTTTGAGGGAAAGGTCAGGCCTTTCCCCAGTAAAAGGGATCTAGTGGCCCCTGTGTCCCTGAGAATTACTAGGGGCTTGTTTGCCCCACTTGAGGGGTATGGGGTTACTTTCCCTTCAAACACAAAACCCTGATAGCCTTCAGGAATCCTATTAACTTTTCCTGCACTTGCAATGGTGAACTTCCTGGACTGCACTTTTATTGCAGTTAAAGCCACAGCTTGTTCTGCTGTGCTTTCCATCAGGTTCACTTCTTCACTGAGCAGATGTGCCCTGATTAACCCTACAGGTTTTCGCTTTAATTTCCAGCAATCAGCTTTTCGACGACCTGCCTTATTACAGTGGAAGCACACAGGTCTCCGGGTCTCGCTCCTGCTCACAGCACATTCCCTTTTGGCTGGAGGCGGACCCCCTGCGCCTCCTGCTTTTCTTTCTCTCCCAGTACCACTTGGGCTCCTATCACCTTCCCACCCTTTGTTCTTTTCGGATTTATGGGCGTGACTAGGAAAGGTTCTCCCCGGGAAACGGACATAAATTAAAGCAAAGCCATCAGCCAGAACGGCTCATTGCTGGGCTCTCTGAACCTGCTGCTCCTCTACATGGGTCTTTATGGAGAGTGGGAGAGAGTGTTTAAATTCTTCTAACAAAATTACTTCTCTGAGATTCTCATAGCTGAGCCCTCAGCCACTGGTCAAAAGTCAGCTGCTTACTTCTTTCAAACTCGTAAACAGGGTTTATGAAAGGGAAATCATGTTTAACAAATCTACTGGAGTTTTTTGATGATGTAACTAGTAGAATAGATAAGGGAGAACCAGTGGATGTGGTGTATTTGGATTTTCAGAAGGCTTTTGATGAGGTTCTACGTAAGAGGTTAGTGTGCAAAATTAAAGCACATGGGATTGGGGATAATATACTGGCATGGACTGAGAATTGGTTGATAGACAGGAAACAGAGGGTAGGAATAAACGGGTCTTTTTCCGGGTGGCAGGCAGTGACTAGTGGGGTACCACAGGGATCAGTACATGGGCCCTAGCTATTCACAATATATTTTAATGACTTGGGTGAGGGAACTAAAAGTAACATTTCCAAGTTTGCAGACGATACAAAGCTGGAGATGGCACAGTGAGGAGGATGCAAAGAGGCTATAATATGATTTGGACAAGTTGGGTGAGTGGGCAAATGCATGGCACATGCAGTATAACATGGATAAATGTGAGGTTATCCACTTTAGTTGTAAAAACAGAAAGGCAGATTATCTGAATGGTGCTAGATTGGGAAAGGGGGAGGTGCAACGAGACCTGGGTGTCCTTGTACACCAGTCGCTGAAAACAAGCATTCAGGTGCAGTAAACAGCTTGCTTCTAATTTCCATCCTTCTCTCACCTTTACATGGTCCATCTCCGACACTTCCCTTCCCTTCCTCGACTTCTCTGTTTCCATCTCTGGGGATAGGCTGTCTACTAATATCCATTATAAGCCAACCGATTCTCACAGCTACCTCGACTACACTTCTTCACACCCTGCCTCCTGTAAGGACTCCATTCCATTCTCCTGGTTTCTCCGTCTCCGACGCATCTGCTCTGATGATGCTACCTTCCATGACAGTGCTTCCGATATGTCTTCCTTTCTCCTCAACCGAGGATTCCCCCCACTGTGGATGACAGGCCCCTCAACCGTGTCCAGCCCATTTCCGGCACCTCTACCCTCACCCCTTCCCCTTCCTCCCAGAACCACGACAGGGTTCCCCTTGTCCTCACTTTCCACCCCATCAGCCTCGATATCTAAAGGATCATCCTCCGCCATTTCTGCCACCTCCAGCGCGATGCCACTACCAAATGCACCTTCCCCTCCCTTCCCCTGTCAGCATTCCGAAGGGATCGTTCCCTCTGCGACACCCTGGTCCACTCCTCCATTACCCCCACCACCTCGTCCCCTTCCCACGGCCCCTCCCCTGCAATCGCAGGAGGTGTAATACCTGCCCATTTACCTCCTCTCTCCTCACTATTACAGGCCCCAAACACTCCTTTCAGGTGAAGCAGCGATTTACTTGTACTTCTTTCAATGTAGTATACTGTATTCACTGCTCACAGTGTGGTCTCCTCTACATTGGGGACATTGTTTGCCTTTGCTCCATGACCTTCTGGTCAGCTATTCTGTGACCTTGTCCTATCTACACCTTCTACTTTTGTTATCTCTTGCCCCACCCCCGCTTTACTTGTTTATAACCTTTCACATTTCTAATATTTGCCAGTTCTGAAGAAGGGTCACTGACCTGAAACATTAACTCTGCTTCTCTCTCCACAGCTGCTGCCAGACCTGCTGAGTATTTCCAGCATTTCTTGTTTTTATTGCAGCAAACAGTTAGAAAGGCGAATGGTATGTTGGCCTTCATTGCAAGAGGATTTGAGTACAGGAGCAAGGATGTCTTACTGCAGTTATACAGGGCCTTGGTGAGACCACATCTGGAATATTGTGTGCAGTTTTGGTCTCCTTATCTGAGGATGTTCTTGCCATGGAGGGAGTGCAAAGAAGACTTACTTGGCTGATTCCTGGGATGGCAGGATTGACGTATGAGGAGAGATTGGGTTGACTCGGCCTATATTCAGTAGACTTTAGAAGAATGAGAGGGGATCTCATAGAAACCTGTAAAATTCTAACAGGACTGGACAGGCTAGATGCATGGAGGATGTTCCTGATGGCTAGTCCAGAACCAGGGGTCACAGTCTCAGGATACGGGGTATGCCATTTAGAACCGAGACAAGGAGAAATTTCTTCACTCAGAGGGTGGTGAACCTGTGGAATTCTCTACTGCAGAAGGCAGTGGAGGCCAAGTCATTAAATATATTCAAGAAGGAGATAGATATATTTCTTAATGCCAAAGGGGATCAAGGGATATGGGGAGAAAGCGGGAACAGGGTACTGAATTAGACGATCAGCCATGATCTTTTTTGAATGTCGGAGCAGACCCGAAAGGCCTAATGGCCTACTCTTGTTCCTATTTTCTATAATAAAAGCAAAATACTGCGGATGCTGGAAATCTGAAATAAAAACAAGAAATGCTGGAACCACTCAGCAGGTCTGGCAGCATCTGTGGAAAGAGAAGCAGAGTTTCTCTTTCACAGATGCTGCCAGACCTGCTGAGTGGTTCCAGCATTTCTTGTTTTTATTTCCTATTTTCTATAAGTTTGATTAGCTTGCTTCTTCAGGGTTCTAAACTTTTGGGGATAGGCTTCAGGTACGAATTCACATGCCCCGAGGATAGTATTTTTTCTCAGTTTATAATTTGATGAACTCTCATCTGGCAACAGGGAATAAACCTCATAGGCTTTTCCTGTTAGCTTGCTTTGTATTAAAAGGTCTTAGCTGGCCATTTTAGCTGTCTTGCCAGTTTCTCAAAAGACACAAAAAACGTTTCCACATCTTCCTCATTGAATTTTGGGATTAGTTGAGATAGTTTTAACAATTCTGTACCCAGCCCTGAATTACGCTCCTCTGTATTGGCCAAGCTTCCACTGGGGTTACTCTGTCACCCCCTAGTTAACTCAAATCGTCTCAGCTCTCTTTCGCATTATTTCTGGAAGGTTATTTCTCTCTCTCACCTGTCTCTCTCTTTCTTTCTCCTGTCTTTCTTTCTCTCTCCTCTCTCTTTTTCTTCAAGTTCCTTCTGGAAGTCTCTTTCTTTCTCCCTCTCCTGCCTCTCTGTCTTTCCCTTTCCTCAAATTCAAGTTTCCTCTGTTCCAATTGTATCTTTGCTAATGATACCCTGTCGGAGTCTGCTTCTAACCCTGTTTCTGCTTCTTCAGATTCAAGGGGAAAATGGTTAGCCACTAGTCTTAGGAGTTTAGACTTTCTAGCCTTGGCACGTACAGTGATCCCACACTGCTCAGCCACTTTTCTCAGCTCCTCCATAGACAGTGCTTTTAACTTATCCCAAGTTACTTCACCCTGGCTTGGGGAGTTACGAGCCTCAGTTACAGACATTTTAGTATTCAAGCACACACAACCACAAGAAAACCTGTATTGAAATCTTGCTCTTTTTTGATTGGGAACAATTTGGCTTCCCACTTCTAATTTCTCTCATTTTTCTGTGGGTAAAATCCAGGATGGTAGCCCCCAAATTTCTGTTACGATCAGGTGAGAAGGGGGTCTAGTGTTCCCTCTCAGCCTTCACCTGGTCTTACTGTAACAGGGTTTAATTTTAAACACACCGTGTTTTTAGCTCCCTTTTGGTGAATCCTTGGACACTGCTTTCCAATTATAAGGCAAAAAAAAAACCAGCCAAACAGGTTTTCTTAGGTTTGAAGTAGAAAGGTTGAACTTTATTAAACTTAAACTCTAATTCGGTTAACACCAATGGATATGTGACACGCCCACGCTAACATGCATATGCGATACACACATCAGATCGAGACAGAAAAGAGAAGAAATAAAGTGGAAAAGTTTGAGGCAATATCTGAAGTTGGTTTTGGTTACTGTTCTTAGAGCTCGCTGTAGAGTCCTTGATTGTAGGTAAGTCTTGCTTTTCGTTGGGGCCCAGTATTCTTCTTAAACCTTGTTCGATGTAGGAGACTTTCTCTCTTGTGGGTCACGTGTCTTCAGTGGTTTTGGAGTTCCGTGAGAAAGAGATGGGAGCAGACAGGAGAGGCTGTGGCGAGCCAGCCAGGAGAGGTCTTTTCAGTCCAGGAGCAAACAGTCTCTGTCTCTCAAACTGTCTGTACAATTTCAAAAAACTCAGGTTGCCCAGCAGGTTAGTCATATGACTGGCTGGTTTGACCATGTCTGTTTGTGGATTCGGCCATCTTAGCAGTCATGCTGGAATGCGAGCTTCCTCACCTTCAATGTCTGCTGATCAAAGTCCAATGTTCATATGACAAAATTAATATGTCTCATTCTTGGCAGGTGGGGTCTGCATGACCGTAGGCAGTGGGAGAGAAGTTGCAGATTCAGAAAGGGAAACAGGCCAGGAGAGTCACATTAGATTACATAACAATGATGGCATTTGCAAGTGAATTAATGACTATTTCTAACTTAAATTCTATTGTTGTGATTTGAATTTGAAGATTTGAATGACACAAAGATTGGCCGAGTGGTTAACAGTGAGGTGGAGTGTCTTAGGTTACAGGAAGATATAGATGGGATGGTCAAATGGGCAGATAAGTGGCAGATGGAATTTAACGCTGAAAAGTGTGAGGTGATACACTTTGGAAGGAGTAACGTGACACGGAAGTATTCAATGAATGGCCTGACACTGGGAAGTTCTGAGGAACAAAGGGACCTTGGCGTGTTTGTCCATAGATCTCTGAAGGCAGAAGGGCAGGTTAATAGGGTGGTGAAAAAGGCATATGGGACACTTGCCTTCATCAATCGAGGCATAGATTACAAAAGCAGGGAGGTCATGTTGGAGTTGTACAGAACTTTGGTAAGGCCACAGCTGGAGTACTGTGTGCAATTCTGGTCGCCACATTATAGGAAGGATGTGATTGCATTGGAGGGGGTGCAGGGGCGATTCACCAGGATGTTGCCTGGGATGGAACATTTAAGCTATGAAGAGAGGTTGGATAGGCTTGGGTTGTTTTCGTTGGAGCAGAGAAGACTGAGGGGTGACCTGATCGAGGTGTACAAGATTATGAGGGGCATGGACAGGGTGGATAGGGAGCAGCTGTTCCCCTTAGTTGAAGGGTCAGTTACGAGGGGTCACAAGTTTAAGGTGAGGGGTGGGAGTTTTAAGGGGGATTTGAGGAAGAACGTTTTTACCCAGAGGGTGGTGACGGTCTGGAATGCCCTGCCTGGGAGGGTGGTAGAGGCGGGTTGCCTCACATCCTTTAAAAAGTACCTGGATGAGCACTTGGCACGTCATAACATTTAAGGCTATGGGCCAAGTGCTGGAAAATGGGATTAGGTAGACAGGTCAGGTGTCTTTAATGCATCAGTGCAGACTCGATGGGCCGAAGGGCCTCTTCTGCACTGTATTATTCTGTGATTCTGTGAATTGCATTATATTGCTGTTTATTTAAATACAGAGTGCTACACCAATGATTTGGTCAAAAATACCTCTTTAACAAGATTTAAAAATAGAGGTGACATTCACAAGAGTTCTCTGATGACTCCATTTTTTACACCAGATCTTCTTCGGCCATGAAATAAAAAGAGAAAATGCTGGAAATACTCAACAGGTCACAGACCTGAAACATTAACTCTGTTTCTCTCTCCACAGATGCTGCTAGATCTGCTGCATATTTCCATTGTTTTCTGTTTTTATTTCAGATTTCTGGCATCTGCAGTATTTTGTTTCTTCAGCCATGGCTGTCCGCCCGGTGATTGACTGGACCTGAGCATTGCCTAAACATACCTAAAGTGCCATCGGCCTATTACCACATTGCTGTTTGTGGGAGCTTGCTTTGCACAAATTGGCTGCCACGTTTCCTACAACAGTGACTACACTCCAAAAGCACTTCATTTGCTGTAAAGCACTTTGCTATGGCCGATGGTCATAAAAGGCGCTATATAAATGTTAGTCTTTTCTTTCATGGGAAGTGGGCACTGCTGGCAAGGCCAGCATTTACTGCCCATTCCTATTTGCTCTTGAGGTGGTGGGAGTAAGTCACCTTTTCGAACTGCTGCAGTCTGTGTAGTGTAGGTACATCCACAGTGCTGTTAAGTAGGGAGTTCCAGGTTTTTGACCCAGTGATGATGAATGAACGACGATATATTTCCAAGTCAGGATGGTGTGTGACTTGGAGGGGAACTTGCAGGTGGTGGTGTTCGCATGCATCTGTTGACTTTGTTCTTCTAGGTGGCAAGTTTGGAAAGTGCTGTCAAAGAAGCCTTGGCGAATTGCTGCAATGCATCTTATAGATGGTACACATTGCAGCTACAGTGTGTTAGTGGAGGGAGTGAATGTTTAAGGTGTCGAATGGGGTGCCAATCGAGCAGGTTCCTGGATGGTGTCGAGTTTCTTGAGTGTTGTTGGAGCTGCACCCATTCAAGCAAGTGGAGAGTATTCCATCACAGTCCCAACCTGTGCCTTGTCGATGGTGGATAGATTTGTGGAGGCAAGAAATTAGTTACTTACCGCAGAATACCCAGCCTCTGATTCGGTCCTGTAGCCACAATATTTATGTGGCTAGTTCAGTTAAGTTTCTAGTCCCTCCAGGATGTTGCCGGTGGGAGAGTTCAACAATGATAATGTTTGAAATTTGGATGAAGGTTGGAGATTTGCTGTCTATGGAAGACTGTAGACTAGGGTCAAATAGTGGTGGTGTGGAGGATGAATATTCGGGATAGAGTCCATAGGGGGCTGTACAGAGTCTGTGGGAGGTGATTAAATGGGTGGGTTGAACCCACAATAGGGGAGAATGTACAGTGTCTGTGGGAAGAGATTAAATGGGTATGTTGAGTCCACGATAGGCGAAAAGTGTACAGGAGCTGTGGATAGAGTGAGTTTTTCTTATTCATTAATTTCCCACAATGTTTTAAAATATGTCTCATTTGCAGAGTAAATAGGAAATGTCAAAATTGTGTATGCTGAATTTCTGAAACTGTGATTTTTCTCCCCATCTCTTCTAAGATCCTCAGAATATCGTTGACCTGACCTCACCCAGCCGGTCGCTGACCATTTGTGCCAACCACAGCAGTGTGTCGGACTACATGCAGCGGGTCCTGGAGAAGGCTCGGACCATGTTTGATGCCCATGCTTATCTCCACTGGTACTGGAAGCACAGTTGTGACGAGGGAGACTTCTTGCAGGCCTTTGAGATCGTGGACTCTATAGTGAATGAATACAAAGCTGCAGGAGATCATTGACCATTCCATCTCACTGATTTACATATGACATTAGAAGTGTCGATGTATGGGGCGGGAGGGGCAGGGACTAGGTGCTGGCTTTTCTCCTCTAGGATGTGGGTTATAATCCAGCTTAGTCTCCTGGTTTTAAATTTGGGCAGTCATGGTCCAGTTCATGAATGGTCCCAAATCTGATGCTCGAGGGTCATTGATATAGGAAATGGAGAAATGTAACACTTGTTCATTCTGAGGTTGTCGGTGAGGCACACTGTTGGGAGTAGAAGTTTTACTCTGTCTCCAGCTGTGCTGTTGGATGCTGACACTGGGTGCCTAAAATTACAATCCTCAGGATCATTTACACAACATCCCCCACAGCCCTATCTTTTTAATATAAAAAGTGCTAACTACAGTTGTCCCAGTGGCTCGGTGTGTAAACGGCCAATGTCTTATGGGAGGATTAGTAAGGTCTCAGGTTTAATGGTTGGCTTGCTGCTGCGGTCTCAGAGTGCACCAAGTGGCCTGAGTGCTGGTGGGCTGGGAAGTTGAAATAACAGGCAGTGCACCTGCCCCTAGCACTGTCCAGAGATCAGTCAACTTAGTAGAGGCTGCAGAATGAACCCTGGACCATACACTGAGATCATCTAACTCAGTTCGGACAGAAGATTGAACTCTGAACCATATGCTTAGATTACTCAGTACAGGCTGAAGGTTGAACCCTGTCTGTAGCTGAGTACGACATTAGCTCTGCCACCGGGACACTACAACCCTATATCTGAGAACCATATCTGAGAACAGTTTAAAAATAAAAATAAACATATTTGCATGCAGCAAAACACAACTTGCGGTCTTGGTTGATTTATTTAACTTTATACAAAACTTGTTTTGGGGGCTGCTGGCCTTAAATTTGTTGCCAGTAATTTGAGTTTTTTAAAAACTGTTATTAAATCATATTCACTCTTTATGCAGAAGACCTGGTGGGTTCATTTTGGCTCTACTTTCCTTCACAGTAACTCAGTTGTTAGGTGACACTGAAGATAGAAGGCGGTTTGTTCTTGACGGTTGGGATGACCATTCCAGGTTTCTTCCTTATGGTTACTGGTTGAGGTTGAGCCATGGTTTTGATGTAATTGTGCTACAAGAAGGAAGCAAATCATAAACAGTGAAATAACATGCCAACTAGCAAGGGACATATCTTAAATTGTACAGAGCCTTGATCAGACCCATTCTGAGGTACTGCATTTGGGTTTTAGGCACCAAATCTTAGGAAGGATATACTAGCCTTGGAGCAGGTACAGCACAGTTCTGATGAAGCATCACAGATCTGAAACATTAACTCTGTTTCTCTCTACACAGATGCTGCCAGACCTGCTGAGTATTTCTGGCACTTTCTGTTCTCATTACAGCATAGATTCAGTTTGCCAAGGCTCCTACGACAGCACCTTTACCTTTCAGTCGCGTGACCTCTACCACTTAGAAGTACAAGTAGATGCTTTGGAACACCACCACCTGCAAGTTCCCCTCCAAGTCACATACTTTCCTTCACTATCACTAGGTCAAAATCCTGTAACTCCCTCCCTAAAAGCACTGTGGGGGGGACAGTGGCATAGTGGTAATGTTACTGAACTAGAAATCCAGAAGCCCAGGTTAACACCCTGAGAACACAGGTTCAAGTCCCAGCTTCTGGAATTTAAATACAGTTAATTAATAAATTCAATTAATTGATAAAAATTTGGAATTGAAAGCTAGTCTTAGTTTCATAGCACTATTACTATCATCAATTGCCAAAAAAACCCTTGACTAACCTGAAGTTGGGAACGTCGGCAGCGGACCTTAAAGGAGTGGGGAGTGAAGTCAAACCCATAAAAGAAAGAGCGGGGCTCGAGGCTCTTCATTAACCTGACGTCGGGAACGTCGGCAGCAGGCTCTCTGACTGTTTCTGCGCGCGCTCTATTTGGATTTAGTGAAAAAAAAAGTGACATCACTGCAATTCTGTGGACTGATTGGTCGGTGGGCAGCAGCTGTTAAAACTGTGATTGATTGGGGTTAAAAAAAATGTTCCTTTTAAATTAAAGCCCTAGGATAGCTATTTGTAATTTTTTAGTATTTACTGGCTATACTAGTGCTGTTTTCATGGAGTGAGACTGTAAGTTAAGTGTGGGTATTTCATTGGCTGGGGGCGGTGGAAGGTGCTCTTTTTCTTTCTCAGCCTCAAAGGTACAAGGGATAAAAGTTGATTGTAAATAGCTGGTAAGTTGTTAGTAATGACAGGGCAGCTTGGCCAAGCGGAATGTACCTCCTGTGCAATGTGGGAAGTCGTGGACGTGCCATGTGACCTTGACGAACATGTCTGCAGAAAGTGTCTCCGGTTGCAGAAGCTTGAGCTTCGGGTTTCGGAGCTCGAGCGGCGGCTGGAGTCACTGTGGCGCATCTGCAAAGTGGAGGACTATGTGGATGGCACGTTTCAGGAGTTAGTCAAGCCTGTGCCTAAGCAAGCACAGTTCGGGGGTGACTGGGTGGCTGCTGGACGGACAAAGAAGTCAGGGCAGGTAGTGCAGGAGTCCCCAGAGGACATCCCACTTTCTAACCAGTATTCAGTTCTGAAGATTATATACCCTGGAATATTAAGCTGCCAGTCCTGCCCTTCCCTCAACCATGTCTCAGTAATAGCAATAATATCATATTCCCATGTGTTAATCGATGCCCTCAATTCATCTGCCTTACTAGTAAGACTCCTTGCATTAAAATAGATACAATCCAGCCTTGCATTATCTGCCTGAGCCTTAACAGGTCTACATTTACTCTGTCCTCTGGACTGACTTAGCTTCACATTAATATTTGATTGTACAACACCCCCTATTGTGCATCCACTCTGTATCCCATCCCCCTGCCAAATTAGTTTAAAGCACCCCCCCCCCCCCCCCTCCCAACAGCACTAGCAGACCTCCCAGCAAGGATGCTGGTCCCGTTCTGGTTCAGGTGCAATCCATCCATTTTATACAGATCCCACCTTCGCCAGAAACTGATCCAGTGATCCCAGAATCTAAAGCCCACCCTCCTGCACGATCTCTGCAACCATGCATTCATCTGCTCTAACCTCCTATTCATATACTCACACTGTGACACCGGCTTTTGATAAGGTCCCGCATGGGAGATTGGTTAAGAAAGTAAAGGCCCATGGGATCCAGGGTAATTGGGCAAATTGGATTCAAAATTGGCTTAGTGGCAGGAGGCAGAGCGTGATGGTAGAGGGTTGTTTGTGCAAGTGGAAGCCTGTGACCAGTGGTGTACCACAGGCATCGGTGCTGGGACCCTTACTGTTTGTAGTGTACATTAATGATTTAGACGTAAATATAAGAGGTATGATCAGTAAGTTCGCAGACGACACAAAAATTGGTGGTGTCGTAAATAGTGAGGAGGAAAGCCTTAGACTACAGGACAATATAGATGGGCTGGTAAGATGGGCGGAGCAGTGATAAATGGAGTTTAATCCTGAGAAGTGTGAGGTGATGCACTTTGGGAGGTCTAATAAAGCAATGGAATATACAATGGATGGTAGGACCCTAGGGAGTACAGAGGGTCAGAGGGACCTTGGGGTGCTTGTCCATAGATCACTGAAGGCAGCAGCACAGGTAGATAACGTGGTTAGGAAGGCTTACGGGATACTTGCCTTTATTAGCCGAGGCATAGAATATAAGAGTAGGGGGTGTTATGATGGAGCTGTATAAAACGCTGGTTAGGCCACAGTTGGAGTGCTGTGTACAGTTCTGGTTGCCACACTATATGAAGGATGTGATTGCAATGGAGAGGGTGCAGAGGAGATTCACCAGGATGTTGCCTGGGCTGGAGCATTTCAGTTATGAAGACCAACTAGATAGACTGGGGTTGTTTTCCTTGGAGTGGAGAAGGCTGAGGGGGGACCTGATTGAGGTGTACAAAATTATGAGGGGCATTGATAGGATAGATAGGAAGAAATATTTTCCCTTAGCGGAGAGGTCAATAACTAGGGGGCATAGATGTAAGGTAAGGGGCAGGAGGTTTCGAGGGCAGTTGAGGAGGAATTTATTCACCCAGAGGGTGGTTGGAATTTGGAACACACTGCCTGAAGGAGTGGTAGAGGCAGGAACCCTCACGACATTCAAGAAATATTTAGATGAGCACTTGAAATGCCATAACATACAAGGCTAAGGGCCAAGTGTGGGGAAATGGGATTAGTTAGGACTGGTGCTTGATGGTCGGCACAGGCTCGTTGGGCCGAAGGGCCTGTTTCTGTGCTGTAAAACTCTATGACTCTATGGTTCACTAATGTCCTTCAGGGAAGGAAATCTGCCATCCGTAACTGGTTTGGCCTACATTGGACTCCAGATCCAATGTGGTTGACTCTTAACTGCCCTCTGAAATGGTCTCGCAAGCTACTCAGTTGTCAAGGGCAATTAGGTATGGGCAACAAATGCTGGCCTTGCCAGCAACGCCCACATCTGAAGAAAGAATGAAAAAACACCTAGATCTCATGGACAGCTGCAGTTCAAGAGGCTCACCAGTACCCTAGTGAGGGAAATTTGAGATGGGCAATAAATGTTGGCTTTGCCAGCGCTGCTCACATAGAGTCATAACAGCACAGAAGATGGCCATTCAGCCCATCGAGACATCCCAAGAGTGAATTTAAAAAATCAATTATTCTGGGCCTCAACAGGTGAAATTATGAGGCTGGGTTAAAAAAACCTGGCTGGTATTCAAACTGAAAATTCTGGAAAGACTCAGCAGGTCTGATAGAAAGCAAAACAGACTCAACGTTTTAGGTCAATGACATTTGGATCATCGCCCTGAAACGTTAACTCTTTCTCCACAGGTGCTGCCAGAGCTGCTGAGTATTTCCAGTATTTTATGTTATTTCAGATTTTTAGCATCTCCAGAATTTTGCATATGTTTTGGCTTGTACTCACTTGGGTTTAGAAGGTTGATATCAGTAAAAGTGACCATGAAGTTGTCGTAAAAACCCAACTGTTTCACTAATGTCCTTTAGGGAAGGAACCTGCTTTTCTTACCCAGTCTGGCCTATATGTAACTCCTATCCCACATCAATGTGACTGACTCTTAACTGCTCTCTGAAGTTGTACCACCACCTTCAAAATGGCAACTGGAGATGGGCAAAAAATGCCAGCCTGGCCAGCGACACTAAATCCTGAGTGTGAATTAAAAGAAAAAAAATCTCTCGGTGACAATTTAAAATTGATGACCCCTTGCTATTGATTCTCTAAGCTCAGAAAATCACCCAGTCTCCAAAATTTTAAAAACCTATATTAAATTTTCTCTTAATGTTCTCCTAAATGACACGTTCTGGAAGCTTACTACCAGTGTATACTGACCAGCGTGAATGTCTCAAACTCCTTGCAAAACCTGAATGAGGAACACAAAAATATCCAGACAGAATTTATGTCACTCTGTCCAGCCAATCTAACCTACTTCTGTAGAGCTGGAGACTGCATCTCAAAGTTTGGTGACAATTTGTCTGACACAGAGTAAAGTACATTTAGTTGGGGAAAAACGGAAAGGTGCAATACCAATCTTGCTGAGGTTTTATGTGGAGCATTACCAATCTGCAAAGTCATGCTGCCATTTTCATACACTCAGCCCTTGAAAGTGCGCTAATTGGTTGCACTCTGACCACATGTTTAGAGTCCGGAATAAAGAATTGTCTCTCCCTCACCACACCACAATGAAGTTTTTTCATCTTATTGAGCTCTACCCAGTCTGAGTCTCATTCCAATGTCTGTCCAGCCCTTCACCTACCCTTTGTTCCAGCTTCATCCGTGCCTTGTAAAACGAGGCCGAATCTGGATTCTCCATCAGAATTTCATCCTGCATGCGTTGGAACTTCTCCTTATCATCTTCTTCCTGGATGGATGGGAGGCACAGAGTATTTAAGACCAGGCAGTTTGCCCACCCTATCAACGCTCTCCACGCAGCTCCTGAAGGTGCTGGATTGTGCTGGGGAATGGAATCCTTTTCCCTGGATGCTGGCAGGTTTCTTGCATCAATGTAAGCCAAATACCAACTTTTTTTACATTTGCCATTTGCTTTATTAACACTTTCATTTGTATTTCTCTCACCCTTAGATTTGGATTTATTAAACATTACTTTTTGTTTTTACAGGTGCACCTTAGGGTTTGCTCCTATCTGTATCGGTGTTCATTTACACCTGCTGTAAGTAAATTTAATTCAAACACTCCCCCACCATTCTATCTCTCTGGCCTGCCAATGCCTCGACCCCACTATAGTTTAGGTGGCTCCAATCTGGTCTGTATAGGCTCCTCCTACTCCAAAGGTGTTCCACTGTTTGAGGGGGCAAACTTCTGATTCCTTATAGCAAAGCCAGAAGTGCCTAATCATCCTCCCTTTGTCTCTTTTCACTAACATGGATGGTATTTCAGAAACTACCACACTTGAAGTATATCCTTTAAACTTCCTTCCTCATAAGAACATAAGAACTAGGAACAGGAGTAGGCATTCAGCCCCTCGAGCCTGCCCCGCCATTCAATACGATCATGGCTCATCTAATCTCGGCCTCAACTCCACTTTCCTGCCCGTTCTCCATAACCCTTCAACCCATTACTAATTAAAATTCTGTCTATCTCTTCCTTAAATTTACTCAATGTCGCGGCATCCACCGCACTCTGGGGTAGTGAATTCCACAGACTCACGACCCTTTGAGAGAAGTAATTTCTCCTCATCTCTGTTTTAAATCTGCTACCCTTATCCTAAAACTATGACCTCTTGTTCTAGATTGCCCCACAAGAGGTAACATCCTCTCTACGTCTACTTTGTCAATCCCCTTAATCATCGTATATACCTCAATTCGATCTCCTCTTATTCTTCTAAACTCTAGAGAATAAAGGTCTAAACTGCTCAATCTCTCTTCATAAGACAAACCCCTCATCCCTGGAATCAATCTAGTGAACCTCCTCTGAACTGCCTCCAATGCAACTACATCTCTCCTCAAGTAAGGGGACCAAAATTGTATGCAATACTCCAGGTATGGTCTCACTAATGTCTTGTACAGTTTCATCAATACTTCCCTACTTTTATATTCTATTCCTTTAGCAATAAATGCCAAAATTCCATTTGCCTTCCTTATTACCTGCTGTACCTGCATACCAGCTTTCTGGGATTCATGCTCGAGGACACCCAGATCCCTCTACACCGAAGCACTCTGAAGTTTTTCTCCATTTAGATAGTAATTTGCCTTTCTATTCTTCCGACCAAAATGGATAACTTCACACTTATCCATGTTAAACTCCATCTGCCAAATTTTGGCCCATTCACCTAACCTATCCATATCCATTTGTAAATTTCTTATTTCTTTATTGCAACTTACTATCCCACCTATGGTCCACTTCGACACATATTATTTCTTCACACTTGGACGACAACAATTGGTTGCTCACATGCACTCTTTAGTATTCTGACAACCGGGGGCAGCAGATGCTTGGAAGCAACATGCCATTCGTTGTTCAGGGTAAGTATTGCACAGAATTCTATCTATAAACCCTAATACCACAACTTTCTCTTTTTCCCTCCTTCCCTGAAAGGCTGTGGGATTGCCCAGTGCATGGCACATCCTTACCTCTCGAACCAAGTCATCTCTTTCCAGAGGACAGAAACTATTGGGGAGCAACAGAGATGACTGCTCCTTTCCCACTACCTGACCACAACTTCAGTCCCTCTTTCTAACAGAGACCAACTCTCTTCTTCTAGGTACCTAGGACTCAAAAAAACTTTTCCTTCCCCAACATGTGATTTGTGGCTTGTTGCAACTAAGTCCTGATCCTTCATTCTTGACTTTATCGACTAGCTTGCAGTTGTCGCAGGCAAAACCCGGACCTGTAAGGAAAACATCTCACAACTTCTGCAACAAACAAAGTATTCCATCCTCATATAATTTTCAAAGGTATGGAGAACAAGCAGGAGGGTGATATTAGACCAGGTGGGATATTAAAGATTAAAGAACAAGATGACGACAGCGGCATTACATTGGGCAAAATGTTAAAGGATATGGGGACCAAGCAGGAGTGGAGTTAAATTAGGTGGAATAGTAAAGGATATTGTGAGTGAACAAGAATGAGATTAGACTAGGTAGGATATTAAATGGTACAGGTAGTGAGCAGGAGAGTGGAATTTAATTAGGTGGGTTAGTAAAGGTTATGGTGGGGGGAGGGATGTGGACGAGTAGGAGAATGGGATTAGAGTAGGTGGAGTATTGAAGGATATGAGGAGCAAGCAAAATAAGGGGTTTAGACTAGGTGGCTCATGAGACTTGATGGGTTGAATCTAATATAACAAGATTAGGAGGAGGCAGACTATTCATCTTTGGTGCAAGGAATCCTGAGAAACTTACCAGAGATATCATTCTGGACTCGGGGATCAATCCTGGTCGGATGCTATCTTTTTGTGGTGCAAGTCGAACATCATCAGAAATTAGAAAAGACTCATTGTACCAAATATTAAACTCTGTACCAGAAAAAAACAAATAATAATATAAATCACTATTTACCTGTCAATTGTCTCCCCACCTTTCTGACAATTTACTGGGGGAATAGCTCCTCGGGCACCAGCCTCCTTTTGTGCTGAGGTTGACATAGTTTATTTCTGAGCCCAGACAGCAAGCACCAACAGAATTCTGAATGTGGTGGCATCACAGATGAACTGAATCTCGTCCTCACCTTATCTCCAAACACAGAAGTACTTGCAGTGCCAGGTCACTGGGGAATGATTAGAATCGTGTACCCTTGCTAATTTCCCCCTCTCTAATCCAGGGGCACTGAGGCCAATTTCAGCATTAAATGAGAATTAAAACAATGTATTTCTAAACTGCTTCCTCTTGGGGGCTGAGACATTCACTGTTCCAGCCATCACCATTCTTGTCTCTCCTTGTCACTGAAGCTCTGGCTATTCCTTCCTGGCTCCATCTGTATCTCTAGCCCTGCCTGGTCCCGCACTACAGTTGGAAACAGTGAGGATATAAGAACAGAGTACTGAGGTTATGCTGAAGCTTATAGTGCAGGTCAGACCACATTTGGAGTACTGCATATATTTCTGGTTGGCATATTACACAAGTGCAGAGAAGGGCAACAAGGGGGATAGGGGAATGTATTTATTATGGTACTGGACTAGAAACCCAAGGGCCATGAGCTTGCATCAGGAAAAATTAGCTAAAATAATCATGAAAGCTGTTGGATTGTCATAAAAACCCTCTGGGTCACTAATGTCTTTCAGGGAAGGGAACATTGCACCTTTACTTAGTCAGGTCCACATGTGACTCCGTTTGCATACTACATGGTGTTATGAAAGTGCTTCCAATTTTTAATATTTTTTGAGGATTCGTGTTTTCTAATTGTGGAGATGGATCCATTTGAGGACTGAAGTGATTCCATAGATGCTGGACTTCTTTTTAAAGGGTCACTGGAAGGAGTCTGTTTAAAAACATTTACTGGATGTCACATGTCTTCAGCTAAATAAACAACAGGTGCCTTCTTTACAAGACAAGTGACATGTCAAGATTTATGGTACATAAGAGTGGGTTTCTTTTTTGAATACTGTTTTGAGTCAGTTGAGTTTGTAGCCTGCTGAAACAAACACCCAACTCACCTTTTCTCCATCTCTCTGAAAAACTCTGAGACTCAAGTGTAAGAAATAGAGAAACTGAAGCAGCATTTCCCCAGAGAAGCTTCAGGAAGACTTCCTGAACAAACTTTTTTTTATTCATTCATAGGATGTGGGTGTCACTGACTAGGCCAGCATTTATTGCCCATCCCTAACTGCCCTTGAGAAGGTGGTGGTGAGCTGCCTTCTTGAACCGCTGCAGTCCATGCGGGGTAGGTACACCAACAGTGCTGTTATGAAGGGAGTTCCAGGATCTTGACCCAGCGACAATGAAGGAATGGCGATATAGTTCCAAGTCAGGATGGTGTGTGACTTGGAGGGGAACTTGCAGGTGGTGGTGTTCCCATGCATTTTCTGCCCTTGTTGGTAGAGGTCGCGGGTTTGGAAGGTACTGTCTAAGGAGCTTTGGTGTGTTGCTGCAGTGCATCTTGTGCCACTGCTGCCACTGTGCATCGGTGATGGAGGGAGTGAATGTTTGTGGATGGGATGCCAATCAAACGGGCTGCTTTGTCCTGAATGGTGTCCAGCTTCTTCAGTATGCATCCATCCAGGCAAGTGGAGAGTATTCCAACACATTCCAGACTTGTCTGCTTCTGAAAAGATCCCAATGACCCATCTATGTGTACTCGGACACAAGACTGTATGTCATCTGGAACATAACATATCTTATCCTTTTTCTTCAAGAATTAACAAGTACTTTGGCCAAAGCATCTTTATTTTTCCTTTAACCGGTGTGTGCACATGCACGTATTGGGCATTTAGAAAGGAATGTATATATTCACTGTCATATTTCAAATTGTGTTAAACCTTTGCACCTTTATTGTCTAAGTCTTGTTTTATAATAAATTAATACGTTTGTTGTTTATTAAAGAAACCTGGTTAGTGGATTTTATTCTGAAACTAAAATAGAGTATATAATTGGTTGCATCGATAACTGGGTACACATTTAAATATATGTTGTAGAGAAAGACAGTGCACTCCTCGCGCCCTGGTTGTAACATATAATTGGGGGCTGTGTGCGGGATAATCCAAAGTCGGTGACATGCAGTTGTAATTGGGGTAATAATAATTGAAAAGGGGAAAAGGAAAACACCAAGTTTCTTGTGCATTAGAGTAAAGTTGCTATGACCTTTCTGGGGAGGGAGGACTTATCCCTTAGTGATTTGCAAATCTTAATCAAGGCTAGGGGGCTAAAGGAATTGGCAGCAAAGTTAGAGTTAGAGTTAAAACCACGGGCTAAGACAGCAGACAAGATTGAAGTAGTAGCACAGCATTTGAAATTGGAAGAAGAAAAATCCAGATGATAATTCAGTTGAATTAGCAGCTTGAACAGGAAAGAGAATTGGAAATGATAAAAACTTGAGCTTGAATAGGAAAAAGAAATGAAAAAACTTGAAGTACAATTTCAAAAGGAAAGAGAAGAGAGGCAGGAGAGAGAGAAAGAAAGAGAAGAGAGAGAGAAAGAGAAAAAGAAGAAAGGGAGCAAGAAAGGATATTCAAATTAAAAAAGCTAGAACTGAAAAAACAGGATGGCCTTGACTTCGATGAAAATTCTGGTGAGGAAAGAACTGTCTCCAGCCCAGGATCCAATAGAGAGCTTAAATTTGTGCAAGCTCTCCTGAAGTTTGAGGAAAGGAACATACAGGCATTTTTCATTTCTTTTGAAAAGATAGCGAGGCAGATGAAGCGGCTGAAGAAAAGCTGGACACTGCTTATGCAAAGCAGGTTGATTGACAGAGCTCATGAAGTTTATGCCATGCTTTCTGAGGAGGCTTCCGCAGATTATGAGATAGCAAAAAAGGCTATTCTCGCTGCTCATGAGATAGTCCCTGAAGCTGAGAGGCAGAAATTTTGGAATCTCCGCAAACAGCCTGGGCAGACTTATATAGAATTTGAGAGGGTAAAGCAAATTAACTTTGATTGTTGGATGCAAGAACGAAAGACAGAGGCCACGAATGAGACACTTAGGGAAATAATTCTCCTGGAAGAATTTAAAAGTTCACTCTCTCCGTTAGTATGAACCCATTGGGAGAACCAGAAGGTTTCAACAGCCAGATAGGCAGCTGAGATTGCTGATGATTACAAGCTTGTTTACAGGCCCAAACCCTTTGTCCGTCACCCCCACAAACCCATTAAAGATAGAAGGTGGGAGGGCGAAAGGAAGGCAAGTTGCCGGGACACAAAATGACAGCTCAGAACGTGCTGGGATCTCCTCCTCAGGTCAGAATGGAAGATGCTGAGAGTGGAAGTGAGGTCCAAAAGTCTATGTGTTTCCATTGGCACAAGGTGGGACACCTTCGTGCAGAATACTGGAAGTTGTGGGGTAACCCCATGGGACTTAATGGGATACACAAAACCAATGCAGAGAAAGGAGTCATGACTGAGAGGACGATAGATCAAGTTGTAGCTCTGACTGCAGCTGTAAGGCCAAGTACAAAAACCGCTGTGAGAACGGGGGACATGAACAGGATACCTAGGAGTTATAGGGAATTCTTGTCAAAGGGAAAAGTAACTCCTTACCCCTCAAATGAGGCAGGTAAACGTTTAGTTATACTTCGGGATACAGGAAACACCCAAACTTTGCCAAGCATTGTTTGAAATTTAAACCAGGCAGCTTGACTCTGATTGGTCAAGGCATTGCCCTGAGGAATGAACTAGCGAATGGGTGTCACTTATTTTGTTTAGCTGAAATAGGCGCAATGTGTGTATATGTTTTGTCACCACAAACTGGTGCATTCTCCATGGTAATGCCTCTATCAATCAGAGTTCACCTGCCAACCAATCAGCACTCTCTTCTCATACAGTATAACATCATTGTTTTCCCTTACATTGGTATTCTTGTGGATTGTCCTGCTGAATGCAAGATGAAAAGCTTCAATAACGTCTATTTTCAGCATTAAAATAGCTTTCTTTGTAATTTGGAGTATCAGCTACTTACAAAGTACTACTTATACTACTTAGTTAATAGGGATTTCTTTTAGTTTAGTTCTAATAAAAATTTTAAAATGTGAAATGTTGTCATGTAATTCTTTAAATTAGACTGGAAGCTCATATCTTGTATTTTAACGTTAACGATCTCAATGTAGTTGTACCACTTTAGATTAAAAAGAGGGAGAGGGAGGGTTCATATGAAGGGAAAGTTATAAATCTAAAGAGAAAAATCGAATACATTAAGCAGTGTAGCAATCTGGGTAAAGATAAGCAAAGTGTGACAGAAAGGGAAAGAGCATTTAGCAGTAATAGTGCATCAGTGAATCAGGTCAAACCAGGGAAAATGGTAAAAAGGTAAAATTAAAGTTACTCTATCTGAATGTATGAAGCATTAGTAACAAGACAGATGAATTAATGCCACAAATGGATTTTAGCAAGGCTTTTGACAAGGTCCCACATGGCAGACTGGTTAAAAAAATAAAATCCCATGGGATCCAGGGAAATGCAGCAGGATGGATACAAAATTGGCTCAGTGGCAGGAAACAAAGGGTAATTGATGGCTGTTTTTGCGACCGGAGAGCATTTCCAGTGGCGTTCCGCAGGGCTCAGTACTGGGACCCCTGCTTTACGTGGTGTTTATTAACGATTTGGACATAAATGTAGGGGGCATGATCAAGAAGTTTGCGGACGACACAAAGATTGGCCGTGTGGTAGATAGCAAGGAGGATAGCTGCAGGCTGCAGGAAGATATTGATGGTCTGGTCAGATGGGCAGAAAAGAGGCAAATGGAATTCAACCTGCAGAAGTGTGAGGCGATACATTTGGGGAAGTCAAACAAGGCAAAGGAATACACGAACGGGAAAATACTGAGAAGTGTAGAGGAAGTGAGGGACCTTGGAGTGAATGTCCACAGATCCCTGAAGGTAGCAGGACAGGTCAATAAGGTGGTTAAAAATGCATATGGAATCCCTTCCTCTATTAGCCGAGGTATAGAATATAAGAGCAGGGAGGTTATGCTGGAACTGTATAACTCACTGCTTAGGCCACAATTTGAGTACTGTGTCTAGTTCTGGTCACCTCATTACAGAAAGGATGTAATTGCACTAGAGAGGGTACAGAGGAGATTTACGAGGCTGCTGCCAGGACTGGAAAAATGCAGCTATGAGGAAAGATTGGATAGGCTGGGGTTGTTCTCTTTGGAACAGAGAATACTGAGGGGAGATCTGATTGAAATGTACAAAACTTTGAGGGGCCTGGATAGAGTGGAGGTGACAGGCCTATTCATCTTAGCAGAGAAGTCAGTAATGAGGGAGCATAGCTTTAAAGTGATTGGTAGAACAATCAGAGGGGAGAAGAGGAAAAGCTTTTTCACCCAGAGGGTGGTGATGGTCTGGAACGCACTGCCTGAAAGGGTAGTTGAGGCAGAGATCCTCAACTCATTCAAAAAGAGTCTGGATATGCACCTCAACTGCCCTAAGCTGCAGGGCTATGGACCAAATGCTGGAAGGTGGAATCAGAATAAGTGGATTGTTTTACAGCTGGCTCAGACACGATGGGCCAAGTGGCCTCTTTCTGTGCCTTAAACTATGGTTCTATGATTCTAAATAGAGATAAATGGATTTGATTCAAAAGGCATTACAGAGACATGGTTGCAGGGTGACCAACAACAATAGCAATGTATATTTACATAGCACCTTTACTGTAATAAAACTTTTGAATAGGAGTTGGAAGAGTAAGCGGAGCAAGGTTAAGAATTGTACTTGATAGCTTTCTCTTGGAGATGTCTGTGTCCCTGCCTATGAACCTTTTAAGAGAACTGCATTTTAGTCTGGACACTATCCAAGACATCAGGACCATGCAGGGGGAAACTGATGTGTTACGTTTGAAGTAACTAACATGCAGGAATGCATGGTGAACCTGCACTTAAGAATGGGTTCCAGACATGCTCAACTACTTGACAACAGGACAACATGAAATGGTTAATGTGGCCAGCAGAGTGAGACAACATTTTAAACATCGAGCCATACAGAAACTGACTTTAAAATAATCAGGATAGAATGGTACCTGTCAGAGAGAGTAAAATTGTTAGGCATTTAAAATAAAGAAGGATATGGAGTCTGGATTAAAATTATTGAGGGCTAGATCTAGTATTTAGTAAGAACTATCCACAAGATAGACACAGGTAAAAGAAGAGCTGGAGAATCTTTTAAGTCCATGCCTGAACTTTTGTTTGAACCATATGTATTTATAACATGCCAATAATTTTGAATTGAGTGAGATAATCTACAGGTGGGCAGCGCCAATCTAAATCAAGGCAGAGAAATCATGGGCCATAATCGAACAGGGCCAGCATGAAAAATAGTGGGAAGGGGACAAGTAATGTTAAAAAGACAAGCCTTAAGGCTTTGTGCCTTAACGGGTGGAGCATTCACAATAAAGTGGATGAATTAATTGCGCAAATAGATGTAAACGGGTATGATACAGTTGGGATTATGGAGACATGGCTGCAAGGTGACCAGGGATGGGAAATGAACATCCAGGGATATTCAGTATTTAGGAAGAACAGACAGAAAGCAAAAGGCAGTGGAGTTGCATTGCTGGTAAAAGAGGAAATTAACGCAAAAGTGAGGAAAGATATTAGCTTTGATGATGTGGAATCTGTATGGGTAGAGCTGAGAAACACTAAGGGCAAAAACGTTAGTGGGGATTGTAGTTGTGATTTTGGGAATGGCATTACACAGGAAATTAGAGATGCATGCGATAAAGGAACATCTGTAATTATGGGTGACTTTAATCTGCATATAGATTGGACAAATCAAATTAGTCACAATATCGTAGAGGAGGAATTCTTGGAGTGTAGACGGGATGGTTTTCTGGACCAATACGTTGAGGAACAATTTAATGAGCCATTTGCAGTTTCACTGTACCGTCTGTGTGTACTTAGACATGCAAAGAACAAAGAACAGTACAGCACAGGAACAGGCCATTTGGCCCTCCATGCCTGCGCCGATCTTGATGCCTGCCTAAACTAAAACCTTCTGCACTTCCGGGGACTGTATCCCTCTTTTCCCATCCTATTCATGTATTTGTCAAGATGCCTCTTAAACGTCATTATCGTACCTGATTCCACCATCTCCCCCGGAAGCAAGTTCCAGGCACTCACCACCCTCTGTGTAAAGAGCTTGCCTCGCACATCCCCTCTAAACTTTGCCCCTCTCACCTTAAACCTATGTCCCCTAGTAACTGACTCTTCCACCCTGGGAAAAAGCTTCTGACTATCCACTCTGTCCATGCCACTCATAACTTTGTAAACCTCTATCATGTCGCCCCTCCACCTCCGTTGTTCCAGTGAAAACAATCTGAGTTTATCCAACCTCTCCTCATAGCTAATGCCCCCCAGACCAGGCAACATCCTGGTAAACCTCTTCTGTACCCTCTCCAAAGCCTCCATGTCCTTCTGGTAGTGTGGCGACCAGAATTGCACGCAATATTCTAAGTGTGGCCTAACTAAAGTTCTGTACAGCTGCAGCATGACTCGCCAATTTTTATACTCTATGCCCCGACCGATGAAGGCAAGCATGCCGTATGCCTTCTTGACTACCTTATCCACCTGCGTTGCCAATTTCAGTGACCTGTGGACCTGTACGCCCACATCTCTCTGCCTGTCAATACTCCTAAGGGTTCTGCCATTTACTGTATACTTCCCACCTGCATTAGATCTTCTAAAATGCATTACCTCACATTTGTCTGGATTAAACTCCATCTGCCATTTCTCCGCCCAAGTCTCCAACCGATCTATATCCTGCTGTATCCTCTGACAATCTTCATCACTATCCGCAACTCCACCAACATTTGTGTCGTCCGCAAACTTACTAATCAGACCAGCTACATTTTCCTCCAAATCATTTATATATACTACAAAGAGCAAAGGTCCCAGCACTGGAACACCACTAGTCACATCCCTCCATTCAGAAAAGCACCCTTCCACTGCTACCCTCTGTCTTCTATGTCACAGCCAGTTCTGTATCCATCTTGCCAGCTCACCTCTGATCCCGTGTGACTTCACCTTTTGTACCAGTCTGCCATGAGGGACCTTGTCAAAGGCTTTACTGAAGTCCATATAGATAACATCCACTGCCCTTCCTTCATCAATTATCTTTGTCACTTCCTCAAAAAAATCAATCAAATTAGTGAGACATGACCTCCCCTTCACAAAACCATGCTGCCTCTCGCTAATAAGTTTGTTTGTTTCCAAATGGGAGTAAATCCTGTCCCGAAGAATCCTCTCTAATAATTTCCCTACCACTGATGTAAGGCTCATCGGCCTATAATTTCCCGGATTAAGGCAAATGGTATGTTGTTTCCCGAAAAAGGCAAATGGTATGTTGGCCTTCATAGCGAGAGGATTCGAGTACAGGAGCAGGGATATCTTGCTGCAATTATACAGGGCCTTGGTGAGGCCACACCTGGAATATTGTGTGCAGTTTTGGTCTCCTTATCTGCGGAAGAATGTTCTTGCTATAGAGGGAGTGCAGCGAAGGTTTACCAGACTGATTCCTGGGATGGTGGGACTGACGTATCAGGAGAGATTGAGTCGGTTAGGATTATATTCACTGGAGTTCAGAAGAGTGAGAGGGGATCTCATAGAAACCTATAAAATTCTAACAGAACTTGGCAGGGTAGATGCAGGAAGCATGTTCCCGATGGTGGGGGAGTCCAGAACCAGGGGTCATAGTCTAAGGATACGGGATAAATCTTTCAGGATGGTGTGTGACTTGGAGGGGAACTTGCAGGTGGTGGTGTTCCCATGTATGTGCTGCCCTTGTCCTTCTAGTTGGTAGAGGTCGCGGGTTTGGAAGGTGCTGTCTAAGGAGACGGTGCATTGCTGCAGTGCATCTTGTAGATGGTACACACTGCTGCCACTGTGCGTCGGTGGTGGAGGGAGTGAATGTTTGTAGATGGGGTGCCAATCAAGCGGCTGCTTTGTCCTGGATGGTGTCGAGCTTCTTGAGTGTTGTTGGAGCTGCACCCATCCAGGCAAGTGGAGAGTATTCCATACAATCCTGATTTGTGCCTTGTAGATAGTGGACAGGCTTTGGGGAGTCAGGAGGTGAGTTACTCGCCGCAGGATTCCTAGCCTCTGACCTGCTCTTGTAGCCACGGTATATATATGGCTACTCCAGTTCAGTTTCTGCTCAATGGTAACCTTAAGGATGTTGATAGTGGGGGATTCAGCAATCATAATGCTGTTGAATGTCAAGGGGAGATGGTTAGATTCTCTCTTGTTGGAGATGGTCATAGCCTGGCACTTGTGTGGCGTGAATGTTACTTGCCACTTATCTGCCCAAACCTGGATATTGTCCAGGTCTTGCTGCATTTCTGCATGGACTGCTTCAGTATCTCAGGAGTCGTAAATGGTGCTGAACATTGTGCAATCATCAGCGAAAATCCACACCTCTGACCATATGATTGAAGGAAGGTCATTAATGAAGCAGCTGAAGATGGTTGGGTCTAAGACACTACCCTGAGGGACTCCTGCAGTGATGTCCTAGAGCTGAGATGATTGACCTCCAACAACCATAACCATCTTCCTTTGCGCTAGGTATGACTCCAACCAGCAGAGAGTTTTCCCCCCGATTCCCATTGACTTCAGTTTTGCTCGGGTTCCTCGATGCCATACTCAGTCAAATGCTGCCTTGATGTCAAGGGCAGTCACTCTCACCTCACCTCACTTCTTGAGTTCAGCTCTTTTGTCCATGTTTGAAACAAGGCTGCAATGAGGTCAGGAGCTGAGTGTGCCCGGTGGATCCCAAACTGAGCTTCACTGAGCAGGTGATTGCTAAGCAAGTGCTGCTTGATAGCACTGTCAATGACACCTTCCATCACTTTACTGATGATTGAGAGTAGACTAATGGGGCGGTAACTGGCCGGGTTGGACTTGTCCTTTTTGTGTATAGGATGTACCTAGGCAGTTTTCCATATTGCCGGGTAGATGCCAGTGTTGCAGCTGTACTGGAACAGCTTGGCTAGGAGCATGGCAAGTTCTGGAGCACAGGTCTTCAGTACTATTGCCAGAATGATGGAGGCAGGTTTGACTAAAACATTCAAGAGGGAATTAGACTGTTACCTGAAAAGAAAAAATGGGCAGGGTTACGGGGAGAAGGTGGGATAATGGGAGAAGGTGAATTACTCATTCAGAGAGTCAGTGCAGATACGATGGGCCGAATGACCTCCTTCTGTACTGTAACAATCCTGTGATTCTATGAGATTTTTAAAATCGAGACATTGCTTGACTGGTGAGCTCATCGAAACATTTAAAATTCTGAGGGGGCTTGACAATGTAGACGCTGAGAGGCCATTTCTCTCTACTGGAGAGCCTACAACTCAATGCCATAGTCTCAGGATAAGGCCGCAGCCAATTAGGACCCAGATGAGGAGAAATTTCTTCACTCAGAAAGTTGCGAATCTTTGGAATTCTCTTCTGTAGAAAGCTGTGGATGCTCAGTTGTTGAGTATATTTAAGACTGATATTGATAGATTCTTTGAATCTAAGGGAATCAAAGAATATGGGGTAAAAACAAGAAATGCTGGAACCACTCAGCAGGTCTGGCAGCATCTGTGGAAAGAGAAGCAGAGTTAACGTTTCGGGTCAGTGACCCTTCATCGGAAAGAATATCCAAAGAATATGGAGATTGGGCAGGAAAGAGGTCAGGTCGAAGATCAGCCATGATCTTATTAAATGGCGGAGAAGGCTCGAGGGACTGTATGGTCAACTCTAGCACCCATTTTTTATCTTCTTAAAAGTAGTTTCTCTCTACAAACTAAATGCCTTTCCTGTATCCAGAAACAGGAATAAGGTTGGTGTGTTTGTGCTATTGCCCACTGAAAGGTCTACTTATGTGAACTCAGTTCATTTTGGGCGTACTATACAAAGGAGGACTGAGCTGTATAATGCACAGGTTCTTCCCCTTTTAATGCATTAAAGTGCTGGGTCCCGGCCCAACTTTGGTAAGCAGTGGAAGAATCTCATCAGTTCAGGGAGTAAGACTTTATAGAATCTGCTATCTAGCTCTGGTACTTTGTCAGATGGGAGGCCTGTGCCAAAACTTTGGTCTTTGGCAGCTATAATTGGCATAACTGCTCTGCGTTCTCCTCCAGAAGGAGTGTGAGCTTGACTGCAAAGCGTTTGGTTTTCTGTGCTTCCGTGATACAGAGGTAGGAAAATGCCTGGCTCGTTTTGGTAGGGTGGTTGGTAGCTTGGCTGTCTGACTGAAGAATCAACTTAGTGGTTCTATACTGTGCTTGCTTGTGCATGATATATCTTGGAAGCTTTTCTGGCTTGTTTCCCTACTTGCAGTATAGTGATAACATCCTCTCAATGTTGGCAGAAAGCAGGTTTATTAGTTCTCCCCTGAGTTTGGGGCAGCCCACTTTCAGCATATTGTCTCATGTATTGGTATTCCAGCTCGCCTGTTTGTGCTCTTAATTACTTTGGACTTGGAGAATTTTGTGGATTTTGACTGAAGAGATAGTTCCGCTGTGGCCTCTGAGATTGCTGTTGATATTTACCCATCGTAATGTTGGGTGTCAGTTCTTGCATGTGAATTTGTAGGCACTAGGAGAGATGGGTTAAGTCACTGGCATTGGGGATGAAACCAATGGTAGATAGTTTCTTTAGGGTTTTCGTCTTGTCTGGATTACAATTTATGTGGGTTGGACTGGTGAATTCCTTCTCTGTTTGATGGAGGACAGGCTATGTAGTATGTCATTGAATCTCAGTGTGACTACCATGAATGCCAGTCTGGGTCACTGGGAAGCCTGTCAAGATATAGGGTTAGGTCTCTACCCATAATCACTGTGCTCGCCATATGAAGATTAAGCATTAGAATACTGCTGTGTAACCTGTGAAGCATAAAGTGATGCTTTATAGGCATTAATGTGTTCATAGACAGAGTTACACTATGGTTTGGTCACTGGATTCAAGGGTTGAGAGAGCAGAAAGCATTCACAGAGGATATAAAATGTTACAAACTGATTCCTGACAACGCTGGCCGCCATTGACGTCATCAGGCTGCGCCGCGGTGCGCACATGCGCAGATGGTCTCCTGCTCTCTGCGCATGCGCTGCGTTCCGGCTTGCCAGGACTGGTTAGCGCATGCGCCGATGACGTCATCGCGTGACGTGTGCATCTATGGGCAACGCGCCTGGTCGGCCTCTGCGCATGCGCTTTATGCAACGCCAACGGGTATTCACACATGCGTCAGCCTTCGGATATTCATGCATGCGTCAAGCGTCGGTGCAAGTTTCTGAAAGTGGAAGGAGGAGAGGTTTCGTCGGGCATTTTATCGCATTTTATCGCAATTATTTAGTTGTTTTGAAGATTTCAGTCTGCTTCATTTTTATCAGAAAGAGGAGATTGCTCCAAGGTAAGTTGTTCTGAAAACATTTCCATTGTCTGGGCACTACATGTGCTCCAGTTCCTGTTGTAAGTTGTTCTGAAAACATTTCCATTGTCTGGGGCACTGCATGTGCTCCAGTCCACTGCACTGCACTAAAACCCTTTCCATTGTCTGGGGCTGTGTGCAGGCAGTAAATGTGCTCCAGTCCCTGTTGTAATTGGCTTTGAAAACATTTCCATTATCTGGGGCACTGCATGTTCTCCAGTCCCTGTTGTAAGTTGCTCTGAAAACATTTCCATTGTCTGGGGCACTGCATGTGCTCCAGTCCCTGTTGTAAGTTGCTCTGCAAACATTTCCATTGTCTGGGGAACTGCATGTGCTCCAGTCCACTGCACTGCACTAAAATCCTTTCCATTGTCTGGGGCTATGTGCAGGCAGTACATGTGCTCCAGTCCCTGTTGTAAGTTGCTTTGTTCCTGCACCCATCAGAGCAGTGCACATGGACACACAGCCACCTGCTCCTGCGCCCATCAGAGCCGTGCACATGGACACACAGCCAACTGTTTCCCCATCCGCCCTTGAAACAACCATGCAGAGCCTTGTGAGACTCCGCAATTGCCAGCTGCTGCCTGTCAAGCAGAGAGGGCGTCCAAAGCGGTCAAGCACTTGGGAAACATTCAGCAAGAAGAGACTGAGCACTAAAAGAAACAAGCATGCCGTGTCCAGTGGTAGCACAAATGTGAATGCTCTTGCTGTGTACACAACTGGTGAGGTGGGAGTGCAGCCACACCGTTCTCCATCCTCAATGTTGCTTTAAGGCAAAGGTAGATAAGAGCGAAAGAAATGGAAGGTGATGCTGAAAGTAGTAGGCAGGATTAAATGGGAGCGGATGGGAAGGCGCAGGAGTAGCATAACCACTAGCAGGGAACAGCTGGGCTAAATGGCCTGCTTTATGTTCATAGTCCAAAAGAAATGTGCTTCTTTTTCCAGCACCCTCACATCATTCATGTTTTCCCTGAGAGCAGCATTGAACCATCACGAGATAGGGGCAGTAACACCATCCTGACTCCTACAGCTGAGGTGGGTACTAAGTGATTCATTGGCGGTGTTATCAGTACATGCCTTTACTGCAGAATATAAAGCATGCTCAACAGTAATTTCATTGGAGGGGGGAAGCTCTGACACTCATGTTCTTTTCTTATTTCTTTTCATGTAAAACATGCCGTCGAGAAAACAATCCTTGAGACTTAAGGTCAGCATTCAAGCAACGAAGGCAACTGGATCATGCTGCGGAGCTTGTCACGATGTGGAAAGGAACCTTGCATTTATGGATGAAGTGGGAACACACATTGGGATGCGTTTGGGGAACATTCACCAATCGACTGAGCTCAGACTTTTGTGACTTTGCCTTCTTCACATGGACAATACAGTAGTGGAATAGAGAGCCAAGCATTTGTTCACCGCAAGGCTCTCCAGGAACAATCTCTTTAGTTCTGCATAGCAGAGACTCGGCCTGTCTGTCTCACGGGAATGCTGGCGACACAACACTCATGTATCCATGCACAGCAGTGCCTCGAATGTTTAATGCACTTAATAAAATATCTCAATAATTAAACCTGGAATTGTTGAGGTTTTTGATGTTATTTTCCCGACTTTGCAACTGCACCAGATATTCAACTGTGGTGTGGTCCTTGGGGGGTGTTGTGAGGGGGAGGGGGGGTTGTGAGGGGGAGGTGGGGGGTGGGGGAGAGGGGGAGGTGGGGCGGGAGGGAAGGGGAAAGGGGGAGGTGGGGGGGGGAGAGGGGGAGGTGGGGGGGGGAGGGAAGGGGAACGGGGTTGGGGGGGGAAGAGGGGGGAGGTCGAGAGGGGTGGGGGGAGAGGGGGTGCGGGGGTGCGGGGGCTCCCCCCCCCCCACTGCTCTCTCCGGCCGCTCCGCTCCCTCCCCCACCCTCGCTGCTCTCTCCGGCCGCTCCGCTCCCCCCCCCACCCTCGCTGCTCTCTCCGGCCGCTCCGCTCCCCCCCCCCCACCCTCGCTGCTCTCTCTCGGACACACTGCTCCCCCCCCCCCCCACCCTCGCTGCTCTCTCTCGGACACACTGCTCCCCCCCCACCTCACTGCTCTCTCCGGCCGCACTGCTCCCCCCCCCCGTCACTGCTCTCTCCGGCCGCACCGCTCCCCCCCGCCCCACTGCTCTCTCCGGCCGCTCCGCTCCCTCCCCCACCCCCCCTTCACTGCTCTCTCCGGCCGCTCCGCTCCCCCCCCCCCCCCTCACTGCTCTCTCCGGCTGCACCACTCCCCCCACCCCCACCTCACTGCTCTCTCTCGGCCACTCTGCTCCCCCCCATCACTGCTCTTTCTGGCCGCACCACACCCCCCCCACCCTCACTGCTCTCTCCGGCCGCTCCACTCCGCTCCCCCCCACCACCCTCACTGCTCTCCCCGGCCCGCTCCGCTCCCCCCCACCTCACCCGGCCCGCTCCGCTCCCCCCCCTCCCCAGCCCGCTCCCCCGGCCCCGGCCCGCTCGCTCTCTCACTCCGGCCATTGTGTGCTGCCATGTATTTGTTAGGTTGCCTATGTGATTATTTGAGCAGCGCTATCTTTAGTCCTGGCAGCTGCTAAAATCGCAGACTGTGACGTTTTAGTGGCACATACTGCATTTGCGCATGTGCCACAGCAGCGCCACCTACCGGTAGCGTTGTCAGCAAATGCAGCCAAAATTTTATCGTTTAACGTGAGGGGAATTGAATACAAAAGTAGGGAGGTTATGCTTCAGCTATCCAGGGCATTGGTGAGACCACATCTGGAGTACTGTGTACAGTACTGGTCTCCTTATTTAAGGAAGGATGTAAATGAGTTGGAGGCAGTACAGAGAAGGTTTACTAGACTAATACCTTGAATGGATGGGCTGTCTTACGAGGAAAGATTGGAAAGGCTAGGCATGTATCCGCTGGAAATTGGAAGAGTAAGAGGCGACCTGATTGAAACATATAAGATCCTGAGGGGTCTTGACAGGGTGGATGTGGAAAGGATATTTCCCCTTGTAGGAGAATCTACAACTAGGGGTCACTGTTTAAAAATAAGAGTTCGCCCATTTAAGACAGAGATAAGGAGACATTTTTTCTCTCAGAGGGTCGTGAGTTTTGGAATTCTCTTCCTCAAAAGGAGGTGGAAGCAGAGTCTTTGAATATTTTTAAGGCAGAGGTAGATAGATTCTTGATAAGCAAGGGGATGGAAGGTTATCGGGCGTAGGTGGAAATGTGGAATAATCAGTTCAACCATGAACTTATTGAATGGTGGAGCAGGTTCGAAGGGCCGAGTGGCCTACTCCAGCTCTTAATTTGTATGTTCATATGACCTAAGATTGTACCTGGGAACTTCTAGTCTATATGGTTTTGAGCATTACATTTTTATAGCATTGATATAGCATCTTACCATGTCTCTCAGAAATGCCTCAAAGTGTCTCACATCCAGTTACTTTAAAGCCTTTTTTATGCAAAGCAAGATTCTACAAACAGCTCCACGAAAAATAACTAGTAAATTTGTTTTTGATTGAGGGAAAAATGTTGACCAGGACAATATATTCACTTTGGGTAATTTAAACCTGGTTTTGTCTTTTTTCTGGCTAATATTAATGGTCCTGATCACTGTGAATGCTGCAGTGGATCTCAGCACATCTTAGGGCTGAGTTTGTCTTCCCTTACCTGTCAGCAGCCGCAGCCTGCATTGGTCCACCAGCCTCTGGCAGTACTGCAGCTCCACCCGCAGGTCTCTCAAAGTGTCAAAGTCACGCCGGTATTGTTGTTTCAGATCCTTCAGCTGCATGATCAAGTTGAATTCATCTTCATCAATTACGGGATGACCATATTTGTTTGTGTAATCACCTATAAGGTGTGGAAAGGACCAACAATCAAACTACAGCTATGGTCCTTAGTACATAACTCTGTTATAAGCATATTGAGCTATTTTGAGGATAATTGATGACAGTGACTAACTTGCTTGAGTTTTTTGATGAGGTAACGGGAGGATTGATGAGGGTAATATGGTTAATGTGGTGTTAATGGACTTCTCTGAGGAATTTGATAAAATGCCATCTAACAGGCTTGGAATAAAAGGGACTGTAGCAGCATGGATATGAAATTGGCTGAGTGACAGGAAACAGACAGTAGTTGTGAATGATTATTTTTCAGACTGGAGGAAGGTTTTTAGTGGGGTTCCCCAGTGTTCAGAGTTGGGACCCCAGCTCTTCTTAATTTATATCAATAACCTAGACTTGGGTGTGCAGGGCACAATTTCAAAATTTGCAGATGACATGAAACTTGGAAGTATTGCGAACAGTGAGGAGGATAGTGATTAACATCGAGATGACAGACAGGCTGGTGGAATGGGTGGACACGCGGCAGATGAAATTTAATGCAGAAAAATGTGAAGTCATGCATTTTGGTAGGAAGAATGAGGAGAGGCACATAAAATAAAGGATACAATTCTAAATGAGGTGCAGGAGCAGAGGGACCTGGGGTGAATGTGCACAAATCATTGAAGGTTGCAAGGCAGGTTGAGATGGCGGTCAATAAAGCATACGGAATCCTGGGCTTTGTAAACAGAGGCATAGGGTACGAGAACAAGGAAGTTATGATAAACCTATATAAAACACTGGTTCAGCCTCAACTGGAATATTGTGTCCAGTTCTGGGCACCACACTTTAGGACAGATGCTAAGGCATTAGTGAGGGTGCAGAAAAGATTTACGAGAATGGTTCCAGGGATGAGGAACTTCTGTTACGTGGGTAGGTTGGAGAAGCTGGGGCTGTTCTCTTTGGAGAGATGATTAAGAGCAGATTTGTTCGAAGTGTTCAAAATAATGATGGGTCTCAACAGAGTAGATAGGAAGAAACTGTTCCCATTGGCAGAAGGATCCAGAATCAGAGGAGGCTGATTTAAGGTGATTGGCAAAAGAAGCAACGGTGACATGAGGGAAAACTTTTTTTTATACAATGAGTGGTTAGGATCTGGAATCCCTGAGAGTGTGGTGAAGGCAGATTCAATCGAGGCTTTCAAAACAGAATTGGATAATTATCTGAAGAGAAAATATTTGCAGGGCCATGGGGAAAAGGCAGAGAAGTGGGAATAGGTGAGTTGTTCTTGCAAAGAGCCAGCACAGGCACCACGGGCGATATGGCTGCCTTCTGTGCTGTAACCATTCTATGATTCCATGAATTATATGGTAATGAATTAGAAAGGACATCTGAATCAGACACAATTTAAGAGGTAGTTGGTAATGAGCTACATTGGCTACTGTATCTGACCTATGGTTGGCCATTTATTATCATTCGCCACATCACTCAAGTGGCCATTCTTCATGCATTAGTCTATAAAGTGAGTGGTGTTAGGCTATTTGACTATGGAAGGCAACACACTCTAGTCTGATTTTGTTTTGGTCTGAAGGCATACACTTTCCAGCAGGGATCATTAGATATCAAACAGAAACAGGGATCCTGGTTCATTTCCCCCACCCCTAACCCCAGGCACATGGGCGCCGAGTTCAAATGCTGTTTTAGTTGAGCATGGCTATCTCACCACAGACTAAGGAATTGAAATTAGATCTTCCTTGACCATCTACCCACTGAGTCATTGGGGCTGGGAGCTGGGAACATGATTTGAATAAAAAGCCTCTTCTTCCTATCAGCAGTGAAATCATAAAGTTGTATGCTGGAGTATGGGCAAAAGGGCCATTTTTGGAAAAATTCACATTTCACAGCATCCTATTTCTCTGTGTCTTAGTTCAGATTTCGGAAAAATGTGTTGTTATATGTTGCAGGTCTCACTGACAAGAACAGAACAGTCATCGGCAAAAAGAAGTTCATGGATGAGTTTTTCTTGTGTCTTTGAGTGAGCCTGAAGATGCCTGAAGTTAAAATGGCCTCTATCAGTCCGGAAGCATACGTAAGCTCCCTCCTTTAGGTCTTCCGTTGCTTGCTGCAGCATCATGCTGAAAAAAGATGCTGAATAAGGTTGGGGCCAGCATACCTCACTGCCTCTAAGGACACATTTTTCCGAGGCAGCACAACTCTTCGGACTAAAAATCAGTTTAAAGAAAACTGAAGTCCTGCATCAACTTGCATCCCAAGAAGAATATAGATCACCAAGCACTGTCATCGAGGAAACTGAGCTGAATGCGTCAAGCAATTTACTTATTTGGTTTGACGCCACCATAGACAAGGAAGTGGACATTAGGCTCTCAAAAGCAAACAGTACATTCAGCTGACTCAACAAATGAATGTGGAGCAACCACAGCCTCAGAGCATAGACCAAACTCAAAGTGTACAAAGCCATAGTCCTCACCATCCTTCTGTATGGCGCCGAGTCATTGGTCCTATACCACCGTCATATATGCCTTCCAGAGCACTTCCATCAGCACAGCCTCCGCAGCATCCTCAAATCTGCTGGCAGTATCGCATCACAAACACTGAAGTCCTGGAAACAGCCAACATCGCCAGCATCGAGGCCACCCTCCTGCAAAGCCAACTGCATTGGGCGGGTCACGTTGCCCAGAAGGATGACAATCGCTTGCCTAAGATCGTGTTGTATGGAGAGCTGACCACTGGTAAAAAATACAGAGGGGCCCCATGCAAACGTTTCAAGGACTCCCTGAAGAGGTCCCTCTCTGTGTGCCACATTGACCATCGTCAATGGGAAGCGCAGGCCATAGATCATAATGCCTGGAGATGCTACATCAGGAGGGCTGCAGACACCATTGAGACTGAACGAAGAACCAACATGAAAGAGAAAAGGAGAATGATAGGTCCATTTACCCCCAGCAGCGAATACACCTTCACTTGTACCCGCTGCGGGAGAATCTGCCGGTCACGGATAGGCCTGACTAGCCACCAGCAGGCTTGCAACCGATGAGTACAACCTTCCTAAAATCTTTGTCTGTGAAGAAATGCCAAGAGAGTTCAGACTTATACCTTTGGTGTGAAGACAGCTGAAATGACCTGCTCTCTCACCTCCACAAGGTAGTACAAACCTGTTCAATTTTCTTTGTTACATACACTGGGCAGGGAAGTAGAACAGGAAGTAGTTGAAGATTAAATATCTCTCCCTCCAATTTTATCCCCTTTTTTTTCCAGGCTGGAGATAGTTGATTCAAACTGGGAAAAAGCTAAAGACATTGGTTGCATTGATACCTTGGCCAAGGACAGTGAGGGGCTGTGAGCTATTCCACCGCAAAGGGCTATTGCAGCTCAGTGAGATCCTGACCTGATGTTCACACACATATTTAGTAGGTTTTGTGGTTAGATTACTGGACTAGTAATCCAGAGAATATGAATTCAAATCCCATCGTGGCAGTTTGATCATTTGAATTCAGTTTAAGAAAAAGGGACAATGAAGCAATCGGATTGTCATAAAAATCCAACTGGTTTACTAATGTCCTTTAGGGAAAGAACCTGTCACGTATCCAGTATGGCCTATGAATGACTCCATTCCTACCAAAGTAGTTGGTTCTTAACTGCCCTCTGAAGTGACCTAGCAAGCCATTCAATTTCTACTTTCTCAGCACAATTAAGGATAAGCAACCAATGCTGGCCTCTCGATCAAAGCCCACATCCTGCGAATGAAAATACAAGGTAATTTCCAGTTGAGGTTACAGGACAGTAATGAGAAGTAGGAACTGTAGGATAATTGCAGTGCCATTACAACTGCGGCGCAGTGGTTAGCACCGCAGCCTCACAGCTCCAGCGATCCGGGTTCAATTCTGGGTACTGCCTGTGTGGAGTTTGCAAGTTCTCCCTGTGTCTGCGTGGGTTTCCTCCGGGTGCTCCGGTTTCCTCCCATATGCCAAAGACTTGCAGGTTGATAGGTAAATTGGCCATTATAAATTGTCCCTAGTGTAGGTAGGTGGTAGGGAAATATAGGGACAGGTGGGGATGTGGTAGGAATATGGGATTAGTGTAGGATTAGTATAAATGGGTGGTTGATGATCGGCACAGACTCGGTGGGCCGAAGGGCCTGTTTCAGTGCTGTATCTCTAAACTAAACTAAATCTAAACTAAACTGCTTCAGCTCAGATCAGCTAACTCAGCACAATCTGAGGAATCAAGCCTAGAATGTTTTAGGTACATGTGGCATTACCTTGGTCCTGCTGCTCCCGTTTCTTGATATTGAGTGCCCTTTTAGTGATGTCAATTTCCTCCTTGACGTTGTTGATCCTCTCAGTCAACTCCTTCAGGCTCTTCCGCTTTTCACTCAGAATACATTTATTCTCAATCAAGATGCGGTTAATCTCACGCCCTTTCTCATTTTTGAACACGTCAAACATTAACGTCTTTAGTGGAGGAGTGCTGAGTCACAAAAATGGAAAACAGAAATCAGGAATTAAACTAGAAAGAAGAATGAACCATAATTGGAGTCATAATGGCACAGAAGGAGGCCATTCAGTGCATTGAGTCCATGTCGGCTCTCTAGAGCAATCCAGTCAGCCCCATACCCTTGCTCTATCCCTGTAGCCTGCAAGTTTATTTCCCTCAAATGCCCATCAAATTTTTTTTTGAAATCATTAATTATTACCATTTCCACCACCCTCATAGACAGTGAGTTCCAGGTTATTACCACTTGCTGCATAAAAAAGTTCTTCGGCACATCGCCCCTGCATCTCTTGCCCAAAACCTTAAATCTGTGTCCTCTAGCCCTTGTACCATCAACTAATGGGAACAGCTTTTCTTTGTTTAGATTATCTAAACCTGACAGAATCTTGTACGTCTCAATCAAATTTCTCCTTAACTTCCTTTGGTCCAAGAAGAAAAGCCCCAGCTTCTCCAACCTAACCTTGTAACTAACATCGTTCATCCCTGAAACCCTCTCAAGGACCCTCACATCCTTCCTAAAGTGTGGTGACCAGAACTGGACACAATACTCTGGCCCAACCAGAGATTTATAAAGGTTCATCATAACTTCCCTTCCACTGAGTGCTCCAAGGACAGAGTGCTTTGTGAATCGAGTGCTAAGTCAGGAATTTGGTGCAGGCCACGGTGAAAGAGAAGGTAATTAATACACTAGAAGGATTTAAAATTGATATGAAGGAGGTATCATATAGGCTGTTTGTACTTAAAGTTGATAAAGCACCAGGACTGGCTGAGATGCCTACAAGGATACTGAGGGAAGTGAGAGTGGAAATTGCAGACGCACTGGCCATAATTTTCCAGCCTTCCTTCAACTCAGAGGTGGTTACAGAGGACTGGAGAATTGCAAATGTTACACCCTTGTTCAAAACAGGGTGTAAAGATAAGCCCAGCAACTACAGACCAGTCAGTTTAACTTTGGTGGTGGGGAAACTTCTAGAAACAATAATTCAGGACAAAATTAATAGGCGCATGGACAAATGTAGGTTAATTAAGGAAAGCCAGCACAGATTTGTTGAAGGAAAATTGTGTTTAACTAACTTGTTGGAGTTTTTGAAGAGGTAACAGAGAGGGTTGATGAGGGCAATGCTGTTGATGTGGTGTACATGGACTTCCAAAAGGCATTTGATGCAGTGCCGCACAACAGACTTATGAGCAAAGTTATAATTCATGGAATAAAAGGGATAGCAGAAGAATTGATACATAGTTGGCTGTGTGTCTGATTAGTAGATGTTTTTCAGGCTGGAGGAAGGTTTGTAGTGGAGTTCCCCAGGGGTCAGTGTTGGGACCCTTGCTCTTCCTGATATATGTTAATGATCTAGACCTTTGTGTACAGGGAACAATTTCAAAATTTGTGCATGATAAGAAACTTGAAAGCATTGTGAACCCTGAGAAGGATAGCGTAGAACTTCAAAAGGACATAGACAAGTTGAATGGGTTGACAAGTGGCAGATGAAGTTCAATGGGCGGCACAGTGGTTAGCACAACAGCCTCACAGCTCCAGCGACCCGGGTTCAATTCTGGGTACTGCCTGTGCGGAGTTTGCAAGTTCTCCCTGTGACCGTGTGGGTTTTCGCCGGGTGCTCCGGTTTCCTCCCAGAGCCAAAGACTTGCAGGTTGATAGGTAAATTGGCCATTGTAAATTGTCCCTAGTATAGGTAGGTGGTAGGGGAATTGAGGGAAGGTGGGGATGTGGTTGGAATATGGGATTAATGTAGGATAGCGATGAAGATTGTCAAAGGGTACAGCAGGATATAGATCGGTTGGAGACTTGGGCGGAGAAATGGCAAAAGGAGTTTAATTCGGACAAATGTGAGGTAATGCATTTTGGAAGGTCTAATGCAGGTGGGAAGTATACAGTAAATGGCAGAACCCTTAGGAGTATTGACAGGCAGAGAGATCTGGGCGTACAGGTCCACAGGTCACTGAAAGTGGCAACGCAGGTGGATAAGGTAGTTAAGAAGGCATACAGCATGCTTGCCTTCATCGGTCGGGGCATAGAGTATAAAAATTGGCAAGTCATGCTGCAGCTGTACAGAACTTTAGTTAGGCCACACTGAGAATATTGCGTGCAATTCTGGTCGCTACACTACCAGAAGGACGTGAAGGCTTTGGAGAGGGTACAGAAGAGGTTTACCAGGATGTTGCCTGGTCTGGAGGGCAATAACTATGAGGAGAGGTTGGATAAACTCAGATTGTTTTCACTGGAACGACGGAGGTGGAGGGGCGACATGATAGAGGTTTACAAAGTTATGAGCGGCATGGACAGAGTGGATAGTCAGAAGCTTTTTCCCAGGGTGGAAGAGTCAGTTACTAGGGGACATAGGTTTAAGGTGAGAGGGGCAAAGTTTAGAGGGGATGTGCGAGGAAAGTTCTTTACACAGAGGGTGGTGAGTGCCTGGAACTTGCTGCCGGGGGAGGTGGTGGAAGCAGGTACAATAGTGACGTTTAAGAGGCATCTTGACAAATACATGAATAGGATGGGGATAGAGGGTTACGGTCCCTGGAAGTGCAGAAGGTTTTAGTTTGGGCAGGCAACAAGATCGGCGCAGGCTTGGAGGGCCGAATGGCCTGTTCCTATGCTGTATTGTTCTTTGTTCTTTGATTAGTATAAATGGGTGGTTGATGGTCGGCACAGACTCGGTGGGCCGAAGGGCCCATTCCAGTGCTGTAACTCTAAATAAATAAAAAATAAACAATGTGGAGAAATGTGAAGTGATTCATTTTGGTAGGAAGAACATGGAAAGACAATATAAAATAAAGAGTACAATTCTAAAGGGGGTGCAGGAACAGGGGGACCTTGGTGTCTATGTGCATAAGTTATTAAAGGTGGCAGGACAGGTTGAGAGAGTGGTTAATAAAGCATCCTAGGCTTTATTAATAGCGGCATAGAGTACAAGAGCAAGGAGGTTATATTGAACTTGTATAAGACAGTTGTTTGGCCTCAGTTGGAGTATTGCGTCCAGTTCTGGGCGCCACACTTTAGGAAAGATGTGATAGCATTGGAGAGAGTGTAGAAAAGAATCATGAGAATGGTTAACGTTTCGGGTCAGTGACCCTTCTTCGGAACTGACCCGAAATGTTAACTCTGCTTCTCTTTCCACAGATGCTGCCAGACCTGCTGAGCGATTCCAGCATTTCTTGTTTTTGTTTCAGATTTCCAGCATCCGCAGTATTTTGCTTTTATTATCATGAGAATGGTTCCAGGGATGAGGACCTTCAGTTATTAAGATAGATTGGAGAAGTTGTGGCTGTTTTCCTTGGAGAAGACTGAGAGGCGATTTGATAGAAGTATTCAAAATCATGATTGGATAGGGAGAAATTGTTACCACTCGTGAAAGGATCGAGAACGAGAGGGCACAGATTTAAAGTAATTGGCAAAAGAAGAAAAAGTGACATGAGGAAAAACCTTTTCATGCAGTGAGTGCTTAAGGTCTGGAATGCATTGCCTGAGAGTGTGGTGGAGGCAGGCTCAATCGAGGAATTGAAAAGGGAATTAGACTGTTATCTGAAGAGAAAGAATGTGCAGGGTTACGGGGAGGAGGTGGGGGGAATGGAACTTGATGAATTGCGTATTTGGAGAGCTGTCGCAGACACATGGGCCGAACAGCCTCCTTCTGTGCTGTGACAATTCTCTAAGGTGGTATTTCTCTGGTAAGTATTTATCAAGCTGTAACTCTAACAGTCAGACACTGACTTAGAGCTTTAAAACTGTAAGCTAGTTAAGAAACCTAGTTAACAGAAACTGCCTGGCAGAGGCAGTTATCTGTCAATCAACTGAAATTGGTTGCCTGAATAGGTGTTAATTACTATAGCAGGAAACTGACATTGCAGTTGCAAATTGAGTGTGAGTATTCAGCTCTGTAAAAGTAGACACATTTTACTACTGCACTAAGTGATTTGAGGATAGTGTTTTGTGAATTGAGAAAGGAGATGCTGCTTTTTATACCTTTTTTCAGCCTCAAGTAGCTGGTGAGTGTTCTTTTGTCTGCAAGCTAGGAGACTGCAATTTACTGTTACTTTAGCTAACTAACTAAATAACTAATTGACTAATTAAAAAGTCAGACAGGGATGGTGGTGTGCTATAACTGCAAATGTGGGAATCTGCGGAATGCATGGACAACCATATCTGCAGTAAGTGTCTGTAGCTTGAGGAACTTTGGCTCAGAGTTGCTGAGCTGGAGTCTGTGTTGCAGACATTGCAGGGCATCAGGGAGGGGGAGGGTTAGCAGGACACTTTGTTCTGGGCAGTCACATCCCTTAGGTTAGGTAGAACTTTTGAGTTGATGAATGGTCAGGGACAGAAGGCTGTGACTGCAAGTCAGGGCAGGTATGGGGATCCACCGTGGAGCCTCAGCCCTTGACTTTGACCAATAGGTATGAGGTGCTGGCTACCTGTGTGAATAAGAACAAGTACTGTGGGGTGAATGAGAAAACTGACCACGGCTCCACAGTGCAGGAAGCCATTCAAGTGGGGGGAACAAAAAGGAATGTGGTAGTGATAAGAGACAGTCTAGTCAGGGGATACAGTTCTCTGAAGTCATGACCGGGAGCTCCGAAGATAGAAACAAAAACAGAACATGCTGGAAATACTCAGCAGGTCAGGCAGCATCTGTGCAGAGAGAAGCGGAGTTAACGTTTCCAGTCTGTGACCTTTCATCAGATTTTGCAAAGGTTAGAAAGTGAAGTGGGGGAGGGTGGGGAAGAGACTAAAAGGGAAGGTGTGTGATAGGGCAGAAGGCAGGAGAGATTAAATGACAAAGATGTCATGGGACAAAGGCAAAGGGAGTTCTAATAGTGTGGTGAAAGACAAAGCATTAGTCCAGGGAGAGTGTTAATGGCAGAATAATGACTAGCTCTGTCCAAAAGTCCAGGTAAAACCAAGTTTAAGGCAGGAACATAATTAAAAAATAAAATGAAGTAAAATAATTTTTTTTTTTAAAAGGTCAGTCATGCTCTGAAATTGTTGAACTCAATGTTGAGTGCACAGGGCTATAGAGAGCCGAATCGAAAGATGAGGTGCTGCTCCTCGAGCTTGTGTTGATGTTCACTGGAACACTGCAGCAGGCCAAGGACAGAAATGTGGGCATGAGAGCCGGATGGTGAGTTGAAATGGCAAGCAACCAGAAGCTCGGGGTCAAGCTTTCGGACTGAGTGGAGGTGTTGCGCAAAGTAGTCACCCAATCTATGTTTGGTCTCCCCAATGTAGAGGCGACCACATTGTGAGCAGCGAATACAGTATACTAAATTGAAGGAAGTAAATTGCTGCTTCACCTGGAAGGAGTGTTTGAGGCCTTGGAGGGAGGAGGTAAAAGGGCAGGTAAGTGTTGTCTGCCTGAAGCCAGGGTTAAGGACATCTCCTCGTGGGAGGGGAGGATCCAGTTGTCATTGGCCACGTAGGAACCAACGACATAGAACAAAAAAAACAAAGAACAAAGAAAATTACAGCACAGGAACAGGCCCTTCGGCCCTCCAAGCCTGCGCTGATCCAGATCCTCTATCTAAACATGTCGCCTATTTTCTAAGGGTCTGTATCTCTTTGCTTTCAGCCCATTCATGTATCTGTCTAGATACATCTTAAAAGACGCTATCGTGCCCACGTCTACCACCTCCGCTGGCAACGCGTTCCAGGCACCCACCACCCTCTGCGTAAAGAACTTTCCACGCATATCCCCCCTAAACTTTTCCCCTCTCACTTTGAACTCGTGACCCCTAGTAATTGAATACCCCACTCTGGGAAAAAGCTTCTTGCTATCCAACCTGTCTATACCTCTCATGATTTTGTACACCTCAATCAGGTCCCCCCTCAACCTCCGTCTTTCTAATGAAAATAATCCTAATCTACTCAACCTCTCTTCATAGCTAGCGCCCTCCATACCAGGCAACATCCTGGTGAACCTCCTCTGCACCCTCTCCAAAGCATCCACATCCTTTTGGTAATGTGGCGACCAGAACTGCACGCAGTATTCCAAATGTGGCCGAACCAAAGTCTTATACAACTGTAACATGACCTGCCAACTCTTGTACTCAATACCCCGTCCGATGAAGGAAAGCATGCCGTATGCCTTCTTGACCACTCTATTGACCTGCGTTGCCACCTTCAGGGAACAATGGACCTGAACACCCAAATCTCTCTGTACATCAATTTTCCCCAGGACTTTTCCATTTACTGTATAGTTCACTCTTGAATTGGATCTTCCAAAATGCATCACCTCGCATTTCCCCTGATTGAACTCCATCTGCCATTTCTCTGCCCAACTCTCCAATCTATCTGTATTCTGCTGTATTCTCTGACAGTCCCCTTCACTATCTGCTACTCCACCAATCTTAGTGTCGTCTGCAAACTTGCTAATCAGACCACCTATACTTTCCTCCAAATCATTTATGTATATCACAAACAACAGTGGTCCCAGCACGGATCCCTGTGGAACACCACTGGTCACACGTCTCCATTTTGAGAAACTCCCTTCCACTGCTACTCTCTGTCTCCTGTTGCCCAGCCAGTTCTTTATCCATCTAGCTAGTACACCCTGGACCCCATGTGACTTCACTTTCTCCATCAGCCTACCATGGGGAACCTTATCAAACGCCTTACTGAAGTCCATGTATATGACATCTACAGCCCTTCCCTCATCAATCAACTTTGTCACTTCCTCAAAGAATTCTATTAAGTTGGTAAGACATGACCTTCCCTGCATAAAACCATGTTGCCTATCACTGATAAGCCCATTTTCTTCCAAATGGGAATAGATCCTATCCCTCAGTATCTTCTCCAGCAGCTTCCCTACCACTGACGTCAGGCTCACCGGTCTATAATTACCTGGATTTTCCCTGCTACCCTTCTTAAACAAGGGGACAACATTAGCAATTCTCCAGTCCTCCGGGACCTCACCCGTGTTTAAGGATGCTGCAAAGATATCTGTTAAGGCCCCAGCTATTTCCTCTCTCGCTTCCCTCAGTAACCTGGGATAGATCCCATACGGACCTGGGGACTTGTCCACCTTAATGCCTTTTAGAATACCCAACACTTCCTCCCTCCTTATGCCGACTTGACCTAGAGTAATCAAACATCTGTCCCTAAACTCAACATCCGTCATGTCCCTCTCCTCGGTGAATACCGATGCAAAGTACTCGTTTAGAATCTCACCCATTTTCTCTGACTCCACGCATAACTTTCCTCCTTTGTCCTTGAGTGGGCCAATCCTTTCTCCAGTTACCCTCTTGCTCCTTATATATGAATAAAAGGCTTTGGGATTTTCCTTAACCCTGTTTGCTAAAGATATTTCATGACCCCTTTTAGCCCTCTTAATTCCTCGTTTCAGATTGGTCCTACATTCCCGATATTCTTTCAAAGCTTCGTCTTTCTTCAGCCTCCTGGACCTTATGTATGCTTCCTTTTTCCTCTTAGATAGTCTCACAATTTCACCTGTCATCCATGGTTCCCTAATCTTGCCATTTCTATCCCTCATTTTCACAGGAACATGTCTCTCCTGCACGCTAATCAACCTCTCTTTAAAAGCCTCCCACATATCAAATGTGGATTTACCTTCAAACAGCTGCTCCCAATCTACATTCCCCAGCTCCTGCCGAATTTTGGTATAGTTGGCCTTCCCCCAATTTAGCACTCTTCCTTTGGGACCACTCTCGTCTTGGTCCATGAGTATTCTAAAACTTACGGAATTGTGATCACTATTCCCAAAGCAGTCCCCTACTGAAACGTCAACCACCTGGCCGGGCTCATTCCCCAACACCAGGTCCAGTATGGCCCCTTCCCGAGTTGGACTATTTACATACTGCTCTGGAAAACCCTCCTGGATGCTCCTTACAAATTCTGCTCCATCTGGACCTCTAACACTAACACTAATCCAGAGATTATTACCTTTGAGGTTCTGCTTCTTAATTTGGCGCTTAGTTCCTCATACTGACTATGCAGAACCTCTTTCCTTGTCCTGCCTATGTCATTGGCACCTACATGGACATATTTATGACACTACCTTTGATGGCCTGCTTGCTAATCTCTTTCCTAATTCCCTAAACTCAGTCTGCAGGACCTCATTCCTCTTTCTTCCTACATCGTTTGTACCAATGTGGACCACGACCCTCGCCCACCGGAATGCTCTGTAGCCACTCAGTGATATCCATGACCCTTGCACCAGGGAGGCAACATACCATTCTGGAATCACATCTGCGACCACAGAAATACCTGTCTGTTCCCCTAACTATAGAATCCCCTACCACTATTGCTCTCCTGTCTTTTCTCTTCCCTCCTTGCACAGCTGAGCCACCCATAGTGCTCTGGTCTTGACTCTCGCTGCACTCTCCAGAGGAACCCTCTCTCCCATCGTAACTCAGAACCGAATATCGGTTAGAAAGTGGGATGCTCTCCAGGGGCTCCTGCACTCCCTGTCTTCTCCTTCTTGTCTGTCTGGTAGCCACCCAGTCCCTCTCTGCCTGTGCTCTCTTAAGCTCCGGGGTGACTACCTCCTGAAACGTGCTATCCACATGGTTCTCTGCCTTGTGAGTGAACCACAGTGACCCCAGTCACCGCTCAAGTTCCGAAACCCAGAGCTCAAGCTTCTGCAGCCGGCGACACTTCTTGCAGATGTATCTGTCAAGGGCACATGGTGCATCCACGACTTCCCACATTCCACAGGAGGCACATTCCACTTGGCCGAGCTGCCCTGCCATACCTTAGCTTTACAAACTAATTATTGCTAGTGTAATAAGTAGAATAACTTATCAGTTGCTTGCCAATTAGCTTCTTCCCCGTACCGTGGATGCTGAAAAGGCAGAAAAAAGGAGACCAAAGAGCACCTCCTTCCCCTCATCAGTGAAGTCCCTCACACACCATCTCACAGCCTTACACTCTGCCAAAACAGCACTTTCTAATTAGTAATTACTAATAAATTACACCACCTAAAACCTTTGTAGTACTAACATCACTACTTATAAAGTAGCTATTTGATGGTTTTAAAAAAATAATTTTTTTTCTCTGACTTTTGAGCAATGTACAGGCACTAACAGTTGTTACCAACCAATCAGCTTACCGATTTCCCGTGATAACACAGTTAGGGTTTTTTTTCACTTTTCAATCCCAGCGCGCGCCAACACAGACACAACCTTCCTCTCAGGTCCACCGACTGCCTCTCCGGTCTTCAGTTAAGCGAGGGCCTTGAGCCCGGATCTTGATTTTTATGGCTCCCGTTCAGGTTCCGCCTTCTCCCAGGTCCGCTGATTAGACCCAGTACTATGGTATTTCTATTATTGGCTATCGTACTAATAAGTTAGATGACTAAAACCACAACAGTTAGTGCACTTTGATCTGTCAGCTGAATGCTATCACTTGACTCCATCAACAGCACTGTAAAGTTTGTCACACCTGTGGCAAATCTGGTCACGTGGCAGCCAACTGCAACAGTCATCTGCAAGAACTGCAAGCAGGAAGTCCACCAGATGAAGGACCTCAAGCAGAATAAGTGTGGTGGGACAGGCCCCCTCTATAAGACCTGCTCAGAACAGTGCCTCAGTTATGCATAAGTGCCAAAAATCAAGGAAGGACACGAGGAAGGAACAGCGAACATAGCTGCTGGTAAGGAGACCAGCAACCCACTCTCCACCAAGCCCCACTGTGCGAAAAACTTGTCAAAGTAGGACAAGAAGAAGGGCGAAGAGGGTGCTGCAGCAAGCTGCCAAACACCAAGCCTGTATCCTGAGCCTCTTCCTCAGCAGACAGTTTCAATGGAAGAGGAGCCAGCAGAGTGGCAGCCAGGTGAATGGCAAGTGGTCAAGAGGAAAACCACAAGGAAAGAGGCCCAAGAAAGGAAACAGGCTACCACCCAAACCAGTGTCAAAAAGAAAGGCATGTCTGAAATGGACTACAGCAGCTGTGCCTCATCAGATGAGAAAGGGCTGGAAATACACCTGCAAAAGAAGCGGCAGAATGCAAGGAAAAGGCTCCAAGCTCCGAAACGTTGGAAGCAGTGAAGGGACCAGCGCACCCCTGCTCTGGGAAGCCGGGAGCAGCAAAGTCCTCGACGAGGAACAGAGGGAAAAGACAGCACCTGCGGAAGACAGTCCAAATCTCCCTGCTTACATGACACCTCGCATACTAGCCCTCAAACCCCCAACCCGATGTCACCCCAACAGAACAACCCTCCCACAGGCGACCAGGACAGTTTTCTGAGCCCAACAACAGTGCAACAGTTTGTGAATGCTATGGGTATGTAGGAACATATCCAAGGGCTGGGACTAGCACAGATACCCAGACTGGTAAGCAACATACAGCTTGAACCAGTCAAAAGATTGCCTCCTTTAATGTGCGTAGCGTTAAGTCCACTACACGAGGTGTTTCAACTTTTGGGTACCTTGCCAAGATCAAAGTCAACCTGCTGTTTCTGCAGGAGTGCGGAATACCGCACCTCAGCATTTCCAGGCAATGGTCGCAGTGGTGGTCTCACAGGCCAGCGATCTGGTCAGGGGGAAATGATTCCCGTTCCTCTGGCCTTGGTATTCTACTATGGGGAGGCACTTCACCATCTCTGAAGTTAAGGAGGTGGTATGCAGTCGCCCCCTCACAGCAGATGTAACGTACAAAAACGATCCCCTCCAGTTAATCAACATGTACACCCCTGCTCAAAACAGTGAGCAGCTGACCATCCTTCAGCAGCTCCCACTGCTGCTGGCAACATCCGGCCAGTCGTTCTAAGCAGTGAATTCAACTGCTAAAAGACGCCAAGCTGCACGTCATCTTCAGCAACCCTGCAGATACACCTGGTCGAGCCAGACAGGTCTGTCTGTTCCAGGACTGACTTCCTGTTTGTGTCCCGAACGCTCACGGTCAGATCCACCAACATCAAACCCATGTTATTCTCTGACCACTGCCTCCCACTGGCCAACTGTCACTTACAGAAAGACCAGAGGGCTGGAAGGGGGACATGGAAGCTGAGCATGTAACAGTTGATCCCAGAAAATATCGAGGAAGTCATAAGGGATTGCAGAGGTTGGAGAACAGTGAAACCCCACCTTCAGTCCCCGACAGACCAGTGGGAAGCGAACAAGGCGAGCATCAAGAGATTCTTCATCCTCAAAGGTGTTCAGAGGGTGACAGACAGGGGAAAACGTCCGGACTCCAGAAAAGCATGCAGAATCTGCTCCTGCTGCAGTCGATGGGAGTTGATGTCAAGGAGGGTCTCCAAGAAGTGAAGAGCCAGCAGGCCTCACTCTTTGATGCAGAGGCCTCCAAGATCATCTTCCAGTCCAGAGTCCGCTTTGTGGAGCAGGATGAGACGTGCTTGCGTTTCTTCTTCCAAAAGGTACAAAGAGAGAGCTCTGTGATCAGCAGCCTGAAGGAAGATGACTGTTCGGCAACATCATCATAGCCTGACATATTACGGATCAGCAAATCATTCTATGCCGGCTGTACAACATGAAGCCCACAGACAGCATGGCCTACCAGTCCTTCCTGTCCTCTATCACGGAGGTCTTAGATGACAGTACACGGGAGAGTCTGGATAAACTGCTAACTCTAGATGAGCTGGCAAAGGCCATCAGGTCCTTTGAGACGAGTGAAACTCCCATAGTCAACGGCTTATCAGCAGAGTTGTATTCGACTGTGTGGGACTGGATCGGCCCACACCTGCTGGAAGTGTACGAGTATGCTTCTGGCCGGCAGTATGTCAGAATCCATGAGGAAAAGCATCATCACCCTCATCTAAAAGCGGAAGGAGGAAGAAGGAGGAAATCACAAATTGGAGGCCCATTTCACTGCTTAATGTGGACTACAAAATTCTCTCCAAGGTCATCGCCAATCTGGTCAAGTCTACTCCGGAGTTTGTGATTCACCCCATGTGAACTGCACTGTACCCAGCAGGAAGATCCCTGAACGCCTCATTCTATTCAGGGACGCGATTGCCTATATACAGGACGGGGGGGGGGGGGGGGGGTGGACACCTGTCTCATCAGCTTGGACCAGGAGAAAGCCGTTAACAGAATATCGCACACCTACACGATGGAAGTGCTCTCCAAAATGGGGTTTGAGGAGGGAATCTGCAATTGGAACTAACTGCTCTGCACAAACATCAGAAGTACAGTTTCAATCAATGGGTGGGAATTGGAAAGTTATCTGATCAAAACTGGAGTCAGGCAGGGCTGTCCTCTCACTCATTTGTTTCTGTGCTGTATCGAACATTTTGCCAAGGCCATCTGGAAGGATGCGGGATGGGTGGCACAGTGGCGCAGTGGTTAGCACCGCAGCCTCACAGCTCCAGCAACCCGGGTTCAGTTCTGGGTACTGCCTGTGCGGGGTTTGCAAGTTCTCCCTGTGACCGCGTGGGTTTCCTCCCACAGCCAAAGTCTTGCAGGTTGATAGGTAAATTGGCCATTGTAAATTGCCCCTAGTGTAGGTAGGTGGTAAGAGAATGGTAGGGATGTGGTAGGGAATATGGGGTTAATGTAGGATTAGTATAAATGGGTGGTTGTTGGTCGGCACAGACTCGGTGGGCCGAAGGGCCTGTTTCAGTGCTGTATCTCTAAATAAATAAAATAAATTTTAAAAATGGGTGACAATTCCAGGCAGCAGAAGCACTCAAGTCAAAGCTGTCCTGTACATGGATGATGTCGCCATCTTCTACTTTCAGTTCGCAGACTGATGAGCATCTACGACCAGTTCAAGCTGGCCTCAGAAGCAAAAGTAAATTGCGGCAAGTGTAAGGGCATGTTCTTTGGGAACTGGGCAAACCAATCCTTTGTCCACTTCATCGTCAGGTCAGACTGCCTGAAGGTGCTGGGGATATGGTTTGGAGGGGACGGGATATGCGCCAAAAACTGGAACGAACAGAAAGCTATGGTGAAATAGAAGCAGGAAATGTGGGAGCAACACTCCCTCTCCATTACGGGTAAGAACCTGGTCATTGGGTGCAAAGCATTCTCAGCGTTGCTCTATGTGGCTCAGGTCTGGCCCATCGCCCGCTCCTGCGCCGTGGCAGTCACCCGAGCCAGCTTCCAATTTATGCAGAGATCAAAAATGGGCAGTGTCCGCAGGGACATGTTCAGACCTAAAGGCAGAATGCTGCAGTGTAAATTGCCCAGAGCCTCTAAGCATATATTCCTAAGAGGCCCCTCTCCACCTCTTACTATCTGCTTACTATTTACATGCCAGTGGAAGAGTTTTGGGTTCCCTTTTATGTTGAATGCCATTCTATTTTCATATTCTCTTTGCCAGTCTAATTTTCCTCTTCATCTCCCCTCTCAACGTATTGTATATGGCCTGACTTGAAGTATTCACCTGACGTGCATCATACACCCTCTTGTTTTTTGTTTCATCATAATGTCTATCTCCCTCGTCATCCAAGGAGCCCTGTTATTGGGTCCCTTACCTTTTGCTCTTTTTGAAACATATCTATCCTGAACCTGAAGCATCTCTTCCTTAAAGATAATCCATTGCTCCGATACAGCTTTTCCAGTCTTTGGTTCCATTCTAATCTGCTAGATCCCTTCTCATTGCATTAAAATTATCCCTCTTCCAATCTAGACGTTCTACCGTATTTTGTTCCTTGCTTTTCTGCATTACGAGTTTAAACCTTATGATACGATGGTCATTCTTACCAAAGTGTTACCCAACAGGTACTTGGTCCACTTGGCCCACCTCATTTCCCAGCACCAGTTCCAGCAATGCCTCCTTTCTAGTTGGGCTGTGAACATAGTGATCAAGGAAGTGATCACCAATCTTATTCATCACACTTGGTGCGTTTACATACATACATTCTAAACCTTCTCCTGAACACATTTCAGATATTCCTCCCCCTCCTTACCCTTTACTCTAGAATTATTCCAACTGATAGTTGGGTAATTAAAGTCTCCCAATATCACCCTTCTATAGTTTTTGCACTTCTCTGATTTCCCTGCAGATTTGCTCCTGTATCTCTCTCACTATTTGGAGGCCTATAGAATGCCCCGAGTAATATGATCATACCCGTTTTGCTTCTCAACTCTAACCAAATGGATTCTGTCCTTGCTCCCTCAAGGATATCCTCCCTTTCCAACACTGCAATGTCTTCCCTAATCAATACTACCACCCCACCTCCCTTTTTCCCTTCTCTATTTTTTCTGAACACTTTATATCCTTGTATATAAAGCACCCTGTCCTTGCCATCTTTATGCCATTTCTATCATTGCCAATACATCATATTCCCACACTGCTATTTGTGCTTGTAACTCACCAATCTTATTCATCACACTTGGTGCGTTTACATACATACATTCTAAACCTGTCCTTGTATTCCTCGTAGTCCTTCTTAGTCTGCTCCTATCTAATATCGGCTGGTGCCTATCCCCTTGCCAATTTAGTTTAAACCTTCCCCAAACACACTGGTGAACCTCCCCATAAGGTCATTAGGCCCAGTCCTGTTGAGGTGCAACCCATCAATTGGACCAAACTGTTTTTTCTAAATATTATTTTTATCTTTGATTTACTCCCTTTTGCTTCCCTCCTCTCCATAAGGTGCTGCCCCTTGCTATGATGCAGTTTCATAGGCTATCTAATAGTGGCAAGCATCACAGTTTAACCCTATCCTGTTGTCACCCCTTTCTAGCAGGGATCACTGGATAGCAATCAGTCCTCATAATATAATCCTTTAAGACCTGGTGTCATTGAAGTGAATCTGAGCTGCACCCACTTCAAGGCTAAATTTTTCTTTTTCAGGATTGGTGAGAACATGCTGTTTGGATGTGCTGACCAGACAGTCTCAGTCATTTAAGGCACAGCAGGAGGCCATTCGGTCCATTGAATCCATGCCGGCTCTTCATGGAGCTATTCAGTCAGTCCCACTCCCTCACTAGATTCCCATAGCCCTGCAAGTCTATTTCCTTCAAGTGACCTTCCAATTTCCTCTTGAAGTTATTGATTGTCTCCGCTTCCACCACCCTTATGGGCAGTGAGTTCCAGGTCATTACCATTCACTGCGCTAAAAAAAAAGTCTTCTTCATATTTCCTTGCATCTTTTGCCTAAACCTTCAATCTGTGTCTCCTAGCCCTTGAAACATTAATTAATGGGAACAGTTTTTCCTAGTCTAATTCATTTAAGCCTATCATAATCTTGTACATTTCTATTAAATCTCCCCTCAATCTCCTTTGTTCTAAGGAGAACAATCCTGGTTTTTCCAACTTAACCTTGTAACTCCCATCACTGGAACCATTCTGGTAAATCTCCTCTCAAGCACCCTCAGATTCTTCCTAAAGTGTGGTGACTAGAACTGGACACAATACTCCAGTTGGGGCCTAACCAGAGCTCTGAAAAGGTTCAACATAACTTTCCTGCTTTTGCACTCAATGCCTCTGTTTATAAAGCCCAAGATCCCATATGCTTTACGAGCCACACTCTCAATGTCCTGCCACCTTCAAAGACTGATGCACATGCAGCCTGAGGTCCCTCTGTTCCTGCACACTCTTTAGAATGGTGCCAGTATATATTGCCTCTCACTATTCCTTCTGCCAAAATGTGCACCTCACACTTGTCAGTATTAAATTCCATCTGGCACCTCTTGGCCCACTCTGCGAGCCTATGTCCTTTTTTGTGAAATCATTCATAATATCAATAGATAAAGAGACCAGAGCAATTTTCCCTTCCAGGTTTTAAAGAAAAAAATGAACTTGCATTTATATAGTGTCTTTTACGTCCTCAAATGTGGAGCACAGAGTGATCACAGAACTGAGTTCTTGGTAAAGAAAGTGCTAAAGTCAGGAAGTTGGTCCAAATGGGATTTCTCTGGTAAGTATTTCTCAAGTTCAAATTTAGTTTAACATTTAGAACTTGACTAAGAACTTTAAAACTGTAAAAGAAATTGCAAGCGAGTAAAAATACCTAGGTAAGAGAAACTGCCTGTCAGCAGCACTGTCAATCAATGGAAAGTGGTTGCCTGAACAGGTTAATTACACAAAAAGCAGGACAAATCCAACCCGGCCAGCTACCGCCCCATCAGCCTACTCTCAATCATCAGTAAAGTGATGGAAGGTGTCATCAACAGGGCTATCAAGCGGCACTTGCTTAGCAACAACCTGCTCAGTGACGCTCAGTTTGGGTTCCGCCAGGGCCACTCAGTTCCTGATCTCATTACAGCCTTGGTTCAAACATGGACAAAAGAGCTGAACTCAAGAGGTGAGGTGAGAGTGACTGCCCTTGACATCAAGGCAGCATTTGACCGAGTATGGCATCAAGGAGCCCTAGCAAAACTGAGGTCAATGGGAATCAGGGGAAAAACCCTCCGCTGGCTGGAGTCATACCTAGCACAAAGGAAGATGGTTGTGGGTTGTTGGAGGTCAATCATCTGAGCTCCAGGACATCACTGCAGGAGTTCCTCAGGGTAGTGTCCGAGGCCCAACCATCTTCAGCTGCTTCATCAATGACCTTCCTTCAATCATAAGGTCAGAAGTTGGGATGTTCACTGATGATTGCACAATGTTCAGCACCATTCGTGACTCCTCAGATACTAAAGCAGTCTGTGTAGAAATGCAGCAAGACCTGGACAATATCCAGGCTTGGGCTGATAAGTGGCAAGTAACATTTGCGCCACACAAGTGCCAGGCAATGACCATCTCCAACAAGAGAGAATTTAACCATCTCCCCTTGACATTCAACGGCATTACCATCGCTTAATCCCCCACTATCAACATCCTAGGGGCTACCATTGACCAGACACTGAACTGCAGTAGCCATATAAATACCGTGGCTACAAGAGCAGGTCAGAGGCTAGGAATCCTGAGGCAAGTAACTCACCTCCTGACTCCCCAAAGCCTGTCCACCATCTACAAGGCACAAGTCAGGAGTGTGATGGAATACTCTCCACTTGCCTGGATGGGTGCAGCTCCAACAACACTCAAGAAGCTCGACACCATCCAGGACAAAGCAACCCGCTTGATTGGCACCCCATCTACAAACATTCACTCCCTCCACCACCGACGCACAGTGGCAGCAGTGTGTACCATCTACAAGATGCACTGCAGCAATGCACCAAGGCTCTTAGACAGCACCTTCCAAACCCGCGACCTCTACCAACTAGAAGGACAAGGGCAGCACATACATGGGAACACCACCACCTGCAAGTTCCCCTCCAAGTCACACACCATCCTGACTTGGAACTATATCGCCGTTCCTTCACTGTCATTGGGTCAAAATCCTGGAATTCCCTTCCTAACAGCACTGTGGGTGTACCTACCCTACATGGACTGCAGCGGTTCAAGAAGGCAGCTCACCACCACCTTCTCAAGGGCAATTAGGGATGGGCAATAAATGCTGGCCTGGCCAGCGACGCCCACATCCCATGAATGAATAAAAAAAAAATTACTGTAGCAGGGAGCTGAATTAGCAATTGCAACTCAGGAGTGAGTCATAAGCTCTATATAGTATACAGTATTTGCTATCACACAGTGTGGAGCACAGAGTGATTGCAGAACTGAATGCTTCGTAAGCAGAGTGCTAAAGTCAGGAATTTGATGCAGGTGGGAATTTGGTGCAGAGGGGAAGGAGGTGATGCTTTTTATTACTTTTGTTTCACCTCCAGTAGTTGGTGAGTGTTTTTCCTTTGTCTCTAAGTGAGGAAACTGTAACTTGCTATTAGTTTACTAAATTAATAACTAATTAATTATCAAATAAAAAATAAATAAGGTTAGATAGACATGGCAGGACAGGTGGTGTGCAGTAACTGCATCATGTGGGAGTTTGCAGAGTGCATTGTAATCCCGGACATCCATATCTACGTTAAGTATCTGGAGCTTGAGGAACTTTGGTGCAGAGTTGCTGAGCTGGAGTCCATGCTGCAGACATTGTAGGGCAGCAGGAAGAGGAAGAATTACTTGGACAATTTGTTCCAGGGGGCAGTCACATCCCTTGGGTTAAGTAGACTGGTCAGGCACAAGAGGGTGTGGGATTATGAGTCAAGCAGGTATGGGGATCCAGGATGTGTTGATCAAGGAGCCTTGGTCCTTGACTTTGAACAACAGGTATGAGGAACTTGCTACCCACGTGGATACGAACAAGGATGGGTGGATGGGTAAACTGATAATAGCACCATGATGCAGAAAGCCATTCAAGTGGGGGGAGTGAAAAAGAATGTGGTAGTGGTAGGGGACAGAATAGTCAGTGAAATAGATACTGTTCTCCGCAGCAGCGACTGGGAGTTACAAAAGTGTGTTGCCTGCCCGGTGCCAGGATTAAAAACATCTCCTTATGGTGGGAAAAGAATTTGGAGTGTGAAGAGGAGGAGCCAATTGTCATGGTCCACGCAGGAACCAACAAAAACATAGGCAGAACTAAGGAGATTCTGCAGAGAGAGTCTGTGGAAATGGGTTCTAAATTAATAAGCAGAACCTCAAAGGTAATGATCTCTGGATTACAACCTGAGCCACGTGCAAATTGGCATAAGGTCAAGCAGATTACTGAATTAAACATGTGGCTCAAAGACTGGCGTGGGAAGAAAGAGTTCTGATTCATGAACACAAGCATCAGTACTGGGGAAAGAGGGAGCTGTTCTGTTGGGATGGGCTCCACTTAAACTGGGCTGGGACCTGCATCCTGATGAATCGTGTAACTAGGGCTGTGGGGAAGGCTTTAAACTAAAAGATGCAGGAGGGAGGGAGGGTTCAAGTGAAGGGAAATTCAGAAAGAGAAAAGTTGAGGCAATAGAGCAGTGGAGTGGTTTGAATAACGACAAATAGAGTGGGACAGGAGGGGACAGAGTGTTTAATGGTAATAGCACACCAGTGAATAAAGGTCCATGCAAAGAACAGTGGTAAAAAAAAATTAAAGGTTCTTTATCTGAATGCATGAAATATTGCAGAAAATACGGAAGTATGGGGTTGAAGGTGATTTAGAGCTTTGGATCAGAAATTGGCTAGCTGAAAGAAGACAGAGGGTGGTGGTTGATGGCAAATGTTCATCCTGGAGTTTAGTTACTAGTGGTGTACCGCAAGGATCTGTTTTGGGGCCACTGCTGTTTGTCATTTTTATAAATGACCTGGAAGAGGGTGTAGAAGGGTGGGTTAGTAAATTTGCAGATGACACGAAGGTCGGTGGAGTTGTGGATAGTGCCGAAGGATGTTGGAGGGTACAGAGGGACATAGATAGGCTGCAGAGCTGGGCTGAGAGATGGCAAATGGAGTTTAATGCGGAAAAGTGTGAGGTGATTCACTTTGGAAGGAGTAACAGGAATGCAGAGTACTGGGCTAATGGGAAGATTCTTGGTAGTGTAGATGAACAGAGAGATCTTGGTGTCCAGGTGCATAAATCCCTGAAGGTTGCTAACCAGGTTAATAGGGCTGTTAAGAAGGCATATGGTGTGTTAGCTTTTATTAGTAGGGGGATCGAGTTTCGGAGCCACGAGGTCATGCTGCAGCTGTACAAAACTCTGGTGAGACCGCACCTGGAGTATTGCGTGCAGTTCTGGTCACCGCAGTATAGGAAGGATGTGGAAGCTGTGGAAAGGGTGCAGAGGAGATTTACTAGGATGTTGCCTGGTATGGAGGGAAGGTCTTACGAGGAAAGGCTGAGGGACTTGAGGTTGTTTTCGTTGGAGAGAAGGAGGAGGAGAGGTGACTTAATAGAGACATATAAGATAATCAGAGGGTTAGATAGGGTGGATAGTGAGTGTCTTTTTCCTCGGATGGTGATGGCAAACACGAGGGGACATAGCTTCAAGTTGAGGGGTGATAGATATAGGACAGATGTGAGAGGTAGTTTCTTTACTCAGAGAGTAGTAAGGGCGTGGAACGCCCTGCCTGCAACAGTAGTAGACTCGCCAACTTTAAGGGCATTTAAGTGGTCATTGGATAGACATATGGATGAAAATGGAATAGTGTAGGTCAGATGGTTTCACAGGTCGGCGCAACATCGAGGGCCGAAGGGCCTGTACTGCGCTGTAATGTTCTAATTCTAATTCATAATAATGGGGGGCCAGTAGCACAGTAGTAATGCTGGTGCACTGGTAATTCAGAGGCCCGACCTAATGCTCTGGAGATATGAGTTCAGATCCCACCACGGTAGCTGGGAAATTTAAATTCAACTACATTATCCACTCTTCTCAACTTCTTAAAGATTTCATCACATTCCTTTTCCATTTTTCTCTGATTAAAAACAGTTTCAGCTCTTCATGAATATATTGCCATAGCTTAAGAGCCTGAAGTTCCTAAATCATTTTTGTTGCTGTACTATAGCCCTCACTGACACATTGATGTCCTTTTGAAGGTAAGATGTCTAAAATTGTAAGCAGTATTCCAAATGTGTACCTCATCAATGATCTACACAAGGTGAGAATATTGTATTTTGATGCACTGTCAAATCCAGCGTCCCTTTAGAGACTTCCCAGTGTACAGATGACTTTGGTTATGGCTAGGCATTGACTATACATTTACAATGAATGATCAATAATCACACCCAATTTATTCTAATAGTTCACCTTTGCTAAGGAGCTATTTTAATGCTCCACTGTACATCATCTTATATTTATATACATGAAAGTTCATCAGCTATTATTTAGTCCATTTGATTAACTGGTCCAGATCTCTCTGAATACTATCTGTTTCAACACGAGAGACTAGAGATAGGTAAATTGGCCATTATAAATTGCCCCTAGTATAGGTAAGTGGTAGGGAAATATAGGGACAGGTGGGGATGTGGTAGGAATATGGAATTAGTGTAGGATTAGTATAAATGGGTGGTTGATGGTCGGCACAGACTCGGTGGGCCGAAGGGCCTGTTTCAGTGCTGTATCTCTAACTAACTAACTAACTAATATATCTGGAATAAAATGATCATGATACTATTGGATTGTTGTGAAAACCCATCTGGTTCACTAATATCCTTCAGGGAAGGAATTCTTCTGTCTTTACCTGGTCTGGCCTACTTTGAATCCAGACCCACAACAATGTGGTTGACTCGTAACTGCCCTCTGAAATGGCCGAGCAAGCCGCTCAATTGTAACAAACCATGACAGAAAAGTCAAATAAGAATAAAAGAAGAAGGGTCACTGACCCAAAACGTTAACTCTGCTTCTCTTTCCACAGATGCTGCCAGACCTGCTGAGTGGTTCCAGCATTTCTTGTTTTTATTTCAGATTTCCAGCATCCGCAGTATTTTGCTTTTATTATATAAGAATAAAAACAGATGGACCATCTGGCATCAACCTAGGCACCAGAAACGACAAAGGCATACCTTGTCTAGTTGACCCTGCAAAGTCCTCCTCACTAAAATTTGGGGACTTGTGCCAGAATTGAAAGAGCTGTCTCACAGACTAGTCAAGCAACAGCCTGACAGTCATACTCACTGAATCATATCTTACAGCCAATGCCCCAGACTCCTCCATCATCATTTCTGAATATGCCCTATCCCATCAGCAGGACAGACCCACCACAAGTGCCAACACAATGCTATACAGTCAGGTGAGGTGGCTCTGCGAGTCCTTAACATTGGGCTAGATTTTGTGCTGGAGGCAGGGCACTCGGCGCGGGCTGAAAAGGCGGGGAGAATCCTGTTTCTGCCTTTTAGCGCCTCCCTCCACCCCACCAGAGTCATCCTCCGGTCTTTTTAAATCAAATTTTCAGGAGGCGGGATCCCTGTCCCTTTAAAGACGGCGATCCCGCCTCTATGAGCAGCTGGCCGATCAGAGGGCAGGCAGATCAGCAGTATTGGCAGCACCAGCGGGAACGGTGGCCACTGCCGGTACTGCAAGGGCCTTGGACCCAAGCCCAGTGCTGGATACCTGTACAAGAGGTGGGTGAGGCTGGGTATCTGGGGCCAGTCCGGAAAGCCCTGGTGAGGAGGTGCTGGGAGGTGGTCTTGGAGTCCAGGGGCTGGGTGGTCCTGCGGTATATTGGTTTCCGTTGGCTTCACCCGTGGGCCAGGAATTGCCGTTGGACTAGTAGCCCGGTGACCCAAGGTGTTGATCTGGGGACATGGGTTCGATTCCCACCACGGCAGAAGGTGGAATTTGCATTCAATTAAGAAATCTGGACTTAAAAAGCTAAATGCCTTCTGAATTGGCCTAGCAAGCCAGTCAGTTGTATCAAACTGCGACAAAGTCAATAAGGAATGAAACCGGACCGACTGCCCGGCATCGACCTGGGCACCAGAAACGACAATGGAAAACCCAGCCCTATCGAACTTGCAAAGTCCTCCTTTCTAACATTTGGCTTGTGCCAAAGTTGTGAGAACTATCCCACAGACTAGTCAAGCAGCAGCCTTACATAGTCATATTCATGGAATCATACCCGACAATGTCCCAGACATCACCATCCCCGGGTATGTCCTGTCTACCCTGGGAGTTCGCAACATTGACTCCGGACCTCATGATGTCAGGTCAAACATGGGCAAGGAAACTTCCTACTGATTACCACCTACTGCCGTCCCTCAGCTGATGAATTAGTACTCCTCCATGTTGAACAGCACTTGGAGGAAGAACTGAGGGTGGCAAAGGCGCAGAATGTACTCTGGGTGGGGGACTTCAATGTCTATCACCAAGAATGGCTCAGTAGCACCAATACTGACCGAGCTTGCAGAGTCTGAAAGGATATAGCTGCTGGACTGGATTTGTGGCAGGTGGTGAGGGAACCAACAAGAGGGAGAAACATACTTGACCTCGTCCTCACCAATCTGCCTGTCGCAGATGCATCTGTCCATGACAGTATTGGGAAGAGTTCCCACCGCACAGTCCTTGTGGAGATGAAGCCCCGTCTTCACATTGAGGATACCCTCCATCATGTTGTGTGGCACTACCACTGTGCTAAATGGGATAGATTTTGAACAGATCAAGCAACTCAAATCTGGGCATCCATGAGGCGCTGCAGAATTGTACTCAACCACAATCTGTAACCTCATGGCCTGGTATATCGCCCACTCTACCACGACCATCAAGCCGGGGGATCAACCCTGGTTCAATGAAGAGTGCAGGAGGGCATGCCAGGAGCAGCACCAGGCATACCTCAAAATGAGGTGTCAACCTGCTGAAGCTACAATCCAGGACTACTTGCGTTCCAAACAGTGTAAACAGCACGCGATAGACAGAGCTAAGCAATCCCACAACCAACGGATCATATCTAAGCTCTGAAGTCCTGCCACATCCAGTCGTGAATGGTGGTGGAAATTTAAACCACTAACTGGAGGAGGTGGCTCCACAAATATCCCAATCCTCAATGATGGGAGAGCCCAGCACATCAGTGCAGAAGATAAGGCTGAAGCATTTGCAACAATCTTCAGCCAGAAGTGCCGAGTGGATGATCCATCCCAGCCTCCTCCTGAGGTCCCCAGCATCACAGACTTCAGCCAATTTGCTTCACTCCACATGATATCATATATGACTGAAGGCACTGGATACTGCAAAGGCTATGGGGCCCTGACAACATTCCGGCAATCGTACTGAAGACCTGTGCTCCAGATCTTGCCACGCCCCTAGCCAATCTGTTCCAGTACAGCTACAACACTGGCATCGACCTGGCAATGTGGAAAATTGTCCAGGTATGTCCTGTATACAAAAAGCAGAACAGATGCAACCTGGAGAATTACCGCCCCATCAGTCTACTCTCGATCAGTAAAATGATGGAAAGTGTCGTCGACAGTGCTGTCAAGCGGCACTTGCTTAGCAATAACCTGCACAGTGACACTCACTTTGGGTTCTGCCAGGGCCACTCAGCTCCTCACCTCATTACAGCCTTGGTTCAAACATGGACAAAAGAACTGAACTCCAGAGGTGGGGTGACAGTGACTGCCCTTGACATCAAGGCAGCATTTGACCGAGTATGGCATCAAGGAGTCCTAGCAAAACTGGAGTCAATGGGAATCAGGAGGAAAACTCCCCGATGGTTGGAGTCATACCGAGCGCAAAGGAAGATGGTTGTGGTTGTTGGAGGTCAATCATCTCAGCTCCAGCTCATCACTGCAGGAGTTCCTCAGGGTAGTGTCCGAGGCTCAACCATCTTCAGCTGCTTCATCAATGACCTTCCTTCAATCATAAGATCAGAAGTGGGGATGTTCGCTGATGATTGCACAATGTTCAGTCAGCACCATTCGGGACTCCTCAGATACTGAAGCAGTCCGTGTAGAAATGTAGCAAGACCTGGACAATATCCAGGCTTGGGCTGATAAGTGGCAAGTAACATTCGTGCCACATTAGTGCCAGGTGATGACTATCTCAAACAAGAGAGAATCTAACCATCTCCCCTTGACATTCAATGGCATTACGATTGCTGAATTACCCACTATTAACATCCTAAGAGTTACCATTGACCAGAAACTGAACTGGAGTGGTCATAATAATACCAGCGCTACAAGAGCAGGTCAGAGGCTGGGAATCCTGAAGTGCATAACTCACCTCGTGACTCCCCAAAGCCTGTCCACCATCTACAAAGCACAAGTCAGGAGTGTGATAGAATACTCTCCACTTGCCTGGATGGGTGCAGCTCCAACAACACTCAAGAAGCTAGACACCATCCAGGACAAAACAGTCTGCTTGATTGGCACAAACATTCACTCCCTCCATCACCAACGCACAATGGCAGTAGTGTGTACCATCTACAAGATGCACTGCAGCAATGCACCAAGGCTCCTTTGACAGCACCTTCCAAACCCGTGACCTCTACCACTTAGAAGGACAGGGCAGCAAATGGATGAAAACACCACCACCTGCAAGTTCCCCTCCAAGTCATACATCATCTTGACTTGGAACTGTATCGTCTTGAGTTCACTGTCGCTGGGTCAAAATCCTGAAACTTCATAACAGCACTGTGGATGTACCTACCCCACATGGACTGCAGCGATTCAAGAAGTTGACCCACCCTCTCAAGGTCAATTAGGGATGGGCAATAAATGCTGTCCTAGCCAGCAACACCCACATCCCATGAAGGAATGAATGAAAAAAAAGATACTGAAGCAGTTCTTGCGTTCATGCTGAAACATCTGGACAATATTCAGACTTTTAAGGAAAATCCCAAAGCCTTTTATTCATATATAAGGAGCAAGAGGGTAACTAGAGAAAGGATTGGCCCACTCAAGGACAAAGGAGGAAACTTATACGTGGAGTCAGAGAAAATGGGTGAGATTCTAAACGAGTACTTTGCATCGGTATTCACCGAGGAGAGGGACATGAAGGATGTTGAGGTTAGGAACAGATGTTTGATTACTCTAGGTCAAGTCGGCATAAGGAGGGAGGAAATGTTGGGTATTCTAAAAGGCATTAAGGTGGACAAGTCCCCAGGTCCGGATGGGATCTATCCCAGGTTACTGTGGGAAGCGAGAGAGGAAATAGCTGGGGCCTTAACAGATATCTTTGCAGCATCCTTAAACACGGGTGAGGTCCCGGAGGACTGGAGAATTGCTAATGTTGTCCCCTTGTTTAAGAAGGGTAGCAGGGATAATCCAGGTAATTATAGACCGGTGAGCCTGACGTCAGTGGTAGGGAAGCTGCTGGAGAAGTTACTGAGGGATAGGATCTATTCTCATTTGGAAGAAAATGGGCTTATCAGTGATGGGCAACATGGTTTTGTGCAGGGAAGGTCATGTCTTACCAACTTAATAGAATTCTTTGAGGAAGTGACAAAGTTGATTGATGAGGGAAGGGCTGTAGATGTCATATACATGGACTTCAGTAAGGCGTTTGATAAGGTTCCCCATGGTAGGCTGATGGAGAAAGTGAAGGCGCATGGGGTCCAAGGTGTACTAGCTAGATGGATAAAGAACTGGCTGGGCAACAGGAGACAGAGAGTAGCAGTGGAAGGGAGTTTCTCAAAATGGAGACGTGAGACCAGTGGTGTTCCACAGGGATCCGTGCTGGGACCACTGTTGTTTGTGATATACATAAATGAATTGGAGGAAAGTATAGGTGGTCTGATTAGCAAGTTTGCAGACGACACTAAGATTGGTGGAGTAGCAGATAGTGAAGGGAACTGTCAGAGAATACAGCAGAATATAGATAGACTGGAGAGTTGGGCAGAGAAATGGCAGATGGAGTTCAATCAGGGCAAATGCGAGGTGATGCATTTTGGAAGATCCAATTCAAGAGTGAACTATACAGTAAATGGAAAAGTCCTGGGGAAAATTGATGTACAGAGAGATTTGGGTGTTCAGGTCCATTGTTCCCTGAAGGTGGCAACGCAGGTCAATAGAGTGGTCAAGAAGGCATACGGCATGCTTTCCTTCATCGGATGGGGTATTGAGTACAAGGGTTGGCATGTCATGTTACAGTTGTATAGGACTTTGGTTCGGCCACATTTAGAATACTGCATGCAGTTTTGGTCGCCACATTACCAAAAGGATGTGGATGCTTTGGAGAGGGTGCAGAGGAGGTTCACCAGGATGTTGCCTGGTATGGAGGACGCTAGCTATGAAGAGAGGTTGAGTAGATTAGGATTATTTTCATTAGAAAGACGGAGGTTGAGGGGGGACCTGATTGAGGTGTACAAAATCATGAGAGGTATAGACAGGTTGGATAGCAAGAAGCTTTTTCCCAGAGTGGGGGATTCAATTACTAGGGGTCACGAGTTCAAAGTGAAAGGGGAAAAGTTTAGGGGGGATATGCGTGGAAAGTTCTTTACGCAGAGGGTGGTGGGTGCCTGGAACGCGTTGCCAGCGGTGGTGGTAGACGCGGGCACGATAGCATCTTTTAAGATGTATCTAGACAGATACATGAATGGGCAGGAAGTAAAGAGACACAGACCCTTAGAAAATAGGCATCATGTTTAGATAGAGGATCTGGATCGGCGCAGGCTTGGAGGGCCGAAGGGCCTGTTACTGTGCTGTAATTTTCTTTGTTCTTTGTTCTTGGGCTCATAAGTGGCAAGTAACATTCATGCCACACAAGTGCCAGGCAATGACCATCTCACGTCAGTGGTAGGGAAACTATTGGAGAAAATTCTGAAACAGAGAATCTATCTCCACTTGGAGAGGCAAAATTTGATTAGGAATAGTCAGCATGGCTTTGTCAGAGGGAGGTCATGCCTAACAAATTTGATTGAATTTTTTGAGCATGTGACCAGGTGCGTAGATGAGGGTAGTGCAGATGATGTAGTTTACATGGATTTCAGCAAAGCCTTTGACAAGATCCCACATGGGAGACTTATCAAGAAAGCACATGGGATACAGGGTAACTTGATAAGGTGGATTCAAAATTGGCTTAGCGGTAGGAGACAGAGAGTGATGACAGACGGCTGTTTTAGTGACTGGAAGCCAGTGTCCAGTGGCGTTACCACAGGAATCTTTGCTGGGTCCCCTATTGTTTGTCATTTATATAAACGACATAAATGACTATGTGGGGGGTAGGATCAGTAACTTCACGGATGACACAAAGATTGGCCGGGTGGTTAACAGTGAGGTTGAGTGTCTTTGGTTACAGGAAGATATAGACGGGATGGTCAAAAGGGCAGAAAAGTGGCAGATGGAATTTAACCCTGAAAAGTGTGAGGTGATACACTTTGGAAGGAGTAATGTGACACGGAAGTATTCAATGAATGGCTGGACACTGGGAAGTTCCGAGGAACAAAGGGACCTTGGCGTGTTTGTCCATAGATCTATGAAGGCAGAAGGGCAGGTTAATAGGGTGGTGAAAAAGGCATATGGGACACTTGCCTTTATCAATCAAGGCATAGATTACAAAAGCAGGGAGGGCATGTTGGAGTTGTATAGAACTTTGGTAAGGCCACAGCTGGAGTACTGTGTGCAATTCTGGTCGCCACATTATAGGAAGGATGTGATTGCACTGGAGGGGGTGCAGAGGCGATTCACCAGGATGTTGCCTGGGATGGAACATTTAAGCTATGAAGAGAGGTTGGATAGGCTTGGGTTGTTTTCGCTGGAGCAGAGAAGACTGAGGGGTGACCTGATCGAGGTGTACAAGATTATAAGGGGCATGGACAGGATGGATAGGGAGCAGCTGTTCCCCTTAGTTGAAGGGTCAGTTACGAGGGGACACAAGTTTAAGGTGAGGGACAGGAGTTTTAAGGGGGATTTGAGGAAGAACGTTTTTACCCAGAGGGTGGTGATGGTCTGGAATGCCCTGCCTGGGAGGATGGTAGAGGCGGGTTGCCTCACATCCTTTAAAAAGTTCCTGGATGAGCACTTGGCACGTCATAACATTCAAGGCTATGGGCCAAGTGCTGGCAAATCGGATTAGGTAGACAGGTCAGGTGTCTTTAATGCATCAGTGCAGACTCGATGGGCCAAAGGGCCTCTTCTGCACTGTATTATTCTGTGATTCTGTGATCTCCATCAAAAGAGAATCTAACCATCTCCTGTCGGCATTCAAAGACATTACTATTGCTGAATCAACAAAACTTACATTTATATAGCAAATTTTAATATAATAAAACATCCCAAGGCACTTTAGAGGAGGATTATAAAACAAAGTATGACACAGAGTCACAGAAGGAGACACTGGATGGAATTTTATGGGCCCTGCAAGAGCGACTTTGGTGGTGTGCGGGGTGATTTAATCTGGCGTGAGTTGTTTCTTCCAATTTCCGGCGGCAGGATTTTTTAAAGCAAAATTAGGTCAGCGACATGTTCTTGATTGTCCAGGGTTCCCCCACATGGTGACTGATTGCAGCTTTGCATTCATTACCATATCATGAATACTCATTATCCTACATTTAGTTCAAATTCAGTCCTACCTGCCAGATTAAGTGCATGGCCAGCAGTATTCCCATGCCACCTGTTCATGTTCGTTTGAACGTGGCATGCAACAGTCGGCTTTGTGCAGTTGTGTCTGAGGTCAGTGTTTTCCTTTCTTGAACTCATTGGCAAAAGGAATGCTGACATTGGAATGGATGTTTGGCTCCAGGCTTGGCAGCAGCAAGCGTGATTCTTCTCAGGGTGGCTGGGTCTACATGGAGAAGCAGGGGAGGGTACTCGGGGAGGACAGGATGAGGTGACCGGGTACATGGAGCAGCAGGGGAGGGAGGAGGGGAGGACAAAGGGTAGGGTGATCAGGTGCATGGAGGAGCAGGTGAGAGAGGAAAAGAGGGTCCAGGGTGTGTAGTAGTTGTTATTGTTGCTGAAGCTGGATATCGGTGGATGCGGGGTGATGGGCTGTTTTGAATATTACAGTCAACAGATGGTCATGAGGCGCCTAAAGGGAGAGATGAGTGCTGTCAATTTGGGGGACCTATGAGGCAAATTCAGGGTACTGGCTGGCAGAAGGACCAGCCACAGTCAATTGGGGCAAATGGATTCTGTGGTGGGAAAGGTCGACACTTAGTGCTCAGCCAGACTCGTCACGGCGCTCGCCAAACTCTCAACTGAGAAAGCCATACGCTCATATGGCTTGGACATCGCAGACGTCATGGCTTGCATGGACTCCACGGCATGCGCAAAGCCATGCATGACGTCTGGCATCGCTGACATATTTTCCACATGACTTTGCTTTGTATCCTGTAGACCTCTTGTATCAACAAACAGAGGATCATCATGAACGTAGGGTTAAGCAGGAGCCCGGTCCCCAGCAGTCCTCCGATTGCACATGCTCCCTCAGCTGCTGGGATGTGTCTGTGTCGTGACCATCAACTTGTGACCCAAATTCTAAATCTTAAACCCACCCCCCTGCGGACCATGTTGATGTATCTGCACTGACGGAGGGGTGGAAGAAGAGGCAGGTGGCGGTGCACCCTCTGGGGCATTGGCTTCATTTTCCTCTCCAGAGGAGGCATCTTGAGACTCGTGGTGTTCCACAACTCGAGTGCGGGAACCTGCAATAGAGACACAAACAGGCACATCAAGCATCAGATGCACGAGTTCACACACTTTCCTTTGGTTTGCACATATGGCTGCAAGAGTGGAGATGACACTTCATCCTTATGCCTTGAGGATCCTGCCTCGCCATCTGTGATCACCCTGCCTCCCTCCTGTCTCACAATTTCTGTTGCCTCCTCCTCAGCCGGTGTCAGCACCCAGTTATCAGGGACACCTTCTCCTGTTTTGGCATGCTCACACTGGTTGTGGGTGCGTTTATCCTGAAGGAGACAATGCAGATTTAATGACATGTCAAAAGATGCATCATAACCATTGCATACATGCAGTGACATCACTCATTCCGGAGTGGCTTTCAAATGACAAATCCAAGCACATAAACAATGTCACTCGTCATCTTGGTGCATAATTATTTAGTGTATGGCACCAAGGTTGCTCACGCATTCTACTGCATGTCTTGTCTAACCTCTGTCTTAAAGACACGGATCCAGGGAGAAAAACAATGGAGAAGCATTGCCAAGACTACTTACCCTTGCCGATATGAGCAAGTCATTGATCCGCTTGCGACACTGAACCCAGGTTCTGTGCTTCACCCCAAGGTTCGAGATCTCCTTTGTTACCTCCATCCAGGCCGCCTTGGTCAGGCAGGAGGATCTTCTGACTCCATGCCACCCTACGGTTCAGTAACCTCCTGCCTTCCCCTAATGGCCTGGAGGAGAACCTGCAGGGAGGCATCTCTGAACCATGGGCGGGAGGCTGCCTGCTACCTGACATCTGCTTTGCTTTTGCTGCAGGGGAAAAAAAATGTGAAGTTGGTGCTGGGTTTCATAAATTAAGGAAGGAAAAAACATTTTGAAATAAGTTAACAATTTAATTTTGTGAACTCTGAAGAGACTTACATGACACAAAGGCTGCCTTTCCTTGAGGCTGCCAACACAGAATGCTTTATATCCGTAGCGATCATCGTGCTCGACCCAGTGACAGCGGGCTCCGTCAATGAAAGGCCATCCCTGCCACATCGTTCATTTAAAAATAGAATCGCGTGGGATAAGGGAAAAATGGCGGAAGCGGAAGTTATCCCAACTTTTGATCCCACTGTTGGGAACATATACACGTAAAATCCCGGCCACTAGGTCAGATGAGCAAAAGCTTGGTCAAATAGGTAGGTTTTAAGGAGTGCCTTAAAGGAGGAAAGTGAGGCGGAGAGGTGTAAGGAGGGTATTCCAGAGCAACTGAAGGTACGGTCACCAATGGTGGAGCGATTAAAATTAGGGATGCACAAGAGGCCAGTATTAGAGAAGTGCAGTTATCTTGGAGGGATGTAAGGCTGGAGGAGATCACAAGAAATAGGGGAGAGGCCATGGAGGGATTTGAAAACAAGGATGAGAATTTTAAAATCAAGACATTGCTTGACTGGGAGCCAATGTAGGTCAGCAAGCACTGGGGTGATAGGACTTGGTGCAAGTTAAGCCACTGGGAGCAGAGTTTTGGATGACCTCAAGTTTATGGAGAGTAGAATGTGGGAGACCAGCCAGGAGTGTGTTGGAATAATCAAGTCTAGTGATGACGAAGGCATGAATGAGGGTTTCGGCAGCAGATGAGCAGAGCCAGGGCCAAAGTCAGGCAATTTTATGGAGGTGGAAATAGATGGTCTTAGTGATGGCAAGAATATGAGGTCAGAAGCTCATCTCAGGGTCAATTGTGACACTAAGGTTGCAAAGAGGCTGGCTTAACCTCAGGCTGTTGCCAGGGAGAGGAATGGAGTCAATAGCTGGGGAACGGAGTTTGCAGTGGAGTCTGAAAACAATGGCTTCAGTCTTCCCAACATTTAATTGGAGGAAATTTCTGCTCATCCAGTACTGGATGTCAGATAAGCAGTTTGATAATTCAGCAGCAGTGTAAGAATCGAGAGAAGTAGCAGTGAGGTAGAGTTGAGTGCAGTCAGCGTACATGTGAAAACTAATGCCATGCTTTTGGATGATGTCATATGGCTGAGAAATAGGAGGCGGCCAAGAATAGATCCTTGGGGGACACCAGAGGTAACGATGCAGGAGCAGGAAGAGAAGTCATTGCCAGTGATACTCTGGATAAGATTAGATAGATAAGAATGGAACCAGGTGAGCAGTCCCAACCAGCTGGACAACAGTGGAGAGGCATTGAAGGAGGATGGTGTGGTCAACTGTGTCAAAGGCTACAGACAGGTCAAGAAGGACAAGAAAGGAAAGTTTACTTTTGTCAAGCTCACATTGGAAGTCATTTGTGACTTTGATAAGAGCTGTTTCGGTACTGTAGCAGGGGTCGAAACCTGATTGGAGGGATTCAAACATGGGGTTCTGGGAAAGATGGGAACAGATTTGGGAGATGACCACACGTTCAAGGATTTTGTAGAGGAACATAGGAGCAGGAGTTGGACATTCAGCCAATCGAGCCTGCTCTGCCATTCAATACGATCATGGCTGATCATCCACTTCAATGCCTTTTTCCCATACTATCTCCATATCCGTTTATGTCATTGGTATTTAGAAATCTGCCAATCTCTGCTTTAAACATACTCAATGACTAAGCTTCCACAGCCCTCTGGGGTAGAGAATTCCAAAGATTCACAACCCTCTGAGTAAAGAAATTTCTCCTAATCTCTGTCCTAAGTGGCTTCCCCCTTATTTTGAAATTGTGCCCCCTGGTTCTAGACTCCCCAACCAGGGGAAATATCTTAGCTGCATCTACCCTGTCTATCCATTTAAGTATTTTGTAGGTTTCAATGAGATCACCGCTCATTCTTCGAAACTCTGGAGAATACAAGTCCAGTTTCCCCAATCTCTCTTCATAGGACAGTCCCGCCATCCCGGGAACAAGTCTGGTGAACCTTCGTTGCACTCCCTCTATGGCAATAATATCCTTCCTAAGGTAAAGGGACCAAAACACAGTACTCCATGTGCAGTCCAACAAGGTTCTATACAATTGAAGCAATACTTCACTACTCCTGTACTCAAATCCTCTTGCGATAAAGGCTAACATACCATTAGTCTTCTTAATTGCTTGCTGCACCTGCATGTTAGCTTTCAGTGACTTATTGACAAAGACACCCAGGTTCCTTTGTACATCTACACTTTCTAATCTCTTACCATTTAAGAAATACTCTGCATATCTGTTCCTCCTACCAAAGTGAATAACCTCACATTTTTCCACATTATATTCCATCTGCCGTGTTCTTGCCCACTCACTAAATCTGTCCAAATCCCCTTGATGCTGCTTTGCATCCTCCTCACAACACTCATTCTCACCTCGTTTTGTGTCATCTGCGACCTTTGAAATACTACATTTGGTCCCCACATCCAAATCATCATATATTGTGAACAGCTGGGGCCCAAGCACTGATCCCTGCGGTATCCCACTCGTCACAGCCTGCCAACTTGAGAATGACCTGTTTATTCCTACTCTGTTTTCTGCCTGTTAACCAATCCTTAATCCACGCCAGTATATCACCTCCTATCCCATGTGCTTGAATTTTGCTAACCAACCTCCTGTGAGGGACTTTATCAAAAGCCTTCTTTACGTATACCACGTCCACTGACTCCCCTTTATCAATTCTATTAGTAACATCCTCAAAAAACTCCAAAAGGTTCCTCAAACTTGATTTCCCATTCATAAATCCATGTTGACTATGTCCAATCACATCATTATTATCCAAATGTCCATTTTTCACATCCTTTAGAATAGATTCTAGCATTTTCCCTACTAATGTAAGGCTAACAGGTCTGTAATTCCCTGTTTTCTCTCTCCCTCCCTTCTTAAATAGTGGGGTGACATTTGCTACCTTCTAATCTGCACGTGAACCTCTCCGGAATCTATAGAATTTTGGAGGATGATCACCAATGCATCCACTATCTCCATAGTTACATCTTTCAACACTCTGGGATGTAGAATATCAGGTCCTGGGGACTTATCAACCTTCAGCCCCATTAATTTCTCCAATACAATCTTCTTACTAATACTAATTTCCTTCAATTCCTCATTCTCCCTAATCCCTTGGAACTCTAATTTTGGGAGATTTCTTGTACCTTCCTCAGTGAGGACAGACACAAAATAATCATTTAACTTCTCTGTCATTTCTCTCTACCACATTATAAATTCTCCTGACTCTGCCTGTAATGGACACACATTTGTCTTGGCCAAATGTTTCCTTTTTACGTACCTATAGAAGCTTTTACAGTCTGTTTTTATATTTTTTGCTAGTTTACATTCATATTCTAGTCTCCCTTTCTTTATCAGTTTCTTGGTCCACCTTTGCTGTATTCTAAAATCCTCCCAATCCTCAGGTTTACTACTATTTCTGGCAACTTTATAGGCCTTTTCTTTTAATCTTATATAATCCTTAACTTCCTTTGTTATCCACGGTTTACTGCCTTTACTTTTGGGGTTTTTGTGCCTTGAAGGAATGTATAGCTGCTGTAAACTATGTAATAATACTTTAAAGATTATCCATTGTATATGCACTGTCATACCTTTTAATGTATTTTCCCAAACCACCTCAGCCCCTCATACCTTCATAATTTCCTTTGTTCAGATTTAACACCCTGGCTTCAAATTGAACTACCTCACTTTCAAACATAATGTAAAATTCCAGCACATTATGGTCACTCATCCCTAAAGATTATTTATTAGCCCTTTCTCATTACATAATACTAGATCTAAAATAGCCTGTTCTCTAGTCGGTTCCTCAACATACTGCTCTAGAAAACCATCACTAACACACTCCAGAAACTCGTCCTCCAAGGCTTTAGTGCTCATTAGATTTATCCAGTCAATGTGCAGATTGAAGCCACCCATAATTACTGTATTACCCATGCTACATGCTTCTCTAATCTCCTGATTAATACCATGCCCCACACTACCACTACTGTTTGGTGGCCTATAAACAACAACTACCAATGTTTGCTGCCCCTTGCTGTTTCTCAGCTTCACCCAAGCAGATTCCACATTTTGTCTTCAAATCTAAGATCCTCCCTTACTAATGTACTGATCCCTTCCCTTATTATCAGCACACCACCACCTCCTTTTCCTTTTTGCCTGTATTTCCTAAATGTTGAATATCCTTGAATATTCAGCTCCCAGTCTTGGTCACCCCGTTTCCATTTTGGCAATTAGATCATACCCATTTACCTCTATTTGGGCCTTTAAATCATCTACTTTGTTGCGAATGCTGCGTGCATTCAGATAGAGTGCCCTTAACTTTGTCTTCTTGACATTATTCTGCATTCTAAACCTAGTTGATGCTTGCCTTTGCTTCGCCTGCCTTCTAATGTCGCTTGCTACTTGTCAGTCGCTTGCTACTTTTCTACCTCCTGGTGGGAGTAGTTTATAGCCCCTCCCAACCGTACTTATACCATTGGACAGAACATTAAACAAGAAATAATTGGAGCTTGTAATATAATTGTGGGGACTTTAATCTTCATATAGACCGGACAAATCAAATTGGTAAAGTTAGGCTGGAAGATGAGTTTGTAGAATGCTTTTGTGGCAGTTTCCTAGAACAATACATTGTGGAACCAACTGGGGATAAAGTTATTTTAGTATTTTAGAGGATGATTTTGTAATGAGGCTCTCATAGTAAAAAATCTTCTGGGGAAAAAGTGATTGTAATACAACCGTATTAAGTTTGAAAGTGACCTACATAAACAAAGCTAACTACATAGGTATGAGGGGAGAGAGAGTTGGAGTGTCTAAATAGAATAAAATATATGACAGTAAATACACAGTGGGAAACATTTAAAGAAATTATACAAAACTTTCAACAAAATACGTTCCTGCATATTGCTGAAAACAGAGACATTTTGTCGAAGCTTTTCATCTTGCACTCATGAGGACAATTCGCAAGAATACCAATGTAAGGGAAAGCAACAAACATACTGTATGAGAAGAGAGTGCTGATTGGTTGGCAAGTGGACTCTGATTGGTCAAGGTGTTGCCATGGAGAATACACCAGTTTATGGAACTGACAGTTAACTGCCAAGCTTTGTTTGAAATTTAAACCAGACAGCTTGATTCTGATTGGTCAAGGCATTGCCCTGATTAATGAATCAGCGAATGGCTGTCACTTATTTTGTTTAGCTGAAACAAGCGCAATGTGTTTCATCAGCAGAAAAAAAGTATTAGAGAAATTTAAAGGACTGAAAGCTGACAAATTCCCAGAACCTGAAGGTCTACATCCTAGGGGTCTAAAAGAGGTAGCTGTAGATATAATGGAGGCGCTAGCTATGATTTTCCAAAATTCCAGATTCTAGAATGGTTGCAGTGGATTGGAAGTTATTCAAGAAAGGAGGGAGAGAGAAAACAAATACAGGGCAGTATGTCTGACATCAGTCATCGGGAAAATGTTGGTATCTATCATTAAGGAAGTCTTAACATTGCGCTAAAAAAATCATAATACGATTAGACAAAGTCAACATTGTTTTATGAAAGTGAAATTGTGTTTGACAAATCTATTAAAGTTTTTTTGAGACTGTAACTAGTAGGATAGGTAAAAGGGAGCCAGCAGATGTAGTATACTTGGATTTCCAAAAAGTGCTACACGAAAGGTGCAACACGAAAGGTTAATACACAAGATAAGGGCTCATGGAGTTAGGGGTAATATAATAGCATAGATAGAGGATTAGTTAACAGACAGGAAGAGGAGTAGGGATAAACGAAGCATTTTCAAGTTGGCAGGCTGAAACTAATGGAGTCCCGCAAGGATCAGTGCTGGGGCCTCAACTATTTTCAATCTATATTAATGACTTACACAAAAAGAATGTATCCAGTTTTGCTGATGATACAAAGGTAGGTGGGAATGTAAGCAGTGAGGAGGACACAAAGAAGCTGCAAAGAGATATAGACAAGTTAAGTTAGTGGGCAGCAAGGTGGAAAATGGAGTATAATGTGGTGAAATGTGAGGTTATTCACTTTGGTAGTGAGAATTGAAAAACAGAATATTTTTAAAAGGTGTGAAACTTTTTTTTAAATGCTGATGTTCAGAGTGACCTGGGTTTGCTTGTACCAGCAACACAAAGATAGCATGCAGGAACAGCAAGCAATTAGGAAGGTAAATGTCTTGTTTGCTTTTATTGCAAGGGGTTTAAGGTACAAGAATAAGGAAATTTTGTTGCAATTGTATAGGGTTTTAGTGAGATCACACCTGGAGTGCTGTGCAGTTTTGGTCTCCATATCTGTGGAAGGATATATTTGCCTTGGAGGCAGTGCAGCCAAGGGTCACTAGGTTGGATCCTGGGATGATAGAGTTGGGCTAAGATGAGAGGCTAAGTAAATTGGGCCTATATTCTCTGGAGTTTAGGTGATCTCATTGAAACATTCAAGATTCTGAGGGGCTTGACTGGGTAGACATAGAAGGTGTTTTCCCTTAGTGGGGAATTTAGAAGGTGGGGGCACAGTCTCAGGAAAAAGGGTCAATCATTTAGGACTGAGATGAGAAATTTCTTCACTCAACGGATTGTGAATCTTTGGAATTCTCTACTCCAGAGGGTTCTGGATGTTCAATCATCGAGAATATTCAAGATCGAGATATAAATTTTTGATCTCTTCAAGGAATCAAGCGGGTGGGAAAATGGAGTTGAGGCAGAAGATCCGCCATGATCGTATTGAATGGCGGAGCAGGCTTGAGGGACCGAATGGTCTACTCCTGTTCCTTATTTCTATTTATTATGTAAGACATACCAAAATGCTTCACAGCCAATAAAGTCAATGTTGAAATGTAGGGAAAAGTGTCAGTCAGTTTGCACAGAGCAAGGTTCCACAAGGAGTTAAACGACCAGATAATTTAATTTAGTAGTAATGGTTGTGGAATAAATAGGGCCAGGAAACCAAGGAGAACTCCCATGCACTTCTTTGAACAGGACCATGTGATCTTTTATGTCCACCTGAGAGGGCAGACAGTGCCTCGCCTTAATGTCTTGCCTCTGTTATGAAAGTGCTTGTTTTGTTAAAAAAAATAATTTTAAAGGAATTTATAGTTAAGCTGAATAAATGTGGACCAGGTTTTTTTTTAAAAAAGGAAGACATCAAGGGTACTGAGGGAGCCGGACTGGCAACAATGTTGCTAATTGTCACATAGCTCAGGTTAGGCATAGAGCGGAAACCCTGGCAACGGGCAGAAAAGTGACAAGCGCTCCTTTGATTGGACAAGCTCAGTAGTAACAGAGAGCACCAGGGATGGGCAGATAACCTGACAAGCATCTTGGTTGTTACAGTGCTTGTATGTGTGATTTTACCTTCTGGAAGGAGATAAAAGTCAAGTGCAGCTGAAGTGTCAATAAAGGACACAAGAAGGAGAGAATTCCAAGGAAGAACAGAAGACTACAACCTAACTCGCTTTCCTACAATTCTCTAAACGATTCAGTGAAGTCCACTGTGTCGTTTCATCTTGTTTCCTGTATTTGAGAAAGGCTTGCTAAATTACTTTTCAACACCGCCTGAAGAGAACTATTCTGGAAGATTCTAGTGACTTGTCTGCATTTGCTCGGAGTTGGACTGTGTGCCAACTTGGTGCAGGATGTCTCACCTGCTATTTTGTTCAGGGGTGGGCAAGTGATCTGCCTAGGTTTTTTTTTCTGTGACAGAGCTCTGATCTGAAAATCCTTTTTTAATCTTTTTTTGGTTAACCGGTGTGCATATGTGTGTGTGTGTGTGTGTGTGTGTGTGTGTGAAGGGACTGAGGTAAAATGGGACTTTAAAATTTGGTTAAGGTAGAAAGGGGACTTGAAAAAAATTTTATGTTGGATTTTTAAAAATTTGATCTGCGTGATATTGTTTTACTTCATTACTAATTAAGGCTTGTTTTATAATAAACTGTTAATTTTGTTGTTCAGTAAGAAAATCTGATTAATGTGTTCCATTCTGGGGAAAATAATGTATCTGATTGATTGTTTTAGTAAGTGGGAAAATTAAAAAAAAATATGTTGTGACCTGTGGAGAAGTGGGACTGAATTAACAGTGCACTCCTCCCACCTTGGTCACAACATCGCAAAGAAATAATTTATCTATAAATAATGAAAGTAAATGAAATGTCATGAGAAAGGACATGAAGTTTGAAATTAAGGGAGGATATGATAAGATTTCTAACTGGCAAAACATTAATATAGAGAGATATTTTCTGCAAAATCTTGAGGGAACAAACTGTTTCAAACTGAGAAAGCATAAATTCAACAAATGTATTCTTTTGGGAGACTGGAGAGGCACTACTGCTGTTTCTGGCTCCAAATGAATTTAACCACAAATGTTTTGTGACCATCTTTTTTGAATGGCCTCCGGTGGTCTCTTTAATGACCGCTGGGTAGGTCGTTCCAGACTTCGTACAACTGGGTGCAGCTTGCACGGCACTAGTTCCACACATTTGTACCTAAATTTTGCAATAGGGTCCTACAGGCGGAGTACAGCTCCGATTTGCACAGCCTCATGCCTGGTTTAAGCAGGTGGTTAGCTCACCCATTTACAAGTCTGCCTGAATCTGCCACGGCACAGTAGCGCAGTGGTTAGCACCGTAGCCTCACAGCTCTAGTGACCCGGGTTCAATTCTGGGTACTGCCTGTGTGGAGTTTGCAAGTTCTCCCGGTGTCTGCGTGGGTTTCCTCCGGGTGCTCCGGTTTCCTCCCACAACCAAAAGACTTGCAGGTTGATGTGTAAATTGGCCATTATAAATTGCCCCTAGTATAGGTAGGTGGTAGGGGAATATAGGGACAGGTGAGGATGTGGTAGGAATATGGGATTAGTGTAGGATTAGTATAAATGGGTGGTTAATGGTCGGCACAGACTCGGTGGGCCGAAGGGCCTGTTTCAGTGCTGTATCTCTAAATCAAATCAAATCAATATCACATCGATAAGGTGACTGAGGTGCTCCCAATCTGAACGATTTTCGACTCCTAGCTGTCTGTTTTTCAGTCACAAAAAGCACAGCTATGAGTTGAATGTCTGCCCTCAGCAGTTTCCTCAGGGCATTATTGCTGTTACAATGATCTTCCCTTCTGGAAACACTGCCTATCCCAAAAGGCACAACAACAGTACTACAAAGGACAGTGCACGACTGGCCTTTTTCTAATACTTTATTTTTTAACCATGTGCCTGCTTTTCATGTAGTCACAGCTGCTCATTATTCCACTATTAACACTCTCTCTGGACTAATGCTTGATCTTTCACCTCAAGCATTACACACGCCTTGTTATTTAATCTCCCTCTGCCCTATCAAACACCTTCCCCTTTGTTCTCTCCCCCACTCCCCTTCCCTTCACTTGCTTAAAACCTAATTCTTTTCTAACCTTTGTCAGTTCTGATGAAAGGTCACAGACCTGAAACGTTAACTCTGCTTCTCTCTCCACAGATGCTGCCAGACCTGCTGAGTATTTCCAGCACTTTTTGTTTTGTTTCAGATTTCCAGCATCTGCAGTATTTTGCTTTTATTACAATAGAAAAGGCCTATGAGCCCAATAGAATTTTTGCCTTTTTAATAGATCTCTTGCCTATTTACCATATCCCTCAATCACCTTTTATTTTCCAAAAACACATTTTGAACCCCTTTCTACTATACTCACCAGATCACCACTAAGTACTGTTCCCTTCACAAACCAATCCAATCATTGTCAAAGATTGCTACAAGAGGAGAGTTATACTGTAAATTTTACTGATCTCAGAGTTCTTGACCTCTATTTCTCTCACCCAGGTCTTCCTTGAAACTCCTCTGCTTACCTGGGCCTGGTTTCTTCCAATTTGGCAACCAGTTCCGACTGTGCAGAATCAGCACTCAGTACCTCGTGCTCTCTCTGTGCTGTATCTTTCTCAGGAACGGCATGAGGAGGTTCTTTCACCTGTAAAACCAATTCGGCATCTTTTCCTGCGATGGAAGTTCGTTCCTTCTTGATAATGCTAGCGTAAACACAAAGTAAGCATCAACATAATTAGAAACAGGCAGACATTCACTAAAGTCTACTGGAATCATTAGCAAAGTAATGGAAGGTGTCGTCGAAAGTGCTATCTAATGGAAGTGGCACTTCCTCACCAATAACTGGCTTACCGATTCTCAGTGTGGGTTCCGCCAGGACAACGGCTCCAAACCACATTATAGCATGGTCCAAACAGGGAAAAGAGCTGAATTCCAGAGGTGAGGTGAGAGTGACTGCCCTTGACATCAAGGAGCCCTGGTAAAATTGAAGTCAATGGGAATAAGGGGGAAAGTTCTCCACAGGCTGGAGTCATATCTAGCACAAATGAAAATGGTTCTGGTTGTTGTAAGCCAATAACCTCAGCCTCAAACATCACTGCAGGAGTTCCGCAACGCAATGTCCTAGGCCCAACCATCTTCAGCTGCTTCATCAATGACCTTCCTTCCATCATAAGGATAGAAGTGGGGATTTTGCTGATGATTGCAGTGTTTAGTTCCACTCACAACTCCTCAGATAATGAAGCAGCCATTGCCTTCATGCAGTAAGACCTGGACCACATCCAGTCTTGAGCTGGTAGGCAGCAATTAACATTTGTGCTACACAAATGCCAGGCAATGACCATCTCCCCATGACATTCAATGGCATTACCTTTGCTGAATCCCCCACCATCAACATCCTGGGGTCACCATTGACCAGAAACATAACCGGACCAGCCATATAAATACTATGACTGCTGGAGTAAATACTATGACTACTGGAGTAGCACTGCTCGAGGTTGGGAATTCTGCAGAGTGTATCTCACCTTCCCATTTTGGGAAGTTAAACCAGGGCAGGACATGTACAGTGAATGGCAGGGCCCTGGGGAGTGTTGTTGAGCAGAGAGACCTTGGGGTGCAAGTACATAGTTCCCTGAAAGTGGCAACACAGGTAGACAGGGTGGTGAAGAAGGCATATGGCATGCTTGCCTTCATCGGCCGAAGCACTGAGTACAAGAGTTGGGACGTCATGTTACAGTTGTACATAATGTTGGTTAGGACGCATTTGGAGTACTGTGTGCAGTTCAGTTCGCCGCACGACAGGAAAGATGTGATTAAGCTAGAGAGGGTGCAGAAAAGATTCACAAGGATGTTGCCTGGTTTGAAGGGCTTGAGTTATAAAGAGAGTTTGGATAGGCAGGGTCTGTTTTCCCTGGAGCAAAGGAGGCTGAGAGGGGACATGATCGAGGTGTATAAAATTATGAGAGGCATATATAGGGTAGATAGCCAGAGTCTGTTTCCCATGGTAGGGGTGTCTAAAACTAGAGGGCATAGATTTAAGGTGAGAGGGAGGAGGTTTAAAGGGGATCAAAGGGGTAAATTTTTCACACTAAGAATAGTGGGTATCTGGAATGAGCTGCCTGAGGAGGTGGTGGAGGCAGGAACAGTAGCAACATTTAAGAGGCATCTGGACAAGTACTTGAATGAGCAAGGCATAGAGGGATATGGAATTAATGCAGGCAGGTGGGATTAGTTTAGATAGGCATTATGGTCGGCATGGATGCGGTGGGCTGAAGGACCTGTTTCTATGATGTACGACTCTATGACTCTATGAAAGCCTGTCCACTTGCCTGGAGGAGTGCAGCTCCAACAACACTTGAATTCCCAGCCTCTGACTTGATCTTGTAACAAAAGTATCTAAATGGCTGGTCAGTTATGTTTCTGGACAATGGTGATTCCCTGGAATGTTGATGGTGGAGGATTCAGTGATGGTAATACTGCTAACCATCAGGCAGAGATGGCTAGCTTCTCTCTTGCTGAAGATGGTTATTGCCTGGCACTTAAGTACAAGTAACACACAGGCCACACATCAGCCCAAGCCTGAATGCTGTCCAGGTCTTGCTGTATGCAGGCATAGACTTCTTCAGTATCTGAGGAGTTGTGATTGGTTCTGAACACTGTGCAAACATCAGTGAACATCCCACTTCTGACCATATGATGGAGGCAAGGTCATTGATGAAGCAGCTGAAGATGGTTGGGCCATGACGCCGCCCTGAAGAACTCCTGCAGCAATGTCCTGGGGCTGAAATGATCAGCTGCCAACAACCAGACCCATTTTCCTTTGTACTAGCTATGACCCCAGCCAACAGAGAGTTTTACACCTGATTCCTATTGACTTAAATTTTTCTAGGGGTCCTTGATGCCACATTCAGTCAAATGCTGCCTTGATATGAAGGGCAGTCACCCTCACCTCTGAAATTCAGCTCTTTTGTCCATGTTTGGACCAAGGCTGCAATGAAGTCTGGAGCTAAGTGGTCCTAGCAGAACCCAAACTAAGCATCGGTGAGCAGGTTATTGGTGAGCGAGTGCCACTTGATAGCAGCTTCAACGACACCTTCCATTACTTTGCTGACGATTAAGAGTAGGCTAGTTGGGCAGTAATTGGCTGGATTGGATTTTCCTGCTTTTTATAGGCAGGACATACCTGGGCAATTTTGCACATGGTTGGGTAGATGCCAGTTTGTAGCTGTACTGGAACAGATTGGCTAGGGGCTCTATTGGTTCTGGAGCACGAGTCACAGGACTACAGTTGGGATGTTGTCATAGCCCATAGCCTTTGCTGTATCCAGTGCATTCAACTATTCCTTAAAACCCCGTGGAGTGAATCAAATTGGTTGAAGACCAGCATCTGTGAAGCTGGGGACTTCAGGAGAAGGCCGAGATGGATCATCCACTTGGCACTTCTGGCTGAAGATGTTTGCAAATGCTTCAGCCTTGTCTTTTGCACTGAGATACTAGGTCCCCCCATCACTGAGGATGGCGATGTTTGTGGAGCTTTCTCCTCCCATTAGTTGATTGATTGCCCATTCATAAGTGGACGTGGTAGGACTACAGAGCTTCAATCTGATCCATTGGTTGTGGGATTGCTTAGCTCTGTCTATAGCATGCTGCTTCCACTGTTTAGCATGCATCTAGTCCTGTGTTGTATCTTCACCAGGTTGGCACTTCATTTTTGGGTATGCCTGGTGCTGCTCTTGGCATGCTCTCTTACACTGCTCATTGAGCCAAGGTTGGTCCCCTGGCTTGATGGTAATGGTAAGTGATCTGCCAGGCCATGACGTTACAGATAATCGTTAGGGTGACATCAGGGAAAAATATTTAAAAAACACTAAAGTTAATAGCACAATATTTGAATGTGCAAAGCATTTGCAACAAAATAGATGAATTAAAGCAGAGATAGAAAATTAATGTGCATGATCTAATAGCCATTATGGAGATGTGGTTGCAGAGTGACCAAGGTTGGGAATTAAATATTCCAGGACACTTGACCTTTAGAAAAGATGGGCAAAATGGAAAAGGAGGTGAGGCCAATAAAGGATGGGATAAAGACAGTAGAAGAGAAAAAATCTTAGCTCAGGAAATCAAAATGTAGGATCAGTGTGGGTGGAACGAAGAAACAACAAGGCAGAAAACAATGGTGGGAGTAGTTTCTAGGCCCCCTAACAGTATTTAGTGTCAGGCAGAGTATAAATCAGGAAATTAGAGGTGCATTTAACAAGGTAATACAGTAATCATGAGGGACTTTACTTTTCATTTAAACTGGACAAAGCAAATTTGCAGTAATAGAGACCAATTTTAACTCTGTAAGTGAATGTGTTTTGAGTGAGTTAAAGGGCAGGATTTTCCCCGCGGGCTTTGGGCTCTGCCATCAGGGTCAGAACCTTGCAGTTTGTGGGAAACTGTCACCCAACAATGACTTTCGCCAAATTGGCCAATTAGAGGCCAGAGGGTGGGCTCTTGAAGTGGGAGGGCTAATAACAGGCCCACCAGCACTGAAAAAGCAGAAGCTTGCCTTTCCAGTTGACAGAGAGAGGGAGCATCTTAAAATTGAGGGGCCCTCTCTCCAACTTTTTTAATTTTTAAGTCTAAAAAAAAAATCCCCTCAGCAGCCATGCCACCATTGTGGCCTGCAGTCGCAGTTGAAACCAAGCAGATGGAGAGGGCATCAAAGCCAGCCTGGAGCGCTGGCCCCTAGGTCTGCTGCTATGGACGCTGCCTCCAGGCAGCTGACCTGTTCTATATGATTCTATAATGACTGACTGACTGACTGACACAAGAGGAAGGCTGTGACAACCACAAAGATGACCAGAAATTCTGCCCTAGCAGGCTGCACAGAGGTCAAAGCTCATGAAGCAGACAAATAAATTCAACAGAAAACTTAAAGCCTCTAACCCAGTGGGCTCTTTGCTTTTTTTAGTTTTTAACTTCTTAGCTTTAGCTGATGTTGGAGCAAGTCCAATACCAAATCCCTCTCCACTAACTTCTCCAACTTGCACTTCTTCAGCCGTCTCAGTCACAGCCTGTAAGCACCAGATAACAAAGTATTGAAAAAACAATTCACAATATCAATACAAGTAACAGAATAACAGAAAACCTTAGCAGATGTTGTGCCCAGTGTAATCTTTTCTTTGTAACCGATATCTAGGAAACACATAGGGATTTGGAATTTATTTTACATCTAAAAAAAAAATGGATATCTAGATTTGCACTTTCTCAAAGTTCCAACTCCTTGCCTTTGAAAGAGTCTTCACTTCAAGTGAGGTTACAATAACATGTCCAGGATAACAAAATCCTTTTTATTTCCCTTACAAAATGAAAATTATCATGTGCTTCCATAAGACTCTTCACTTGCCTTCGAAAGCAGTGGAACACCATATGAATCTCATTTTACGCACAGTTAAATAAATAGATAAAAAAAGGAATGAAATAATATGTAAGCAATATGTTACATATATATTTATTGTGGAAGTTTAATCTAATGCTTCAACAGAAAAATAATAAAAATGAAAAGTAACTTGCATTTATCTAGCACCTTTCATGACGTCAGGGCATCCCAAAGCATTTTACAGCTAATAAAAGTACTTTTGAAGTGTAGTCACTGTTGAAATGTAGGAAACAAAGCAGCCAATTTGTGCACAAAAGGTCTCACAACCATCTATGGGACAATGACCAGATAATCTGTTTTTAGATGTTGGTTGAGGGATAAATATTGACCAGAACAACCCTACTTTTCTTCAAAATAATGACTTGAGATCTTTAATGACCACCTGAGAGGGCAGATGGGGCCTCGTTTTAATGTCTCATCAGTTCAGCCATGAACTTATTGAATGGCGGAGCAGGCTTGAAGGGCTGAGTGGCCTCCTGCTGCTCCTAATTCGTATGTTCGTATACTCATATGTTCGTAAAAGACAGCATCTTTAACAATGCAGCAGTCCGTCAGGGCTGCACTGAATTGTTAACCTTGATTATGTACTCACATAGTTGGAGTGGAACTGGAACCCACAACTTTCTGACTCAGAGATGAAAGTGCTACCACTAAGCCAAGGCTGACAAAGCTATACATGAAGATATTCTTTTACAGGTAATTTTCAAATATACAGTTTTTATTTCTTGCATCCCTTTATTGCCTGCTTCATTTCGGAAGAGTTTAGGATACAAGTTCCCTTTTGAAAGTTATTATTGAAACTGTTTCCACTGTGCTTTCTGGCAGCGCCAGACTTTTTTTAAAAACTCATTCTTATGATATTGGCATCATTGGCAAGGGCAGCATTTATTGCCCATGCCTAGTTACCTTTGAGAAGGTGGTAATAAACCTTCTTGAACCACTGCAGAACATGTGGTGAAGGTACTCCCACAATGCTGATAAGTAGGGAGTTGCAAAATTTTGGCTCAGCGATGATGAAAGAATGGCATTATATATTCCAGCTGGTCCCACGCACCTATTGCCCTTATCCTTGTAGATGATAGAGGTTTCAGGTTTGGGAGGTTCTGTAGAAGAAACCTTGGTAAGTTGCTGCATCCTATAGGTACTACACACTGCAACCAACGTGCACCAGTAGTGGAGGGAGTGGATGTTTGAGGTGGTGGTTGGGCTGCTATTCAAGCGGACTCCTTTTTCTGGATGGTGTTGAGCTTCCTAAGTGTTGTTGCAGCTGTACACATCCAGGTAAGTGGAGAGAATCCAGTATACTCCTGACTTCTGTCTTGTAGGTTGTGAAGAGGCTTTGGGAGTCAGAAGGTGAGTCACTCGCTGAAGAATCACAACTTATATTTATATAGCGCCTTTAATGTAATATAACATCCAAACAGCCCTTAAGGCGAGCCAGGGTCCTCCTGCATTTCCAGAGGGCCACCAGTTATAGACAGAAATAAGCAGACACAAGCAGTACTCTTTAACAATCTATTCGCCTGTGAAGGCCAAGTGCACCTCGTGGGTTTTAATTCTTTTACAAGTGCTCCTAAGTGGTACTCCCACTTCGCTGCCAACTGCAGTGGAGGCAGGCTGCTGATCTTGCTGACCCGTGGCTTGGGATGGCCTTGGCAGCTGTCCTCTGGCTGCCTGAGGCCTGGAGGGCCCTGGCATGCTGAGGTCCTCCTGCACAGGTGCAGAATCCTCCTCTGTCGTCACTGCAACCTGAGGTGCTGGTGTCACTGGTAGAGTGGCTGAGGAGCTGCTCTCCATGCTCAGAGCACCCTGAGAGGAGCGCCCAGATGTGGAAGAAAGCTGCTGCTTCTCCCTCACAAGGCACATTTGTATCTTCCTGCTGACCTGAGATGGATGAGGAGCTGGTGGACCAGGTGCCTTGTCCACCTTTCACTTTGCCACTGCTCCATTGAGTTCACGGACATGGCGATGACATGCAGGGCTGCGCCCATCTCCAGCATCCACTGACTGGTCTGCTGGATCTGGCTCTCTCGATTGAGGTGGCCATGTGCGCAGACATGAGAAAATCAGCAGCACCCATGGCCTGGATGGACTCCTCCATTGTCCGAGCCAGGGTGCGCATACCCTCTGGAATCTCTACCAGATATTCACACATCTTAGTCTTTAAAGAAATATTACATAGTTTACAGCAACTATACATTCCTTCAAGGCACAAAAACCCCAAAAGTAAAGGCAGTCAACCGTGGATAACAAAGGAAGTTAAAGATTGTTTAAGATTAAAAGAAAAGGCCTATAAAATTGCCAGAAATAGTAGTAAACCTGAGGATTGGGAGGATTTTAGAATACAACTAAAGGAGGACCAAGAAACAGATAAAGAAAGGAAGAATAGAATATGAATGTAAGCTAGCAAAAAATATAAAAACGGACTGTTTGACAAACCTGTTGGAGTTTTTTGAGGATGTTACTAACAGAATTGATAAAGGGGAGTCGGTGGGCGGAATTTATTTGGATTTTCAAAGGCCTTTGAAAAAATCCCCCACAGGAGGTTGGTTAGCAAAATTAAAGCACATGGATTAGGAGGTAATATACTGGCATGGATTAAGGATTGGTTAACAGGCAGAAAACAAAGTGTAGGAACAAACGGGTCATTCTCGCGTTGGCAGGCTATGACTAGTAGGGTACCGCAGGGATCAGTACTTGGGCCCCAGCTGTTCACAATATATATCAATGATTTGGATGTGGGGAACAAATGTAGTATTTCAAAGGTCGCAAGATGACACAAAACTAGGTGGGAATCTGTGTTGTGAGGAAGATGCAAAGCGGCTTCAAGGGGATTTGGAAAAACTTAGTGAGTGGGCAAGAACGTGGCAGATGGAATATAATGTGAAAAAATGTGAGGTTGTCCACATTGGTAGGAGGAATAGATGTGCAGAGTATTTCTTAAATGGTAAGAGATTGGAAAGTGTAGATGTACAAAGGGACCTGGGTGTCCTTGTCAATAAGTCACTGAAAGCTAACATGCAGGTGCAGCAAGCAATTAAGAAGGCTAATGGCTTGTTGGCCTTTATTGCAATCGGATTTGAGTACAGGAGTAGTGAAATCTTGCTTCAATTGTATAGAGCCTTGGTTAGACCACACCTGGAGTACTGTGTGCAGTTCTGGTCCCCTTACCTTAGGAAGGATATTATTGCCATAGAGGGAGCGCAACGAAGGCTCACCAGACTTGTTCCCGGGATGACAGGACTGTCCTATGAAGAGAGATTGGGTAAATTGGGCCTGTATTCTCTCGCGTTTCGAAGAATGAGAGGTGATCTCATTGAAACCTACAAAATACTTAAATGGATAGACAGGGTAGATGCAGCTAAGATGTTTCCCCTGGCTGCGGTGTCTAGAACCAGGGGACACAATTTCAAAATAAGGAGGAAGCCACTTAGGACAGAGATGGGGAGAAATCTCTTTACTCAGAGGATTGTGAATCTTTGGAATTCTCTACCCCAGAGGGCTGTGGAAGCTTAGTCATTGAATATGTTTAAAGCAGATATTGACAGATTTCTAAGTACAAATGACATAAGGGGATATGAGAATAGTGTGGGATAAAGGCATTAATGTGGATGATCAGCTATGATCATATTGAATGGTGGAGCAGGCTCAATGGGCTGAATGGCCTAGTCCTGCTCCTATGTTCCTAAAAGCACTTTACAGGAGCATTATAAAACAAAGTATGACATCAAGCCACAAAAGGAGGTATTAGGTCAGATGACCAAAAGCTTGGTCAAAGAGGTAGGTCTTAAGGAGTGTCTTAAAGGAAGAAAGCAAGGCAGAGCGGTGTAGGGAGGGCATTCCAGAGCTTGGGGCCTAGGCAACTGAAGGCGCGGTCACCAACTATGCAGTGATTAAAATCAGGGATGCACAAGAGGCCAGAATTAGAGGAGCATAGATAAAATAACTAGCTGCTGACCTGCTCTCGCAGCCAGAGTATTTATGTGGCTGGTCCAATTGAGTTTCTGACCAATGGATGTTGAGCAGAATGTTGGTGATGGAGGAGTCGGTGATGGTTATGCCATTGAATGGCAGGGGGAGGTGGTTGGACTCTCTCTTTTTGGAGACAGTCATTGTCTTATGTGGTTTAAATATTACTTGGCACTTGACAGTCCAAGTCTGAATGTTGTCTAGACTTTGTTGCACGTGGACACAGACTGCCTCATTACATGAGGAATTGTGAATGAAACTGCACACAGTACAATTATCAACAAGCAGCCAATTTCTGACATTATGATGGAGGGAAGGTCGTTGATGAAACAGCTGACGAAAGCTGGGCCTCCCATTGTCCTGAGGAGCGCCTGCATTGATGTCCTGGGGCTGAGATAATTGGCCACCAACAACCACAACTGTCTTCCTTTGTGTTGGGTAAGAATCCAGCCGCCAAAGAGTTTTCTTTTTAGAGAGCCCCATTGACTTCAGTTTTCCTATGGGTCCATACTCAGCCAAATGCTGTCTTGTTGTCAAAGGCAATCATTCTCATCTCAATTCTGGAAATCAGCTCTTATGTCCATGTTTTAACCAAGGCTGTAACGAGGTCTGGAGCTGAGTGGTCCTGGCAGAATCCAAATTGAGCATTGGTAAGCAGGTTACTGATGAGTAAATGCCACTTGATAGCACTGTTGGCAACTCCTTCCTTCACTTAGCTGATGATTGAGAGCAAGGCGATAGGGTGATAATTTGCCGAGTTGGATTTGTCCTGTTTTTTGTGGAAACGACACACCAAGGAAATCTTCCACTTTGTCAGGTTAAATGCAAGTGTTGTTGCTGTACTCAAATAGTTTGGCTAGAGGCGTGGCTAGTTCTGAAGCACAGGGCTCCAGTAGGCAGGATGCTTTTGGGACCTGTAGCCTTTGATGTGTCCAGTACTCTCAGCCATTTCTTGATACTGCATGAAATGAATTGAATTGGCTAGAGATTGTAATAGTCTGGACATAAGGTAGAAGTTGAGGAGGATCATTTACTTTGCACTTCTGGCTGAAGATGATTGTGCCCACTTCAGCCTTGTCTTTTGCACTCGCATGTTTGTCTCCACCATTTTGAGCATGGGGACATTCATGGACCCACCTCCACACATTCGTTACTTAATTGTCCACCATTATTCACAACTGGATGTGGCAGGACTGCAGAGAGCTTTGACCTGATAGCAATAAATGGTGGCCAGCGATGCCCACATCCCATGAACGAATAAAAAAAATATCCTTTGGTTGTCAGATTGCTTAGGTCTGTCTAAAGCATGCTGCATCTGCTATTTAGCATGCATGTAATCCTGTATTGTAGCTTCACCAGGTTGGTATCTCATTTTCAGGTATGCCTGATGCTGCTTGTCACATACACTTATATAATCCTCATTGAACCAGGACTGGTCACCTGGGTTGATAATGATGAAGGAGTGAGGGATATGCCAGGCCGTGTTCTCTTGATTATGAGTCCAGGCATCTGAATTACCCGTCAAGTAACAATACCACTACTAGGTCAGGAAAGGTCATTATACCCATCTTTCTTACCTATCTCCTACAATGCACCTTCTTCCACATCCTGTTGTCTCTACTACACCATTGACGCCACTTCTTACCCCTGCATCACTTTCCACACCACCAATCACAACAGTACACTGTGCAACCTCTCATCCTCACTCCTTACAAATGCTCATTTGCCACTTACTCCTTTCACTGCTGCTACTAATGCTATCCTCATCTCCTCTCTAAGTTGCTCAACCTGCACCTCCTCTCAGCAAAGGTTCTCATTTCATAGTGTAGGTATTTATTACAAACATATATTTCCACTCCCTTGGCATCTGTCTAATTTTCACTTTCACCTATGCACTACATCTAGAAGAAGCACACATCTTTTATGGCCATTCATAACCCTATCCTACTCCTTTGGTAGAAGAAAACACAGAATATCAGGGAGAGGGCCAGGAGTAGTGGAGGAGACCATCAGTGTTTATGGAAGTGACATAGTATTAACAACACAGAAACAGGCTATCCAGCCCAACAGTTCTATGTGGTGTGTTTGCTCCAGATGAGCCTCTGCCCAGCCTTCTTCATCTAACCCCATTAACATTTCCTTCTATTCCTTTCTCCTTTATGTGTTTAACTAGCTTCCCCTTGAATTTATCTATGCTTTGCATCAACCAGTCCTTGTGGTAGTGTTATGACCGAGGTGGGAGGAGTGCACTGTTAATTCAGTCCCACTTCTCCACGGTCATAGCATATCAATTAATTTTCCCACTTACCAAAACAGCCAATTAGATACTCTATTTGTCCCCAGAATAAAGCACACCAACCAGGTTTCTTTAATAAACAACAAAATTAACTGTTTATTACAAAACCAAGTCTTAACCAATAATGAAGTAAATCTATATACAAATTGAGATATTAAAGCTCTTTATTTTTTCCCTAGCCCTCATGCATACACACATACATCCAAAAAACGGTTAACTGGGGAAAAAAGGATTTTTGTTTATAACTGTTTCAAAGGAATGAAAGGAATAATAAAAAGTTAGACTGTAATGATCTGGAAAGAAGTTCTTTGGTTTGGCGAGGTGTCCCAAAGTCAAACAGTTGGATGCCACTCAAAGTCTTTCCAGGCGAGGTTGATGAACAGTCTGTGATGGGTAGGCAAAGAACTTCAACGGTAGAAGGCTTCACATAAGTCTTCCATCAGGGGTGTAGCAACAGGTCTCAGTTCTCACATTCAATGCAAAAATCTTTTTTTAAAGATGCAAGGTTTCTGCAAATTCAGGGTCTCTTCGAAAATGCAGGAGGCAACAGTACCACTTCATACAAGCTTTTGCTTTTCAAGAACAAGGATTCTTTACATAGAGGTAATATTTTTCTGGTTCTTCTTCTGATCTCAAGGCAGGTCAAAATCAAATTCTAATTGACTGCTTTAGTCCAAACTCACTGGCTTTTAAAGTTCAAAAATGAAAGCAAAACCTTCCAGAAACAAGTCACATGCCAAGTCATAAATTCTCTCTTGTCACACAAAGGATAGCTCTGAGGTCAAACCCCCTGCTGGTTTCCTTGAAATTACCTGGTTTCCGGTCCTTGTTTACAAGTTCAACTTTTCAAAAACATCCATCAAGTTTAGCTATCTCCAGATGTCTCAATGTCCCGCATATCTCACAACCAACTGTATCTTCAAATAACTGCGACACAACAACCAGTATGGTCAAGTGCTTCATGCGCATACTAACATCTTCTAAGTATCATCACTAAATCTTCACCCTTTCTTCACTACTCACAGAGGAAGAAGAATCATAGTCATTTATAGCATAGAAGGAGGCTATTCAACCCATCGAGTCCATGCTAGCTTCTCTGCAGTATGATCCGGTCAGTCCCAATCCCCCACTCGATTCCCATAGCCCTGTAAGTTTACTTTCTTCAAATGCCCATCCAATTTCCTTGTGAAATAACTCACTGGGGAAACTTATGCGTCCTGAGAATGCACTTTCACATGCTACATACATTGCAGGCAACAGTGCAGATACTGGCACATCGAATGGGTGTGTTAGTCAGATAAATGGGCCAGCAGCTGCTGCATCATACAACACAAGACAGCAGGAACAGGAAGTGGTGGCAGGAACAGCTGAGGAGAACAGGTGCCGAAGGATGTTGTCCTATCTGAACTCTGTTCAGCGCGTCAGAGATGTTGAACTCCAGGAGCATATTTTTTTTTTCCCCCCAAAGACTCTCAAAATTGCAACCCAAAGCAAACAATGATAAGAGAATCATAACACACAATGAAGTCAACCTGTGAGTGTTGCTGTTCCATTCAGATCATGGTCCCTTTCAACACACTACTCAGTCAGGACCCCATCCCGCCAAGGTCTCCCTGGTGGCCTTGCCCACCTGTGCTGCACTTGTTAAAAATCACATGGAAATTCTAATTGCATCATAGGTCCCACATTTATATATATTCATGAGCACTTCACCTCCCTACACTGGGAGACTTGTCAAACATGATATTCGTCACTGTTAATTTAGCAACAGCTGGTAACTTGGCAGGTTTAGCGAGGGATCACTATTTCCAGGATTTCAACTCACCCAACACCTTACTGCCTGTCGGGGGTGGAGGGAGAAAGCCTTTAAAATCCATGTCAGTGAATTTGCATTCACCACACATGCTGGTAACTTGTTCCAAGTGTCACCACCTCTCTGTGTTAAGGAAAACCTCCAAAACATCTAACCTAGTTCTATGCTTGCGTAGCTTATGTGCTATGCGCATATGCAGCGAAACCTGGGTGTTCTCGTACACCAGTCGCTAAAGGTAAGCATGCAAGACCAACAGTCGGTAAAAAAGGCAAATGGTATGTTGGCCTTCATAGCGAGAGGATTCGAGTACAGGAGCAGGGATGTCTTGCTGCAATTATACAGGGCCTTGGTGAGGCCACACTTGGAATATTGTGTGCAGTTTTGGTCTCCTTATCTGAGGAAGGATGTTCTTGCTATAGAGGGAGTGCAGCTACGGTTTACCCGGCTGATTCCTGGGATGGCAGGACAGACGTATGAAGAGAGATTGAGTCCGTTAGGATTATATTCGCTGGAGTTCAGAAGAGTGAAGGGGGATCTCTTAGAAACCTATAAAATTCTAACAGGACTTGACAGGGTAGATGCAGGAAGGATGTTCCCAATGGTGGGGGAGTCCAGAACCAGGGGTCATAGTCTAAGGTTATGGGGTAAACCATTCAGGACTGAGATGAGGAGAAATTTCTTCACCCAGAGAGAGTGGTGAGCCTGTGGAATTCGCTACCACGGGAAGCAGTTGAGGCCAAAACATTGTACGTTTTCAAGAAGGGAGTTAGATATAGCTCTTGGGTTTAAAGGGATCAATGGGTATGGGGCGAAAGCGGGAGCAGGTTACCGAGTTGGATGATCAGCCATGATCATAATGAATGGCGGAGCAGGCTCAAAGGGCTGAATGGCCTACTCCTACACCTATTTTCTATAACTCTTCATTTTTGCTAACCTAGTTTATCAACACAGACAGAAGTCTGAGCACTTCCAGTCCAGTTTTACTTGCTAGGTGCACATATCAGGAATGTGTACCCCCCACATAATTTCTACCTCTTGCCTCTGGATCAGAAGGTTATAGGTTCAAGTCCCACTCCAGGGAATATTCAATTAATTTGGAGAAGCAACCACCAAAGGAAACAGAATTCTGAACTGTGTAGCTAAGGCAGCAGTGTACAAGTCAGAGGAAGTTGTGCTCAAGTTCTGGTCATCCCCCACTTGAGTACTCATAGAATCATCCAGCACAGAAGGACACCATTCAGCCCATTGTGCCTGCGCTGGCTCTTTGAAAGTGCTACAAAATAATTTTATTTGTTTGTGGGATGTGAGCATCGCTGGCAACAGCAGCATTTGTTGCTCATCCCTAATTGCCCTTGAGAATGTGGTGGTGAGCCGCTTTCTTGAACTGCTGCATGTGATGCAGGTACACCCACAGTGCTGATGGAAGGGAGTTCCAGGTTTTTGACCCATCTCTTTTCTCATGGCCCTACAAATTATTTCCTTTTCAACTATATGTCCAATTCCCTTTGCAAGTTACTATTGAGTCTGCTTCCACCATCCTTTCAGGCAGTGCGTTCCAGATCATAACAGCTAGTTGAGTTTTGGTGAATGACTCACAAGGCAGACATCAGTGTTGTGAAGCCAAAAAACCCCCACATCATTTAACAAAAAAAACTGGATGCTATGACTGAGATACTGTAGGTGCTTCTGGGTGGCTGGTTTCCCTCATCTTGTGAGTGCTCTGTTGTTTGTAGGGTTGCTCTTTTGGTGAGAAGCTCATGAGGCCCCATCTACTTGTTCTGGTGGAAATTAAAATCCCACAGTAATATTTGAAGAAGGACAGGGAGTGGGTCTTCTAACCAAAATTTTGTCGTCAACCAATACCACCAGATTAACTAGCCATTCACCTACACATCAAACTATACTTCAAAGCAATTCATAGCATGTGTAATGTTGTGAGAGACATGATAAGACTGTATAAGAAAAGTATTTTTTTTAAATTGCGGCTGAAAACCATCCCTGTGCTCCCTCACCTGATATCCATGTACATGTACAAACGCCTCCCTAATGATAATGTGCTGAGGTAATGTGATCTCCCAGGTTTCTTCACACTCACCGGCTCGGGGGCATAGCTGGTTGCTTTATTCATTTTATCAATTAGAATGTATTTTTTCCGTAATGCAGTCTCTACTTCCTGCCCTTGTTGCCTAGGTGCGAAAGGAGAGAAAAAATAAATCAGAGGCCAGGATTTTGACCATAAACTGAATTTTGCTGAGAACTGCAAAAATGTTCACAGCCTAGGGGAGTACACACCCAATGTCAATATATGCTCGCAGTTCCTTATCTCAACTCTTTCACTGAGAGTAAATGCTGACCAAAAGTTGAGTGTTTCTCCACAGGGAATGAGGCAAGCCAACAGGGAGATTCAAAGCCACTTTTCATTTCTGTTGGCCAAAAAGAAAGGCAGAGGCAGCAACAGAAACACAGGCAGAGACAAAGACAGCAGCAAAGAGAAATAGAAGCTGAAACAGGAACAGAGGCAACAGTAGAGGCAGAGACAGAAGCAGGTGCAGGGACAGAAATAGAGAGAGGCAGCAGCAGAGTCAGAGACAGTGACAGAGACAGAGACAGTAGCAGGGACAGATGCAGCAATAGAGGCAGAGGCAGTAGAAGAAACAGACGCAGCAGAAAATGCAGAGACAGCAGCAGAGACAGAGACACAGGCAGCAACAGAGATGGAGGCCGCATCAAACAAAGCGGCAGAGTCAGAGACAGCAGCAAGGATAAAAGGAGTACCTGAGTTGAAAGTGTTTGGTGGGACAGTGGAGAGGGAGTTTTATTCTGTATCGAATGCATGATATAGCTGCTCTCGGAGTGTCTTGATGGAATATAGAGGGAGCCTTAGTCTATTTCAACCCATGCTATACCTGACCTGAGTGTATTTGGGTTGGTTAGGGCAAAGAAAGAAAGACTTAGATCTCTATTGTGATTTTCTTGACCTCAGGATGCCCCAAAGCACTTTACAGCCAATCATAGAATAGAGCCATAGAATCATAGACTGATTACAGCAAAGGCGGAGGCCATTCAGCCTTTGGAGCGTGCGCTGGCTCTCTGCAACAGCAGTTTAGCTAAACACACACCCAGCCCTTTCTCCGTTCCCAAGCTAATTTTTTTTCCCTTCAAGTGCTTATCTAATTCCCTTTTTAAAGTCACAACTGAATCTGCCTCCACCACCCTTTCAGGCAATGAATTCCCAATCATAACCATTCACTGCATAAAAAGCTTTTCCTCATGTCACTTTTGGTTCTTCTGCCAATCCATGTCCTTTGGTTGTTGACCCTTCTACTAATGGGAACAGTTTCTATCTACTCTCTTAGACCCCTCATAATTTTGAACACCTCTATCAAACCTCGTCTCAACATTCTCTTCTCTAAGGAGAACAATCCCAGCTTTTCTTTTATTCATTCATGGGATGTGGGCGTCGCTGGCCAGGCCAGCATTTATTGCCCATCCCTAATTGCCCTTGAGAAGGTGGCGGTGAGCTGCCTTCTTGAACTGCTGCAGTCCATGTGGGGTAGGTACACCCACAGTGCTAGCAGTTAGATACAACTGAGTGGCTTGCTAGGCCATTTCAGGGGGCATGTAAGAGTCAACCACATTGCTGTGGGTCTGGAGTCACATGTAGGCCAGATCAGGTAAGGACAGCAGATTTCCTTCCCTAAAGGACATTAGTGAACCAGATGGGTTTTTACAACAATCGACAATGGTTTCATGGCTATCATTAGACCAGCTTTTAATTCCGGATTTATTAATTGAATTCAAATTCCACCTTCTGCTGTGGTGGGATTTGAACCCATATCCCCAGAGCAATACCCTGGGTCTCTGGGTTACTAGTCCAGTGACAATACCACTACACCACCGCCTCCCCTGTATCTCTACCACCGCTTCTCCAATCTATCTACGTAACAGAAGTCCCTTATCCTTGGAACCATTCTGGTAAATCTTTTCTGCATCATCTTTAAAACCTTCACATCCTTTCTAAAGTGCAATGCCTATAATTGAACACAATGCTCCATTTGAGGTTGAACCAGTGTTTATAAAAGGTTCATCATAACTTCCTTGCTTTTGTACTCTATGCCTCCATTTATAAAGCCCACTTTTAACCACTTTTTCAACCTGCCCAGCTGCCTTCAACAATTTGTGTGCATATAGCCCTAGATCTTTCTGTTCCTGCATTCCCTTTAGTTTATATAGCCACTCCTCATTCTTCCTGCCATAATGTATCACTTCACACTTAAAAATTTCATCTGCCATGTGTCCGCCCATTCCACCGGCCTGTCCTTTTGAAGTCTATCACTATCCTCCTCACAGTTCACTATACTTGCAAGTTTTGTGTCATCTGCAAATTTTGAAATTGTGCCTTTACATTCAAGTCTAAGTCATTAATATATATCAGGACAAGCAGTAGTCCTAGTCCCGCCCCCTGCAGAACACTACTGTATACCTTCCACTAGTCTGAAAAACAACTGTTCACAACTACTCTGTTCCTGTCATTCAACCAACATCATATCCTTGCTGCCACTGTCCCTTTTATGCCATGGACTTCAACTTTGCTGGCAAGCCTATTATGTGGACTTTATCAAATGCCTTTTGAAACTCCAGATACACCACATCAACAGCATTACCCTCATCAAAAAACTCAATCAAGTTAGTTAAACACGAATTGCCATTAACAAGTGCTGGTTTGAAGCAATGGAGTACTTTTAAAGTGTAGTCACTGATTTCAAAGGAAATAGCTGAGCTGAAAGTGCTTGATTGTAGAGTATAGAGGGAGCTTTACTCTGCATCTAACTTGCACTGTACCTGACCTAGGACCCTTTGCTTCTGCAGTGTAAAAGAAACTTTACTGTATATCTAACGATGTTCTACCTGACTTAGGAGTGCTTTATAGGGCAGTGTAGCTTTAATTTGTATCTATCCATTTTTTTTTTAAATTCCAGATTTATGCTTAGTTTTAGAAAAAACAAAATTCAAATTCACAACAGCCCAGCGTGGGATTTGAACTCCTACTTTTTCAATCATCAGCTCAGGCCTTCAAATTAAAACCCATAAAAAGAGATTCATTTTCCTACTGCTGTTGTCTGACTGACTCAGGTTTTGTATATTGTTCCCTTCTCCTCTTCTTCCATGTGTTTGAAGTCTTTGAAGTTTGTCAGACATTGGTAAACTACATCATGTGGTGTTCTGTAAATGCTGTACCTGACCTGAGATTGTTTGGATAGGATAAGATAAAGGAAGTATCTGACCTGGGAGTGTTTGATGAGGCCGTGTGGGGGAAGCTTCATTCTGTATCTAACCGGTGCTATACCTACCCTGCATGTGTTTGATGGGACAGTACAGAGGGAATTTTACTATGTTTCTACCCTGTGGTGTAGCTGACCTGCAAGTGTTTGATGGGAGAGTATGCAGGAAGCATTACCCTGTATCTGCCCCATGCTGTCCATGAGCTGGGAGTGTTTGATGGGACAGAAACAGCTTTCCCTGTTTTTACCCTGCACTGTATCTGCCCCGGTAGTGTTCGATATCCGAAGAATCATTGCAACTAAATGTAAGTATAATATTAGGACAAAAGGAGCATACATTAGTACTTACTGCAAAATAATCTTGAACTGTGCAAAGGACTCCCGGAGTTGCCTGAAGTTTGTGATCTTTTAAAAATAAAAATTGGTCAAATGGTTAGTCTGAAGATAATCAGCATAGAGTCATAGAGTTATACAGCACAGAAACAGGCCCTTCGGCCCACACTAAACATTGCAGTAATTTTTTTAATATTACAACTTAATTCCCTGGCCCAAAGGTGTTTTTTTTTACATTTTTTAAATAAATAAATTCAAATTCTCAAACTGCCAATGTGGTCTCAATTATTAGTCCAGTAATATAACCCTGACATTACTAGACCCATGTCAGTGACACATATTGGAAGTGTGTGCTACAAATTTCACAGATCTGGACTGGATAATTTCTCAGGTTCAGCACTAGTGCTTACTCCCGCAAGCAGGTCTCTCGACCCTATAATCACAGTGGTCATAAGAGGCTTGCAAGGTAAAGAGAGTTTAACAGTTTGTAATTTGCTAAGTATTGATGAGCATATTCAAACTGAAATTCAATTTAACATTTTGAACTTAGAACTTTAAAAACTGTGAAAGAAACTGCAAGCTAGTTAACAGAAACTGCCTGTCAGTGGCAGTTAACTATCAATCAGCTGCCTGAATAGGTACTAATTAATGTGAGCAGAAAGCTGAGTCAGCACTTGCAACTTTTTGATATGGCTCAAAAAGTTTTTAAAGTATTAATCAGTACCTGCTGATGCACAGGGCAGATGCAAAAGGCATGCAGCATAAAGACAGTGCGAAAGTTGGGAATTCAGTGCAAAGGAGGAAAGAGGTGCTGATCTTTGCCTCCAATACTTGTAGTGCTTTGTGTAAGCTTGAGGCAGTAAGTTTTTAAAATTTTTGTCCAGTGTTTGAGTGCTTAGTGCAAGTTAGTGTGTAGAAAAAGAAAACTTACATCAAACTAAAAAAGTCAATCTAAATAATATAGACTAAGACATGGCAGAGCAGGTTGTGTGTCTGGACTGTAGTAATTGGGAGTTTATAGACAGTGAGACTTTTCCAAGCAAACACATCTGCAATGGATGTCTCTGTCTCAAATTTCCCTGTCTCAGAGTCATTGAGTTGGAGTGTGAGTTGGAGAAACTCCAACATATAAGGGAGGGAGAGCAGTATCTGGACTGTTTGCTCCAGACTTCAAACACATCTTTTAGAGAGATTTAGGTTCAGAATGGGTGTGGTGTGACTGATGGTGTGTAGAGTAAGGGGAACCCTGGTGAGATAGAGAGCGAGGATTTGCAGAAACTGATCTTATTCGACAGGTAAAATGTACTCACTACCTGCGAAAATAAGGATAAAGACTATCAGAAGGACAGCCAGAATGTAGACCATGACACCCTAGAACCAACAAGGGGGGGCATGCCATATTAAATTTAGTAATGAGTAATGAGCCAGCTTTAGTTTACAGCCTAATAGTGTATGAACATTTATGTAATAGTGATCATAATACGATAGAGCTCAACGTAGTATTTGTAAAAGAGAAACACGAAACAGCTAAGATTCTAGATTTATGGAAGGCTGATTTCAATGCGATAGGACACAGACTGTCTACAGTAAACTGGGCAAGTCTGTTAATGGGTAAAATGACAGAAGATGAATAAGAGATGTTCAAAAAAGAATTTAATATGATACAGAACCAGTTGATAACCCTAAGGAGCTAGAGCTCCGCTTGTCAAGATAAATCAGTCATGGACGACTAAAGAGCTATGAAACAACATAAAACTAAAAGAAAAAGAATAAAAAAATGCAAAAAATAGCACAGGTCCTGGCAAATGGGAAAGGTACAAAGAACAGCAAAAGGTGACAAAACAGATGTTAAGAGCAACAAAATTAGAGTATGAAAAGAAACTTGAAAGGGATAGCAAAATTAAGACATTTTTTTACAATTGAAAAAAAGGGTGTCAGGAGCTCCTTGAAAACTGATAACTGTGATATTGTCAATGAAAATAAAGAAATGATGGACATGTTGAATAATTGTGTTAGTAGTTACCGAGAAGAAGCCGTCAGCATGCTTGAAATCCCAAGGATACTAATATTGAATCAGGGACAGGGACTCACCAAAATCAACGTAGGCAAAATAACAGTAATGAAGAAAATAATAGCACTGAAGAGTGACAAATCCCCAGGCCCAGATGGTTCTCTTCCCAAGGTTTAAAGTAGGCGAGAACATTTCAACTGCCCGAACTATAATCTTCGAAGGTTCCCTCAATTCAGAAACCATTCCTTTAGATTGGAAAATTGCACGTCACTCTGCTGTTTAAGAAAGGTGAGAGGGGGAAACCAGGGAATTATAGACCAGTTAGCCAAACATCTGTTGTCAGGAAATTACATGCCTGGAATTTTACGCCCCCTGAAAAGAGCGGGCTGGTGGCAGCAGGGGCGTAAAATGGAGTGGGAGTTTGGAGGAGCCCTTGCCAACCTGCTCCCGCCGTCGCTGCAAATTTACGCTGAGCGGCAGCGAGTAAGGGCCCGCCCGTCCCAGGCCAATAAAGGCCCTTAAGTGGCCAATTAGTTGCCATTTAAGGGCCTCCGTCTGCCGCCATGGGCATTAGACCCTTGGCTGGCGGCCAGCGCAGTGGTTAGCACCGCAGCCTCACAGCTCCAGCGACCCGGGTTCAATTCCGGGTACTGTCTGTGTGGAGTTTGCAAGTTCTCCCTGTATCTGCGTGAGTTTCCTCCGGGTGCTCCGGTTTCCTCCCACATGCCAAAGACTTGCAGGTTGATAGGTAAATTGGCCATTATAAATTACCCCTAGGATAGGTAGGTGGTAGGGAAATATAGGGACTGGTGGGTATGTGGTAGGAATATGGAATTAGTGTAGGATTAGTATAAATGGGTGGTTGATGGTCGGCACAGACTCGATGGGCCGAAGGGCCTGTTTCAGTGCTGTATCTCTAAAAAGAAAAGCCCGCCTGATGAAACTAGGGCCGCCCCCGAAGCCCCAACTGCCCCCAACGCACAACACACTCTCCGAAATCACTCCCACTTGCCTCGCTGGGGCCCAACCAACTGACCCCGGCGAGGCCCTAAAAACGTACCTTTTTTCCAGGTATTCTAATTGCAAGCATGTGACTAGTGGTGTCCTGCAAGGATCTGTGTTGGGGCCTCAACTATGCACTGCATTTATTAACACTGAGAGTGATCATCATATCATAAGGTTTGGATTAGTGCTGGAGAAGAGATAGGAACAATCTAAATTGGAAGAGGGCAAATTTCAATGGGATCAAAGGGGATCTAGCCAGAGTTAAATGGAACCGAAGATTGACAGGAAAAGCGGTAATGGAATAATGGTGATCTTTAAGGAGGAGATGTTTCAGGAACAGGCTACGTACATTCCAACAAGGGAGAAAGGCAGGGGAACAAAAGCCAGGGCTCCATGGAGATAAGGGAGATAGAGAATATGATGAAACAAAAGAAGAGGCTGTTTGATGCATGTCAGGTGATTTTTCAAGTGAGAACTAGGCCAAATACAAAAAGTTAGGAAGGGTAGTGAAGAGTAATATAAGACTGGCATAGAGAGAATATGAGAATAGAATGGCAGTTAACATAAAATGGTATCCAAAAATTTTCCACCAGCATCAAAATAGTAAGCGGATAGTAAGAGGTGGAGTATGTCCTATTAGGGACAAAGAGGGTGATGGATTGAGTATTGCTGAAAATGAGACTCAATTGCTGTAAATGTAAAACTGTAATTGACATGACTATTGTGAAACGGAAGGGTTGGGAAGAAACTCATGACAGTATTGAAGAAAACTGATCTCCCTTGCAATGGTTGTATTTTTTGGGTGCTGTTTGGAAACTGTTTGGCAATGTAATTTTTACAGATTTTTATGAATAAAGTATATTTTGGAAATAAAAAAAAAAAATTTTGTCGAAGACTTTTGACTTGCACTCATCAGGACAAATCGCAAGAATTCCAATGTAAGGGAAAGCAACAAATCCAATATAAGGGAAAGCAACAAATTTATACTATATGAGAAGAGAGTGCTGATTGGTTGGCAAGTGGACTCTGATTGGTAGAAGTATTGCCATGGAGAATGCACCAGTTTATGCCAGTTTATATGGGGCAGGTTGTTCAACCTGCGAATCCCAAAGTACGGAAACTCCTCATCAGTCTTTGCTCGAGTCGCTTTAAACAGGCTCCAGAAGCTGGCCGAGCGCGTCTACCCTGAGGCACAATGTGGCTTTCGTGCAGAGCGATCGACCATTGACATGCTGTTCTACCTTCGTCAGATAGAGGAGAAATGCCGTGAACAACAGATGCCCCTCTACATTGCTTTCATTGATCTCACCAAAGCCTTTGACCTCGTCAGCAGACATGGTCTCTTCAGATGGAGTTCAACCTGGAAAAGTGTGAAGTGATTCATTTTGGAATGTCGAATTTGAATGCAGAATACAGACTTAAAGACAGGATTCTTGGTAGTGTGGAGGAACAGAGGGATCTTGGGGTCCATGTCCATAGATCACTCAAAGTTGCCACCCAAGTTGATAGGGTTGTTAAGAAGGCATATGGTGTGTTGGCTTTCATTAACAGGGGGATTGAGTTTAAGAGCCGCGAGGTTCTGCTGCAGCTCTATAAGGCCCTGGTTAGACCACACTTGGAATATTGTGTTCAGTTCTGGTCGCCTCATTATAGGAAGGATGTGGAAGCTTTAGAGAGGGTGCAGAGGAGATTTACCAGGATGCTGCCTGGACTGGAGGGGATCTCTTACGAAGAAAGATTGAGGGAGCTAGGGCTTTTCTCATTGGAGCGAAGAAGGATGAGAGGTGACTTGATAGAGGGGTACAAGATGATGAGAGGCATAGATAGAGTGGATAGCCAGAGACTTTTTCCCAGGGTGGAAAGGGCTATCACCAGGGGGCATAATTTTAAGGTGATTGGAGGAAGGTTTCGGGGAGATGTCAGAGGTAGGTTCTTTACACAGAGAGTGGCGGGTGCGTGGAATGCGCTGCCAGCAGTGGTAGTAGAAGCAGATACATTAGGGGCATTTAAGCGACTCTTGGATAGGTACATGGATGATAGTAGAATGAAGGGTAGGTAGTTAGTTTGATCTTAGAGTAGGTTAAAGGTTCGGCACAACATCGTGGGCTGAAGGGCCTGTACTGTGCTGTACTGTTCTATGTTCTATGTTCTACTAGAAAAGATCGGATGTCCACCAAAGCTTCTAAGTATCATCACTTAATTCCATGACAATATGAAAGGCACAATTCAGCATAGCGGCACCTCATCAGACCCCTTTCCTATCCTGAGTGGTGTGAAACAGGGCTGTGTTCTTGCACCCACACTGTTTGGGATTTTCTTCTCCCTGCTGCTCTCACATGCGTTCAAGTCTTCAGAAGAAGGAATTTTCCTCCACACAAGATCAGGGGGCAGGTTGTTCAACCTCGCCCGTCAAAGAGCGAAGACCAAAGTACGGAAAGTCCTCATCAGGGAACTCCTCTTTGCTGACGAGGCTGCTTTAACATCTCACACTGAAGAGTGTCTGCAGAGTCTCATCGACAGGATTGTGGCTGCCTGCAACGAATTTGGCCTAACCATCAGCCTCAAGAAAACGAACATCATGGGACAGGACGTCAGAAATGCTCCATCCATCAATATTGGCGACCACGCTCTGGAAGTGGTTCAAGAGTTCACCTACCTAGGCTCAACTATCACCAGTAACCTGTCTCTAGATGCAGAAATCAACAAGCGCATGGGAAAGGCTTCCACTGCTATGTCCAGACTGGCCAAGAGAGTGTGGGAAAATGGCACACTGACACGGAACACAAAAGTCCCAGTGTATCAAGCCTGTGTCCTCAGTACCTTGCTCTATGGCAGCGAGGCCTGGACAACGTATGTCAGCCAAGAGCGACGTCTCAATTCATTCCATCTTCGCTGCCTCCGGAGAATACTTGGCATCAGTTGGCAGAAGTCCTCGAGACGGCCAACATCCCCAGCTTATACACACTACTGAGTCAGCGGCGCTTGAGATGGCTTGGCCATGTGAGCCGCATGGAAGATGGCAGGATCCCCAAAGACACATTGTACAGCGAGCTCGCCACTGGTATCAGACCCACCGGCCGTCCATGTCTCCGCTTTAAAGACGTCTGCAAACGCGACATGAAGTCCTGTGACATTGATCACAAGTTGTGGGAGTCAGTTGCCAGCGATCGCCAGAGCTGGTGGGCAGCCATAAAGGCGGGGCTAAAGTGTGGCGAGTCCAAGAGACTTAGCAGTTGGCAGGAAAAAAGACAGAAGCGCAAGGGGTGAGCCAACTGTGTAACAGCCCCGACAAACAAATTTTTCTGCAGCACCTGTGGAAGAGTCTGTCACTCTAGAATTGGCCTTCATAGCCACTCCAGGCGCTGCTCCACAAATCACTGACCACCTCCAGGCGCTTACCCATTGTCTCTCGAGCCAAGGAGGCCAAAGAAGAATACAATTTAACTGTCAAGCTTTGTTTGAAATTTAAACCAAGCAGCTTGACTCTGATTGATCAAGGCATTGTCCTGAGGAATGAACCAGCAAATGGCTGTCACTTATTTTGTTTAACTGAAACAGGCACAATGTGTGTACATGTTCTTTCTGTCTGCAATGAACAGGGCCCTGTGTATTAATATATGTAGCTTCCAGTACACGCAAAAGCGCCACACTACAAGTCCAACTGACAATCTTAAATTGCCAGTGCAGTTCTGAGCACACTGAGGATTATTTAGCGAATGTTGTCCAATCGCGTGATAAAGAAACTTCCAAGCCTGTTTGTGAAGAAGACACTGAGACTAGGATGCTTAAATGGAGACTGTTTATTGCTTGCCACACTCCTAACAACAACCAGCCAGTGCTGACTGGCTCTTTATATATACACATTTGAGTAAATTAACTAATCAACACCCAACACCTGTTCACCCTATTACCTTCAACTACCAGGTATTTAACATCCATGAACAGAACTTTCGAACTTAATATCGCGGAATCACATCTAATGTTGGACACTGTGTTTTGAGTTTTGTAAGCACGGGCTGGTTGGGTACAGTCTGTACCTTGCCTGTTGTGAACAGCAGAAGGGACATGCTGTTTGATACGATCCGCTAGTCTTTAGGATGCATAGCCTATATATCTAGTATCACGTGGTATTGAAATTCATGTGCCACATTACTCATTTGGGTGATAGGCAGAACTATGCAGTAGCAACACGTGTCGTGTTCGCCACTAACAGGATGCTGCCGTCAAGCCAAAAAGACATTCTGCCTATCACACAAATGAGTAATGTGGTACATGAGGAAGATGGTGAGCCCAACGCTCCAATGCACCAACTGCTCACACTGCTGTCCGGATGCCAGAGATTCCCTTACAGCTGGACTAATGCAAAAATCACAGCCACTCTCCTCCCACCATCCACAATCCCACTGACACAAAGTAGTCCTATAACCAACCAACAACTCATTGTACAGCCCTTCATTTGTCTCCGTCAATTTATGTCTTCCCATTCATCAACAAAAGACTGAAAAGATGACTTACCACACAGCAACTAAGAATGGGTAACATAAGATCATAAGAACTAGGAGCAGGAGTAGGCCGTCCGGCCCCTCGAGCCTGCTCCGCCATTCAATAAGATCATGGCTGATCTTTTCGTGGACTCAGATCCACTTACCCGCGCTCTCACCGTATCCCTTAATTCCTTTATTGTTCAAAAAGATATCTACCTTAGCTTTAAAAACGTTTACTGAAGAAGCATCAACTACTTCACTGGGCAAGGAATTCCATAGATTAACAACCCTCTGGGTGAAGAAGTTCCTTCTTAATTCAGTCCTAAATCTGCTCCCTCTAATCTTGAGGCTATGCCCTCTTGTCCTAGCTTCACCTGCCAGTGGAAACATCCTCTCTACCTGTATCTTATCTATTCCCTTCATAATTTTATATGTTTCTATAAGATCCTCCCTCATTCTTCTGAATTCCAATGAATATAATCCCAATCTACTCAGTCTCTCCTCATAAGCCAACCCCCTCAACTCCGGAATCAACCTAGTGAACCTCCTCTGCACCCTCTCCAGTGCCAGTACATCCTTTCTCAAGTAAGGAGACCAAAACTGCACACAGTACTCCAGGTGCGGCCTCACCAGTACCTTATACAGCTGCAACATAACCTCTCTGCTTTTAAACTCAATCCCTTTAGCAATGAAGGACAAAATTCCATTTGCCTTCCTAATTACTTGCTGTACTTGCAGACCAACCTTCTGCGATTCATGCACAAGGACACCCAGGTCCCTCTGCATAGCAGCATGCTGCAACTTTTTACCATTCAAGTAATAATCCTTTTTACTGTTACTCCTACCGAAATGAATGACTTCACATTTATTAACATTGTATTCCATCTGCCAGACCTTTGCCCACTCACTCAATGTATCTATGTTCCTCTACAAAATTTCACAGTCATCTGCACACTTTGCTCTGCCACTCATCTTAGTGTCATCTGCAAACTTTGACACCCTACACGTGGTCCCCAACTCCAAAGCATCTATATAAATTGTAAATAATTGCGGTCCCAACACCGATCCCTGAGGCACACCATTAGTGACTGATTGCCAACCAGAATAGCACTCATTTATCCCCACTCTCTGCTTCCAGTTAGTCAACCAATCCTCTATCCATGCTAATATTTTACCCCTAACGCCATGCATCCTTATCTTATGCAGCAGCCTCTTGTGCGGCACCTTGTCGAAGGCCTTTTGGAAATCTAGGTACACCACATCCACTGGGTCCCCATTGTCCACCTTGCTCGTAATGTCATCATAAAATTCCAAAAGATTTGTCAAGCATGACCTGCCCTTCATGAACCCATGCTGCGTCTGCCCAACAGGACAATTTCTATTGAGATGCCCTGCTATTTCTTCCTTGATAATAGACTCAAGCATCTTCCCCACTACAGAGGTTAAGCTAACCGGTTTATAATTCCCCATCTTTTGTCTACCTCCCTTTTTAAACAGTGGCGTCACATCTGCTGTTTTCCAATCTGCTGGGACTACCCCAGAGTCCAGCGAATTTTGGAAAATTACCGTCAGTGCACCTGCTATTTCTCCCGCCATCTCTTTTAGTACCCTGGGATGCATTCCATCAGGGCCAGGAGACTTATCAATCCTTAGCTCCATTAGCTTGCCCAACACTCCCTCTTCCGTAATAATGATTGTTTCCAGGTCCTCACCTACGTTCGTCTCTTTGTCAATTACTGGCATATTATTAATGTCCTCCACTGTGAAGACCGATACAAAATACCTGTTCAATGCCTCGGCCATTTCATCATATCCCATAACTAAATTCCCCTTCTCATCCTCTAAAGGACCAACGTTTACTTTAGCCACTCTTTTTCGTTTTATATATTTATAGAAACTTTTGCTACCAGTCTTTATATTCTGTGCTAGTTTTTTCTCATGTTCTATCTTACTTTTCTTTATAGCTCTTTTTGTGGCTTTCTGTTGACCTTTAAAGTTTTCCCAATCTTCTAGTTTCATGCTGTTTTTGGCCACTTTGTATGTCTTCTCTTTCAATTTGATAGCCTCCCTTATTTCTTTAGACACCCATGGCAGATTACCCCTTTTCTTCCAGTCCTTCCTTTTCACTGGAATATACTTTTGCTGAGCACTTTGAAAAATTGCTTTGAAAGTCCTCCACTGCTCGTCAACTGTCCCACCGTAAAATCTTTGTTTCCAGTCTACTTTAGCCAAGTCCTCCCTCATTCTATTGTAGTCCCCCTTGTTCAAGCGCAGGACCCTGGTATTGGATTTTATCTTCACACTCTCCATCTGTATTTTAAATTCAACCATACTGTGATCACTCCTTCCAAGAGGATCCCTAACTATGAGGTCATTAATTATTCCTGTCTCATTACACAGGACTAGATCTAGGATAGCTTGCTTCCTCGTCGGTTCCATTACATACTGTTCAAGAAAACTATCACGGAAACACTCAACGAATTCCTCCTCAAGGCTACCCTGACTGAGCTGGTTCGACCAATCTACATGTAGATTAAAATCCCCCATGATAATTGCCGTACCATTTTTACAGGCATTAGTTATTTCTTTGTTTATTGCCCGCCCCAATGTGATGTTATTATTTGGTGGCCTATAGACTACGCCTATCAATGACTTTTTCTTCTTAGAGTTTCTAATTTCCACCCAAATGGATTCAACCTCATTCTCCATAGAACCTATATCATCTCTCAGCACCGCCCTGATGTTGTCCTTGAATATCAGAGCTACACCACCTCCCTTACCTTCCTGTCTGTCCTTCCGAATAGTCTGGTACCCCTGGATATTTAACTCCCAGTCGTGACCAACCTGTAACCATGTCTCCGTAATGGCTACCAAATCATATTTATTCGCGATGATTTGTGCCGTTAACTCATCAACCTTGTTACGAATGCTACGAGCATTCAGGTAAAGTGCCTTTATGCTAGCTTTCTTCCCCTCATGATTTCCAACATCTCTAATAATAACTCCTGAGTTATCCTTCCTTTCTGCTTCTTTCATAGTCTGCCTTGAACTTAAACCCTCCTGCACACGTTAACCTGCTGCTTACCTTTTTATTTACCATCATACTCCCTGTCGTTTTCCCTTTCCCTTCCCCCCGAGTCACTAGTTTAAAGTCCTAGAGACCACCCTATTTATCCGTTTCGCTGGAACACTGGTTCCAGATAGGTTCAGGTGGAGACCGTCCCATCGGTCCAGATACCCCCGGTTCCAAAACTGATGCCAATGCCCCATGAAATGGAACTCCTCTTTCCCACTCCACTCCCTTAGCCACGTGTTTACTTCCCTAATATTCTTATCCCTAAGCCAATTTGCGCGTGGCTCGGGCAGTAATCCGGAGATTATGACCCTCGAGGACCTGTTCCTTAATTTCGTTCCTAGTGCTTTATAATCCACAAACAGGTCCTCCATCCTAGCCTTGCCTATGTTGTTAGTCCCAACGTGGACCACAACAACTGGATCCTCCCCCTCCCGCTCCAATATCCTTTCAAGCCGGTCAGAGATGTCCTGCACCCTGGCACCAGGCAGGCAACACACCATGTGTGACTCCCGATCCGGCTTGCAAAGGATACTATCTATTCCCCTAATTATAGAATCCCCTATAACTACCACTTGTCTTTTTGCTCCCCCCTCTTGAATGGCCTTCTGCACCATGGTGCCATGGTCAGTTGGCTCATCCTCCCCGCAGCCCTTTTCCTCATCCACACAGGGAGCAAGTATCTCGTACCTGTTGGATAAGGTCAAAGGCTGAGGCTCCTCCACTCCTGAACTCAGGATCCCCCTACCTGCCTCACTTGCAATCACACCCTGTTGTCCCTGATCACTAACTGAATTTGAATTACTTAATCTACCAGGTGTGACTGCCTCCTGAAACAAAACGTCTAGGTAACTCTCCCCCTCCCGGATGTGCCGCAGTGTTTGAAGCTCAGATTCCAGATCATCAACTCTGAGCCGGAGTTCTTCCAGCAACCAACACTTGCTGCAGATGTGGTCCCTGCCGTGCACAATGGGGTCAGCCAGCTCCCACATCATACAGCTACAGCACATCACCTGCCCAGCCATCTCTACTTAGTTAATTACTTTGTTACTTTATATAAATTTATGAGTTAAATACTTTCTGATACTTCTCTGCTATGGTCTTTTTCAAATAACCAATTAATAGATAAATCAAAAAAAGAAAGTAAAAAAAAGAAAGTAAATTTTTAACCAATCACACGATACAGAAGAAATAAAAAGCTTACCTTATCAACACACCAGAGTTCTTTTTTTTTGGTTACAGGAGGAGGGCGGGTGGGAGACACTACATGTGTAGTGAATGTGAATGTGGGGCAAAGTAATAAATTTTATGTTGTTCTGGTAAACAATCGAAACTTACCAATATCACATTTTCTCATACACCCATGTTCATACCCTTGTGCAACTGCAAAGCTTTACTCTTCCTTTTCCTAACAGTCCTAAATGGTGCAAACTCCGTACTTGAGCAGAGATAGATCAGAGATACTCAGATTCTTGCTCTGACTATTGAGATGCTCTGAGCAACGTCCTCTGGGTGTTGGAACCTGAGAGGCTTCTGCCAAAGACTGTCCCACCTGCACTGTGCAGGGGTAGACTCAGCCATCCGGAGAGAAGACAGCATGCTGCGTACTGACTGAGGGAGGGCAAATGGATGAAAAGGGAGAGTGCTTTGAGTGGAGTTCCCAATTTCATATCCCCTTTTAATATCATCTCTCTTATAGGCCTGCTGCACTTCATTCCTACCATTCTGTTGGAGGGCAGCTTGGTGCAGATCACACACTTTAAGGCTTTTTTTTATTCATTCATGGGATGTGGGCATTGCTGGCTAGGCTAGCATTTATTGCCCATCCCTAATTGCCCTTGAGAAGGTGGTGGTGAGCTGCCTTCAAGAACCACTGCAGTCCATGTGAGATAGGTACACCCACAGTGCTGTTAGGAATGGAGTTCCAGGATTTTGACCCAGCGACAGTGAAGGAACGGCGATATAGTTCCAAGTCAGGATGGTGTGTGACTTTTTCTATTTATTTTAGAGATACAGCACTGAAACAGGCCCTTCGGCCCACCGAGTCTGTGCCGACCATCAACCACCCATTTATACTAATCCTATACTAATTCCATATTCCTACCACATCCCCATCTGTCCCTATATTTCCCCGCCACCTACCTATACTAGGGGCAATTTATAATGGCCAATTTACCTATCAACCTGCAAGTCTTTGGCATGTGGGAGGAAACCGGAGCACCCGGAGGAAACCCACGCAGACACAGGGAGAACTTGCAAACTCCACACAGGCAGTACCCAGAATTGAACCCGGGTCCCTGGAGCTGTGAGGCTGCGATGCTAACCACTGCGCCGCCCTTGGAGGGGAACTTGCAGGTGGTGGTATTCCCATGCACTTACTACCCTTGTCCTTCTAGTTGGTAGAGCTCACGGGTTTGGCAGGTGCTGTCTAAGGAGCCTTGGTGCGTTGCTGCAGTGCATCTTATAGATGGTACACAGTGCTGCCACTGTGCGTCAGTAGTGGAGGGAGTGAATGTTTGTGGATGGGATGACAATCAAGCAGGCTGCTTTGTCCTGGATGGTGTCAAGCTTCTTGAGTGTTGTTGGAGCTGAACGCATCCAGGCAAGTGGAGAGTATTTCATCACACTCCTGACTTGTGCCTTGTAGATGGTGGACAGGCTTTGGGGAGTCAGGAGGTGAGTTAATCACTGCAGGATTCCTAGCCTCTGACCTGCTCTTGTAGCCACGGTATTTATATAGCTATTCCAGTTCAGTTTCTGGTCAATAGTAACCCCTAGGACGTTGATAGCGGGGGATTCAGCAATCATAATGCCATTGAATGTCAAGGATAGATGGTTAGATTCTCTCTTGTTGGAGATGGTCATAGCCTGGCATTTGTGTGGCGCGAATGTTACTTGCCACTTATCAGCCTCAGCCTGGATATTGTCCAGGACTTGCTGCATTTCTACACGGACTGCTTCAGTATCTGAGGAGTCACGAATGGTGCTGAACATTGTGCAATCAGTGAACATCCCCACTTCTGACCTTATGGTTGAAGGAAGATCATTGATTGAAGCAGCTGAGGATGGTTGGGCCTAGGACACTACCCTGAGGAACTCCTGCAGTGATGAGCTGGAGCTGTGATGATTGTCCTCCAACAACCACAACCACCTTCCTTTGTGCTAGGTATGACTCCAACCAGCGGAGATTTTCCCCCCGATTCCCATTGACTTCAGTTTTGCTAGGGCTCCTTGATGCCATACTCGGTCCAATGCTGTCTTGATGTCAAGGGCAGTCACTCTCATCCCACCTCTTGAGTTCAGCTCTTTTGTCCATGTTTGCTTCCACTGCTATGTCCAGACTGGCCAAGAGAGTGTGGGAAAATGGCACACTGACACGGAACACAAAAGTCCGAGTGTATCAAGCCTGTGTCCTCAGTATCTTGCTCTATGGCAGCGAGGTCTGGACAACGTATGTCAGCCAAGAGCAACGTCTCAATTCATTCCATCTTCGCTGCCTCCGGAGAATACTTGGCATCAGGTGGCAGGACCATATCTCCAACACAGAAGTCCTCGAGGCAGCCAACATCCCCAGCTTATACACACTACTGAGTCAGCGGTGCTTGAGATGGCTTGGCCATGTGAGCCGCATGGAAGATGGCAGGATCCTCAAAGACATATTGTACAGCGAGCTCGCCACTGGTATCAGACCCACCGGCCGTCCATGTCTCCGCTTTAAAGACGTCTGCAAACGCGACATGAAGTCCTGTGACATTGATCACAAGTTGTGGGAGTCAGTTGCCAGCATTCGCCAGAGCTGGCGGGCAGCCATAAAGGCGGGACTAAAGTGTGGCGAGTCGAAGAGACTTAGCAGTTGGCAGGAAAAAAGACAAAAGCGCAAGGGGAGAGCCAACTGTGTAACAGCCCCGACAAACACATTTTTCTGCAGCACCTGTGGAAGAGTCTGTCACTCTAGAATTGGCCTTTATAGCCACTCCAGGCGCTGCTCCACACACCACTGACCACCTCCAGGAGCTTACCCATTGTCTCTCGAGATAAGGAGGCCAAAGAATGACCAAGGCTGTAATGAGGTCAGGAGCTGAGTGGCCCTGGTGGAACCCAAACTGAGCGTCAATGAGCAGGTTATTGTTCAGCAAGTGCCGCTTGATAGCACTGTCGATGACACCTTCCGTCACTTTACTGATTATTGAGAGTAGACTGATGGGGCAGTAATTGGCCGGGCTGGACTTGTCCTGCTTTTTGTGTACAGGAAGTACCTGGGCAATTTTCCATATTGTTAGGTAGATGCCAGTGTTGTAACTGTACTGGAACAGCGTGCCTAGGGACGCGCCAAGTTCTGGAGCACAGGTCCATTGCCGGAATATTGTCAGGGCCCATAGTCTTTGCAGTATCCAGTGCCTTCAGTTGTTTTTTGATATCACGCGGAGTGAATCGAATTGGCTGAAGTCTGGCATCTGTGATGCTGGGGACTTCAGGAGGAGGCCGAGATGGATCATCAACTCAGCACTTCTGGCTGAAGATTGTTGCAAATGCCTCCTCCTCCTGTTAGTTGTTTCAATTGTCCACCATCATTCACGGCTGGAGGTGGCAAGTCTGCAGAGCTTAGATCTGATCTGTTGGTTATGGGATTGCTTATCTCAGTCTATCGCATACTGCTTCGGCAGTTTGGCACACAAGTAGTCCTGTGTTGTAGCTTCACCAGGTTGACACCTCATTTTGAGGTATGCCTGATGCTGTTCCTGGCAATACTCTCCTGCACTCTTCATTGAACCAGTGTTGGTCTCCTGGCTTGATGGTAACAGTAGAGTGGGGACTATGCCGGGCCATGAGGTTACAGATTGTGGCTGAGTACAATTCTGCTGCTGCTGATGGCCCACAGTGCCTCATGGATGCGCATTTTTGCATTACTAGATCTGTTCAAAATCTATCCCATTTAGCAAGGTGGTAGTGCCACACAACATGACGGAGGGTATCCTCAATGTGAAGGCGGGACTTTGTCTCCACAAGGACTGTGTGGTGGTCACTCCTACTAATACAGTCATGGACAGATGCATCTGCGGCAGGCAGACTGGTGAGGACGAGGTCAAATATGTTTTTCTCTCTTGTTGGTTCCCTCACCACCTTCCGCATACCCAGTCTAGCAGCTATTTCCCTTAGGATTCGGCCAGCTCGGTCAGTAGTGGTGCTACCGAGCCACTCTTGGTGATGGACATTGAAGTCCCCCACCCAGAGTACATGCTGCACCCATGTCAGCCTCAGTGCTTCCTCCAAGTGGTGTTCAACATGGAGGAGTATTGATTCATCAGCTGACGGAGGGTGGTAGGTGGTAATCAGCAGGAGGTTTCCTTGCCCATGTTTGACCTGATGCCATGAGACTTCATGGGGTCCGGAGTCGATGTTGAGGACTCCCAGGGCAACTGCCTCCCGCCTATGTACACCATTGTGCTGCCACCTCTGCTGGGTCTGTCCTGCCGGTGGGACAGGACATACCCGGGGATGGTGATGGCAGTGTCTGGGACATTGTCTGTAAGTTATGATTCCCTGAGTATGACTATGTCAGGTTGTTGCTTGACTAGTCTGTGGGACAGCTCTCCCAACTTTGGCACAAGCCCCCAGATGTTAGTATGGAGGACGTTGCAGGGTAGACAGTGCTCAGTTTGCCCTTGTCGTTTCCGGTGCCTAGGTCGATGTCGGGTGGTCACTAACTTCAGAGCATACAACTGAGTGGCCATTTCAGAGGGCATATAAGAGTCAACCACATTGCTGTGGGTAAGGAGTCACATATCGGCCAAACCAGGTAAGGACAGCAGATTTCCTTCCCTAAAAGACATTAGTGAACCAGATGGGTTTTTACAACAATCGACAATGGTTTCATGGCCATCATTAGACTAGCTTTTAATTGCAGATTTATTAATTGAATTCAAATTCCATCTTCTGCTCTGATGGGATTCAAACCCATGTCCCCAGAGAAATACACTTGGGTCTCTGGGTTACTAGTCCAGTGACAATACCACTACGCCACCACCTCCCCATCCTATCTAAGATGGCAATCATATTGGCATATTGAATTTGCACAGCTGTGGTCAAGGCCTGCATGGACCCATCTGATAACCAGGATTGATGTTCCATCGAGTTGGCCACTCTAACAATAGAAGACATTCTCACAATGCCCACTCATGCACAGATGAAGAACAATGGGTGAGCTTGCAAAGGAAATGGGTGTGAGGAGTGATGTGATGCAGTAGATTTGACAAGGCAGAGTGAGATGTGTGGGTGGGGGGGGGGTGCATTGATGTGCATAACAGAATGTAAGTGAATGTGCAACTATGCTCATCTTTCTGACCTAGTTAGGTCATTAAAGCACTTTCTACACTGAAGCTAACTGTGTGCCACAATGCTCCTGCTGCTCACCCTCTTGGCCATATCCAACCTTCTTTGTGACAGCAGCAGGTTTCTTCGGTAAGAGTATCTCTCTCCCCAAGTCCTCACTGCCCCCATCATTACATCAAGCAAGCTGTCATTAAAACAAGGCACAGCCTTTGAACATTCTGAGTTCATTTTCTCTAATTGGTGTCTCTATCCAAAATATCTGAACTCGTCCCAATTCTACCTTTTGATTGGCTCTTTAAATACTTAAGTGGAGATTGTGTCATGCAGCTGCTGTGCAATTCAATGCCAAACCCAGAAGTAATATTATAATTAGGTGGGTATGTTAAAATTCCAAAGGCAGATGTGCTAAAAGGTTCTTCTGGGCTTCCTACCTGATACTGGACCGCATTCATTTGCCCACCTCTCGGAATGTGCCTCCGAATTATTATTGAGGTCCAAGTACACAGGGAAAATAGATCAGTCAGCTTAATGTCAGTGATAGGAATGTTACAGGAATCTACACTCAAAAGGAGTAATAGCAGAAAATTTAGAAATAGAAATGAAAATTAAAAAGTCACATGGTTTCAAAAGATTAAGTCATACTTAACTAACCTGATGGAATTCTTTGAAGAAGTAAAGAATAGATAAGGGTAATGCAGCATATTTCACATACTTGGAATTTCAAATGGCCTTTGATAAGGTACCACATGGTAGGCTCATTACAAAGGTTAGGGACTGTGGAATTAGCGGACAAGTAGCTGAATGGATAGCAAATTGGCTAAAAAAAAGAAACCAGAGAGTGGGGGTAAAGGGTGGTTATTCAGATTGGGTGACAGCAGGAACTGGTGTTCACAAGGATCAGTGCTGGGACCAGTGTTATTCATAGTTTACATTAATGATTTGGATTGAGGAATAGGTAACTCATATCAATATTTGCAAATGATAGCTAACACTAAGGAATAATATCAAATAATACAAGAAGACATTAGGAACCTTGCAAACTGGGAAGTCATGTAGCAAATGAACTTAATATCGATAATTGTGAGGTGATGCACTTTGGTAGGAAAAACAAAAACATCACCTAACCCTTAGGAATTTAAAAAAGTGAATGGTGAAGTGATCTAGGGATACAGGTGAATAAATCATTAAAAGCAGCATTGTAGTTTTTTTTCTTATTCTTTCATGGGATGAGGGCATTGTTGGCAAGGCCAGCATTTGTTGCCCATTCCTAATTGCCTTTAACAACTAAGTGGCTTGCTGGGCCATTTCAGAGGGCAGTTAAGAGTCAACCACATTGCTGAGGGTCTGGAGTCACATATAAGCCAGACCAGGTAAGGATGGCAGATTTCCTTCCCTAAAGGACATTAGTGAACCACATGGGTTTTTACGACAATTGATATTCGTTTATGGCACCATTACTGAGACTAGCTTTCAATTCGAGATTTTTATTCATTAATTGAATTTAAGTTCCACCAGCTGCCGTGGTGGGATTTGAACCAGTATCCCCAGGGCATTAGCTTGGGCCGCTAGATCACTAGTTCAATGCTATTACTACAAAGCTTTGGGATTTATTTTTAGGGGTATACAATTCAGAAGTACTGAAGTTATGTTAAACGTGATGGGATGCTGGTCAGCCATACGATTAAAAAAGGGGATAGCAGCACTAGAGAAAGTGCAAAAACGATTGACAAGATTGGCACCAGAAATGAGAGATTACAGCTATTTGGAAAGACTGAACAGGTTGGTGCTGCTTTCTTCAGAAAAGAGTTTTAGAGGAGACCTGATAGATGTCTTTAAAATTATGAATGAGTTGGATAGGATAGATGTGGAGAGATTGTTTCCACTTGTAGTCAAGAACGGATTCGGCATGCTTGCCTTCATCGGTTGGGGCATAGAGTATAAAAATTGGCAAGTCATGCTGCAGCTGTACAGAACTTTAGTTAGGCCACACTTAGAATATTGCGTGCAATTCTGGTCGCCACACTACCAGAAGGACGTGGAGGCTTCGGAGAGGGTTGGTAGGTAAATTGGCCATTATAAATTGTCACTAGTATAGGTAGTTGGTAGGGAAATATAGAGACAGGTGGGGATGTTTGGTAGGAATATGGGATTAGTGTAGGATTAGTATAAATGTGTGGTTGATGGTCGGCATAGACTTGGTGGGCCAAAGGGCCTGTTTCAGTGCTGTATCTCTAATCTAATCTAAAGAGGTTTACCAGGATGTTGCCTGGTCTGGAGGGCATTAGCTATGAGGAGAGGCTGGATAAACTCGGATTGTTTTCACTGGAACGACGGAGGTGGAGGGGCGACATGATAGAGGTTTACAAAGTTATGAGTGGCATGGACAGAGTGGATAGTCAGAAGCTTTTTCCCAGGGTGGAAAAAGTCAGTTACTAGGGGACATAGGTTTAAGGTGCGAGGGGCAAAGTTTAGAGGGGATGTGCGAGGCAAGTTCTTTACACAGAGGGTGGTGAGTACCTGGAACTTGCTGCCGGGGGGGGGGGGGGGGGGCGGTGGGGTGGTGGAAGCAGGTATGATAGCGACGTTTAAGAGGCATCTTGACAAATACATGAATAGGATGGGAATAGAGGGATACGGTCCCCGGAAGTGCAGAAGGTTTTAGTTTAGACAGGCATCAAGATCGGCGCAGGCTTGGAGGGCCGAATGGCCTATTCCTGTGCTGTACTATTCTTTGTTCTTTGTTCTCTTTGTTCTTTGTGGTAGAATCCAAAACTAGCAGCCATAAATACAATATAGTTAATAATAAACCAACAGGGAAATAAGGAGAAATTCCTTTACTCAGGGAGTGGTTAAAATGTGGACTTGCTACCACAGTAAGTGGTTGAGGCAAACAGTTTAGATGTTTTCAACAATAACCTAGTTAGATAGCACCTTTAATGTAATAAAACGCCCCAAAGCGCTTCACAGGAACATTATAAAACAAAGTATGACACCAAGCCACAAAAGGAGATATTAGGACAGATGATCAAAAGCTTGGTCAAAGAGGCAGGTTTTAAGGAGTGTCTTAAAGTATATTAGATGAGTACATGAGATTAAAGGGAATAAAAAGATTTGTAGCAAAAACAAGAAATGCTGGAATCACTCAGCAGGTCTGGCAGCATCTGTGGAAAGAGAAGCAGAGTTAACGTTTCGGGTCAGTGACCCTTCTTCGGAACTGAAGTTCTTCGGAACAGTTCCGAAGAAGGGTCACTGACCCGAAACGTTAACTCTGCTTCTCTTTCCACAGATGCTGCCAGACCTGCTGAGTGATTCCAGCAATTCTTGTTTTTGTTTCAGATTTCCAGCATCCACAGTATTTTGCTTTTATTAAAAAGATTTGTAGAACAGCTGAGTTGAGAAAGATGGAATGGGCGGAGACTCCTGCGAATTATAAATGACAGCACAGACTAGTTGGACCAAATGTCCTGTTTTTATGCTGTATAGTCCACGTAATTTTATATAATCACTTAAAGCTAGTAGATGGGTTCAAAAAGCAATGAAAAGGTTAATGGAATATTGACCTTTATTTCAAGAAGGCTGGACTACAAAGGGGAGGAAGTTATGCGACAATTTTACAGAACCTTGGTCAGACCCCATCTGGAGTACTGTGTTCAGTTTTGCACTGCTCCTCAGGAAGGATGTATTGACATTTGAGGGGATGCAGGACTAATTTATCAGAATGACACGGGGGCTTAGACAGTTAGATTATGAGGGCAGGTTGCATTCCATTAAGTATGGATTGAGGGGTGATCTGATCGAGGTGTTTGGGTAAATAGAGTGAAACTATTTTCTTTGGTAGGGGAGTCAAGAAAGACGGTGCATAATCTTATTAGAACTGACCACACAAAGGGCAGGGGAAATGGAATTGTCTCCCCTAAAACACTGTGGATGCAGGAACAATTGGTTCTCTCAAGACTGAAATCAATGGATTTTGTTCGGCAACGATATCAAGGGATGGAGCAAAGGTAGCTAAATGGAGTTGAGGTACAGATCAGCCATGTTGCAACTGAATGGTGCAAGGGGCTGAACCAGTCTACTCCCGTTCCTTTGATATAATTCCTGTACAACATAGGTCTATTAGAGTACACAATTGGATAAACGTTACAAGCCATTTACTCACCCCTGAGCACTGCATTAGAGTGTTTTCCTAGATTCTGTGTTCAAGGACATAAACCCACAACCATCTGAGGTAAGACTGATACCACTGAGCCACTATTATACACATAGTACAAGCCCAATATATACCACATAATGGAGTAAACACACTGAACCCAGCAGGAGCTGCACTAGAAGGGAGCCTGGGTTGGAGAATTGGCACTAGTGTGGTAGCCCTTTCTCCAACCTGTCCTGTGATGAAGCATGGCACCCCAGTAGAACTGTGGGATTGGTGTATTTCCCCAAATATACATTGTATGAAGCATTCAGTCCTCACATTAATTTCATCCAATGTCCCATCCAAGTATCTGCAAACTTGAGCCTTAATCTCTCGAACCTGATTTTCAGTCAAAGTTTCGTAGCTGGCTTGTCGACGGTTAGCCTATGTAGGAAACAGGAATATATCAACAACAATAACAACAACTTTTATTTATAAGCACCGTTATAGTAGTAAAATATACCAAGGTTCTTCACACAAGCATTATCAAACAAAATTTGACACCAAGCCACATAAGGGGATATTAGGGCAGGTGATCACAGGCTTGGTCAAAGAGGTAGGTAGGTTTTAAGAAGCTCCTTAAGGGATGAAAGAGAGGTGGAGAGGGAGGAGAAGTTTAGGGAAGCAATTTCAGAGCTTAAGGCCTTGGCAGCTGAAAGCACAGCTGCCAATGGTGGAGCGATAAAAATCAGGGATGCTCAAAAGGCCAGATTTGGAATACAGATATCTCAGAGAGTTGGAACTCTGAAGGAAGTTACAGAGATAGAGAAGGGCGAGGCCATGGAGGGATTTGAAAATAAGGTGAGTATTTTAAAATCAAACTGTAGTTCAACTAGGAACCAATGTGGGTCAGCAAGCACCAGATGTTGGATGAACGAGGCTTGGTGCAAGTTAGGACATGAACAGCAGAGTTTTGGATAACTCCAAGTTTACTAAGGGCAGTAAATGGGAGGTCGGCCAGGAGTGCATTGGAATAGTCAAGTGTAGAGGTAACAAATACCACTCGATAACCAGCAAGATTTTTTTTTGATTTGTTCATGGGATCTGGGCATTGATGGCAAGGCCAGCATTTATTACCCATCTCTAATTGCCCTTGACAAGGTGCTGGCGAGCTGCCTTCTTGAACCACTACAGTACATGTGATGTTGGGGAGGGAGTTTCAGGATTTTGATTCAGCGACAGGGAAGGAACAGCTATTTATTTCCAAGTCAGGATGGTGTGCAACTTGGAGGTGATCCTGCAGGTGGTGGAGTTCCCATACATCTGCTGCCCTTGTTTTTCTAGATGGCAGAAGTCACGGATTTGGAAGGTGCTGTTGAAGGGGCATTGGTGAGTTGCTGCAGTGCATCTTGTAGATGGTACAAACTGCTGCCACTGTGCACCAGTGGTGGAGGGAGTGAATGTTTAAGGTTGTGGATGCTGTGCCAATCAAGCGGGTTGCTTTGTCCTGGATGATGTTGAGCTTCTTGAGTGTTGTTGCAGCTGCACCCATCCAGACAAGTGAGGAATATTCCATCACACTCCTGACTTGTATCTTGTAGATGGTGGACAGATTTTGGGGAGTCAGGAACTAACACACTGGTGAATTCCCAGCCTCTGACATGCTCCAGTAGCCACAGTATGTATTGACTTGTCCAGTTAAGCTTCTGGTTAATGGTGACCCCCTAGTATGTTGATGGTGGGGGATTCAGTGATGGCAATCCCAATGAATGTCAAGGCTAAGTAGTTGGACTCTCTCTTGTTGGAGATGGTCAATTCTTGGTACTTTTGTGACATGACATAGTGTAAATAATCTATTTTTTGTGTAATTTAAGGGAGTAAATTAAGGGTAGGTCATGGCAGGTCAGTTCAGCAGCAAGGAGTGCTCCTCCTGTGGAATGTGGGAAGTCAGGGACACTTTCAGTGTCCAGGGCGAACATGTGTGCAGCAAGTGTCTCCAGCTGCAGCTACTCGAAATCTACATTTCGGATCTGGATCAACGGCTGGAGACACTGTGGAGCATCCGCAAGGCTGGGATCATCGTGGGTAGCAAATACAGGGAGGTGGTCATACCACAGGTAAAGACTGCTCAGGCAGAAAGGGAATGGGTGACCTCCAGGCAGAGTAGAAGAACTAGGCAGATAGTGCAGGAGACCCCTGTGTCCATCTCCCTCTCTAACAGATTTTCCGCTTCGGATACTGTTGAGGGAGATAGCTTCTCAGGGAAATGCAGCAAGGAGCAAGTCTGTGGCACCACGGGTGGCTCAGCTGCACAGGAGGGGATGAAAAAGAGTGGGAGAGCCATAGTGAAAAGGAATTCTATCATGGGGGGTACAGATAGATGTTTCTGTGGCCACAAACGTGACTCCAGGATGGTATGTTGCCTCCCTTGTGCTATGGTGAAGGATGTCACAGAGCGGCTGCAGAAGGGGGAGGGTGAACAGTCAGAGATCGTGGTACACACTGGTACCGACGACATAGGTAGAGGGATGAGATCCAGTAACAAGAATTTAGGAAGCTAGGTAGCAGATTAAAAAGTAGGAACTCAAGGGTTGTAATCTCTGGATTACTTCCGGTGCCACGTGCTAGTAAGTATAGGAATAGGAGGATATAGCAGATGAATGTGTGGCTGAAGAGATGGTGCAGGAGGGAGGGCTTTAGTTTCCTGGATCACTGGGTCTGTTTCTGGCGAAGGTGGGACCTGTACAAGTTGGACGGGTTGCACCTGAACCAGAACGGGATCAACATCCTTGCTGGAAGTTTGCTCGTGCTGTTGGGGGGGGGATTAAACTAATTTGGCAGGGGGTTGGGATACAGAGTGGAGGTACAGTAGGGGTTTAGATTAGATTAGATTAGAGATACAGCACTGAAACAGGCCCTTCGGCCCACCGAGTCTGTGCTGAACATCAACCACCCATTTATACTAATCCTGCACTAATCCGATATTCCTACCAAACATCCCCACCTGTCCCTATATCTCCCTACCACCTACCTATACTAGTGACAATTTATAATGGCCAATTTACCTATCAACCTGCAAGTCTTTTGGCTTGTGGGAGGAAACCGGAGCACCCGGAGAAAACCCACGCAGACACAGGGAGAACTTGCAAACTCCACACAGTCAGTACCCGGAATCGAACCCGGGTCCCTGGAGCTGTGAGGCTGCGGTGCTAACCACTGCGCCACTGTGCCACCCATGTTGATGGGTTGGGTTGATGCACAGTCAAATATAGAAGAGAAACTGAGTCAGTCTGGAAGGTAGAACAAATATAGATCTGTTAAGGCACAAGCGAATAATGCAAGGCTGGATTGCATCTATTTTAACGCAAAGAGTCTTACTAGTAAGGCAGATGAATTGAGGGCGTTGATTAACACATGGGAATATGATATTATTGCTATCACAGAGACATGGTTGAGGGAAGGGCAGGACTGGCAGCTCAATATACCAGGGTATAGAATCTTCAGGCGTGACAGTGGAGGGTGTAAAAGAGGATGTGGCACTGCACTGTTGATCAAGGAGTCAATTACTGCAGTAAGGAGGGATGATATCTTAGAAGGTTCCTCAAATGAGGCCATATGGGTAGAACTGAAAAACAAAAAGGGGGCAATCACTTGGCTGGGAGTATACTACAGGCCTCCAAACAGTCAGGGAGAGATAGAGGAGCAGATATGTAGGCAAATTTCAGAGAGGTGTAAAAATAATAGGGTATTAATAGTAGGGGATTTCAACTTCCCCAATATCAACTGTGATAGTCTTAGTGCAAAAGGCTTAAAGGGGGCAGAATTCCTAAAGTGCATCCAGGAGAGCTTTTTGAGCCAGCACGTAGAAAGTCCTACAAGAGAAGGGGTGATACTGGACCTAATCCTAGGGAATGAAGCCAGACAAGTGGTAGAAGTATCAGTGGGGGATCATTTTGAGGATAGTGACCATAACTTTGTAAGATTTAAGGTAGTTATGGAAAAGGACAAAGAGGGACCGGAAATAAAAGTACTGAATTGGGGGAAGGCCGATTTCAATCTGGCCAAAGTGGATGGGAGCAGCTACTTGTAGGAAAGACTACATCAGACCAGTGGGGGTCATTCAAAAAGGAAATAGTGAGAGTTCAGGGCCAACATGTTCCCGTAAAGGTGAAGGGTAGGACCAACAAGTCCAGGGAATCCTGGATGTCAAGGGATATAGAGGATTGGATAAGGGAAAAAAAGGAGGCTTATGGCAGATTCGAAGGGCTGCAAACAGCAGAGGCCCGAGAGGAGTATAGAAAGTGTAGGAGGGTACTTTAAAAAATAATTAGGAGAGCAAAGATGGGACATGAAAAAACACTGGCGGGCAAGATAAAGGAAAATCCCAAGGCATTTTATAAGTATATTAAGGGCAAGAGGATAACCAGGGAAAGAGTAGGGCCCATTAGGGACCAAAGTGGCAATCTGTTTGTGGAGCCAGAGGACATAGGTGAGGTTTTAAACAAAGAAAAGAACAAAGAACAAAGATAATTACAGCACAGGAACAGGCCCTTCGGCCCTCCAAGCCTGCGCCGATCCAGATCCTCTCTCTAAACATGTCGCCTATTTTCTAAGGTTCTGTATCTCTTTTCTTCCTGCCCATTCATGTATCTGTCTAGATACATCTTAAAAGACTCCATCGTGCCCGCATCTACCACCTCCGCTGGCAATGCGTTCCAGGTGCCCACCACCCTCTGCGTAAAGAACTTTCCACGCATATCCCCCCTAAACTTTTCCCCTTTCACTTTGAACTCGTGTCCTCTAGTAATTGAAACCCCCACTCTGGGAAAAAGCCTCTTGCTATCCACCCTGTCTATACCTCTCATGATTTTGTACACCTCAATCAGGTCCCCCCTCAACCTCCGTCTTTCTAATGAAAATAATCCTAATCTGCTCAACCTCTCTTCCTAGCTAGCGCCCTCCATACCAGGCAACATCCTGGTGAACCTCCTCTGCACCCTCTCCAAAGCATCCACATCCTTTTGATAATGTGGCGACCAGAACTGTACGCAGTATTCCAAATGTGGCCGAACCAAAGTCCTATACAACTGTAACATGACCTGCCAACTCTTGTACTCAATGCCCCGTCCGATGAAGGAAAGCATGCCGTATGCCTTCTTGACCACTCTATTTACCTGCGTTGCCACCTTCAGGGAACAGTGGACCTGAACACCCAAATCTCTCTGGACATCAATTTTCCCCAGGACTTTTCCATTTACTGTATAGTTCACTCTTGAATTGGATCTTCCAAAATGCATCACCTCGCATTTGCCCTGATTGAACTCCATCTGCCATTTCTCTGCCCAACTCTCCAATCTATCTATATTCTGCTGTATTCTCTGACAGTCCCCTTCACTATCTGCTACTCCACCAATCTTAGTGTCGTCTGCAAATTTGCTAATCAGTCCACCTATACTTTCCTCCAAATCATTAATGTTTTAAATGTTTACTTTTCATCTGTATTTACTTGGAAAAGGACAATGTAGGTGTAGAGTTGAGGCTGAGATGAGATCAGCCACGATCGTATTGAATGGCGGAGCAGGCTCAAGGGGCTGAATTGCCAACTCCTGCTCTTAGTTCTTATGACCTTAGAGATCAGGGAGGGGGATTGTGATATACTTGAACGAATTAGCATTGAAAGGGAGGAAGTATTAGCTGTTTTAGCAGGCTTAAAAGTGGATAAATCCCCAAGCCCAGATGAGATGTAGCCCAGGCTGTTACGTGAGGCAAGGGAGGAGATAGCAGGGGCTCTGACACAAATTTTCAAAGAACAAAAGAACAAAAAACAGTACAGCACAGGAACAGGTCATTTGGCCCTCCAAGCCTGCGCCGATCTTGAGGCTTTTGATAAGGTCCCGCATAGGAGACTGGTTAAGAAGGTAAGAGCCCATGGGATCCAGGGCAATTTGGCAAATTGGATCCAAAATTGGCTCATTGGCAGGGGGCAGAGGGTGATGGTCGAGGGTTGTTTTTGCGAGTGGAAGCCTGTGACCAGTGGTGTACTGCAGGGATCGGTGCTGGGATCCTTGCTGTTTGTAATGATTTAGACGTGAATATAGGAGGTATGATCAGTAAAGTTTACAGATGACATGAAAATTGGCGGTGTGAGGAGGAAAGCCTTAGATTACAGGATGATATAGATGGGCTGGTAAGATGGGTGGTGCAGTGGCAATTGGAATTTAATCCTAAGAAGTGTGAGGTGATGCATTTTGGTAGGACTAACAAGGCAAGGGAATATACAATGGATGGTAGGACCCTAGGAAGTACAAAGGGTCAGAGGGACCTTGGTGTACTTGTCCATAGATCACTGAAGGCAGCAGCACAGGTAGATAAGGTGGTTAGGAAGGCATTTGGGATACTTGCCTTTATTAGCCAAGGCATAGAATATAAGAGCAGGGAGGTTATGATGGAGCTGTATAAAACTCTAGTTAGGCTACAGTTGGAGAACTGTGTGCAGGTCTGGGCACCAGACTATAGGAAGGATGTGATTGCACTGGAGAGGGTGCAGAGGAGATTCACCAGGATGTTGCCTGGGCTGGAGCATTTCAGCTATGAAGAGAGACTGGGTAGGCTAGGGTTGTTGTCCTTAGAGCAGAGAAAGCTGAGGGGGGACTTAATTGAGGTATACAAAATTATGAGGGGCATTGATAGGATAGATAGGAAGAAACTTTTTCCCTTAGCGGAGGTGTCAATAACCAGGGGGCATAGATTTAAGGTAAGGGGCAGGAGGTTTAGAGGGGACTTGAGGAAAAATCTTTTCACCCGTAGGGTAGTTGGAATCTGGAACACACTATCTGAAAGGGTGGCAGAGGCAGGAACCCTCACAACATTTAAGAAGTATTTAGGTGAGCACTTGAAACGCCATAGCATACAAGGCTACGGGCCAAATGCTGGAAAATGGAATTAGAATAGTTAGGTGTTTGATGGCCGGCACAGACACGATGGGTTGAAGGGCCTGTTTCTGTGGTGTATAACTCTACGACTCTATGAATGTAATTTGTCACTTAGCAGCCCAAGTCTGAATGCTGTCCAGGTTTTGTTGCATGTGGGCACAGACTGCATCTTTATCTGAGGAGCAAACATCCTCACTTCTGACCTTATCAAGGAGCGAAGGTCATTGATGAAGCAGCTAAAGATGGTTGAGCCGAGGACAATGCCCTCATTAACTCATGCAGCGATGTTCTGGAGCTGAGATGATTGCCCTCCAACAAACACAACCATCTTCCTTTGTGCTAGGTATTACTCCAACCTGCGGAGAGTTTTCCCCCCGATTCCCATTGACTCCAGTTTTGCTGAGCTTCTTGATGCCACAGTTGGTTAAATGCTGCCTTTAACAAAATGGCACAAAAAAGGCTGGTTAACAAAATTGAGGCCCATGGAATAGGAGGGTCACTGTCAGGTTGGATAAAAGATTGGCTTAAGGACAGAAAACAGAGTTATAGTAAATGGTTGTTTTCCAGACCGGAGGATGGTAGACAGTGGTGTTCCTCAAGGTTCAGTGCTAGGACCACTGCTTTTTTTGTTTTATATAAATGACTTGGATATTGGAATACAGAGTAAAATTTCAAAATTTGCCTATGATGCCAAACTTGGACCTGTGGCAGACAGTGAGGATGATACCAATTGACTGCAACAGGACATAGATAGGCTAGCAGAATAGGCAGGCAAGTGGCAGATGGAATTTAATACAGAGAAATGTGAGGTGATCCATTTTGGTAAAAGGGATAGGAAGAGGCAATGTAGATTAAATGGAACAGTTCTAATGAGTGTGCAGGAACGCAGGGATAGAGGGACGCGGGAGTTCAAATGCATCGATCTTTGAAGGTGGCACGACATATTGAGAGAGTAGTTAGCAAAGCATTTGGGATCTTGGGCTTCATAAATAGAGGTATTGAGTACAAAAGCAGGGAAGTTATGCTGAATATTTATAAAGCTCTGGTTAGGGCACAACTGGAGTATTGTATCCAGTTCTGGTCACCAAATTTTAGGAAGGATGTGAAATCCTTGAGAGGGTGCAGAAGAGATTATCAGAATGGTTGCAGGGATTAGGGATTTTAGCTACAAGGTTAGTAGGAGAAGCTGGGGGTTGTTCTGCTTGGAGCAAAGGGGATTGAGGTTAGATTTGATAGAGGTGTACGAGATTATGACAGGTTTGGATAGGGTAGGCAAAGAAAAGCTGTTCCCATTAGCTGATAGTACAAGGACTAGGGGACACAGATTGAAGGTTTTGGGCAAGAGATGCAGGGGGGGATGTGAGGAAGAAGCTTTGTACACAATGAGTGGTAATGACCTGGAACTCGCTGCCTACAAGGATTGTGCAAGTGGAGACGATGAATGATTTCAAAAGGAAATTTGATGAGCACATGAGGGAAATAAACTTGTACAGCTACACGGATGGAGCCGGGGAGTGGGATTGATTAGATTGCTTTACAATCTGGAACTATATCGCCATTCCTTCACTGTCGCTGGGTCAAAAACCTGGAACTCCCTCCCTAACAGCACTATGGGTGTACCCACATCAGATGGTCTGTAGCCGTTCAAGAAAGTGGCTCACCATGACCTCCTCCAGGAAAATTAGGGATGGGCAACAAATGCTGACCTTGGCAGTGATGCTCACATCCCATGAAAGAAAAAAAGAAGAGCTGGCATGGACTTGATAGGCCAAATGACCTCTTTCTGCGCCATTATGACTCTATGGCTCTATATTACTGTGTATCTGGAGAGAATTTCAGGAATATATCACTCGATAACTAGAAAGAATTACAGAAATATATCACTCAAAATCCTGAGATTTAAAGGCATATATCCCTGACTATCATGAGAAATTTATTGAAATATAATAACTGAATATTCTGGACAATTACTAGAATATGATCACTGAATAGTCAGGACAGCTGGAATTTGCAGATGGTCTTGATGTCTAAACCTGGTAGGTCAGCTCAAACTTACATAGACTCCAGAAAAGTCACTGTGGTAAAGAAGGCAGACTCCTACACAAATTCTCATTTAAAGGACTATAAGGACAGTGTAGGCAACACAATGAGTCTTAAAGAGACAAATGTATTGGAGGAAATCTGTCAAATTCTTTTCACATCCCAGGGTCAGAAAAAATCAGCTTCTGTTACACCGGACAGAGTTTACCAGTGTCAAGTGATGACACATAGGTTTAGGGGTACTCGAGAAACTTCTTAGAGAATAGTAAACCCAGTAGTGGCCAGTGCTGCTAGCTGTGCAGTTCACCTGGCTGAGGTGATGGACAATAGGGACACTTGGAAGGAAAAGGCTAAACAATTGGAAGAATATGCTTGTAAATTTGAAATGGGTTAATTGGAACAACCTTTTGAAAATTTAAAGGCGAAATGTTCTGGTGGAACTTGTTGCTGTAGTCTAAACATTTTTTTAGAAAAGTGTATATCTGTAAATGCGGGGGGGGGGGAAATGTGTTAGCGGTTTTTCAATTTGTATTTTTTTTTACCCATTGCAATGAAATGCATTTCAGGAATGGCATTTCATTCCACTAGGGGCGGAGGTGCCATGGTCCTGTAGTTTTTTTTTCTCTGGGAAATATGCGGTTTGCCTTTAAGGCTGGCAAAGGATCAGTACTGCTTTAAGAACCAGCAAGCCTCAGGAGTTAGAGAAAATGCATTTTGGGTTGCCGTTGGATACAACCATTTGGAGATTGCGATTCAAAGGGTGCATTCTCGTTAACATGGAAACGGCCACTGGGATTGAGCATCATGCAATACATTTGTTACAATTCAATTTTGAACTGGCTTTTCGTTGAAGGCAGTCTGTTCTAACAGAGAACACAGACAGACAGCTGTGGTATTAGCACCTGAAAAAAGAGCTCTCAGCCGTTTAAACTGAAGGAAGAGAAATTTAGTCTGTTTAATTATTATTATCTCTCAAAATTCAAAAAAAAGTAAAGCCAAAACAGAGATCTCTGATAATTTGAACCGAAGGAAGGGAAGTTAGATTGTGACAATCTATTATCCCTCAAAAACTCTAAAGTCAGATTGATTCTATTGAAAATGTTCGCAAGTTGTTAATTGTTGAAATCCTTTGTTGAAGAAGGAAGCATCACTTACAGCTGGAGTTAGACTACAGACTTCTACTGTGGAAGAACCTTTTCCCCCCATCGGACGGCTGTGAGGACTTCAAGCACATTGGACTGTAAATTTGCAAAGACTCTAATTTTTTTCTATTTTAAATGTTGTTTATATCTTCATAGTGTTTAAGAATTTAGTTTTTTTAATTAAACAGTTAATTTATTGATTTAAAGACAGCTGGTTTGATTAGCCTCATTCGGGGGTTAATAGTACAATTTGACTGGGTCTTTCTTTAATTTGGAAAGTTTACAACGATATGTTAGGCAATCTGTGGAGGGACGGGATTGAATTAACAGTGCGTTTCTCCCACCACAATCAGCATCGTATATTTTGATTGGCGGCTTTGACTGGAGCGGTCAGTCATAACAGTTGCCATGGAAGGAGCAGATGAGACTGAGGAGCTTCGGTGCACAGCCAATTTTTTCCAAACTCTTGTACAGCCCTGTTCTGCTGACAGTGTACATGCCTTAGTGAGACCTAAAAAAGTAAGGTAAAAGGGTATACTCTGTTCCCTACACTTCTCTTGTAGCTGGCATATGGAGAAGATCATATCCACAGTAGATCTGCCAGCATGGAAACTGCGCTGTGCTTCCGGATACACTTGGTCTGCAAGTAAATGGAGTCTTTTAAGTATGACCCTAGCAAAGGCCTTTCCTTAGACACTAAGGAGTGAGATGTCCCTGTAGTTGTTGCAGTTTCCTCTGTTGCCTTTGCTTTTGTATAGTGTAATGATCATGCATCTCCTGTGGAACAGAGCCTACTTTCCAGCAGAGAAGGAAAAGGTCATAAAGGTGTGGCAAAAGATGGGACTTTCCGTGCTTGAGCAGTCCGGCTGGGATTCCGTCCTTGCCTGGTGCCCTTCTGTTTGTTAGGCGGTGTATGGCCTTCCCGAGCTCCAGTGTTGAGGGTTCTTCGTCGAACTCATCCATGACAGGAAGTTGCAGAAAAGCATCAAGCGCAGACTGGGAGATGTCCAACTCACAGGAGTACAGCTCACAGTAGTGTTCAACCCAGCGGGACATCTATTTACTTCTGTCGGTGAGTACTTCACCATCTGCCAACTTCAGGGGAGCAACTTTGGTGATGGCAGGGTCAAAAGCCCTCTTGATTCCTTTGTACATAGCTCGTAGATTGCCTTTTGTCACATGCAGTTTGGATTTCTTGACATAAGCTGATTCAATTGTTTGTTTGCGCAGTATCTCCCTCTCCTTTCCACAGCTGTCTTGGCTATTTTCAGGTCATGCAGTATCTTAGCTGTTGGGTTTATGTTGTGCATTATGTAGGCTTTGTTTTTTGCATCAATGACAGATATCATTTCAGTTGAGCAGGTCTCAAACCAGCCGATGTTGCGGTTTCCGCCTTTACCAAATGATGCTTCAGCTGCTTCATAGATGATTGAGCTTAGTGACTTCCAAGCTTCATCAATGCCAGCATCGGTATTTCCTGTTAAGGCTTTGGTGGGTAGCAAGCATTCTAGTGATAGAGCGAAATGCTGGTATTTTGCATCATTGCTTATACAAAGGATATTGATGCGTGGTGGGCTGTCGTCTTTGGAGCTGTGCAACGTTTGGGGGTGCACCTTCACTCTGTTGCTGATATGAGAGTGGCTGGTGTCGCAATCTGCACTACGGTAGGTGTGGGTGTGAAGAACTCTAGGCAGATCACGCCTCCTCATGATGCCTAGGTCTAGTTGGTGCCAATGACCAGACGGTTGGTGACGCCATAGTACCTTGTGGTGATGTCTGCCCTGGAAGAAGGTGTTGGTGATGCAGAGTTCATTCAGGGCACAAAGCTCAAGAAAGTGTGTCCATTATCTTTGATTTTGCCAAACCCATGATGCCGAAGGCACGTTGGCCATGCCTCATTGTCTGCACCATCCCGTGCATTGAAGTCACCCAGGATGAATAGACTCTCGCCATTTGGGATGTTCCTCAGAATGCCACCTAGGGAGTCACAGAAATGCTCTTTATCTGAGATACTGGTGTTCAGAGTTGGTGCATAGACACATATGATGCTGACTGTGCCTCCATCGGAGGGTAACCACAGGGAGATGAGGTGCTCCGAGGTTGCGACTGGTGGCTCAATTGACTATCAGCTGGTTGTTCACAGCGAGGCCTACACCATGCTCATGGTGATCTTCAGCGCTCTTTCCATGGCAGTAGGTGTAATTAGCCTCTCGAGTACAACCTGTGTCAGCTAATCTGGTTTCTTGTAGAGCGGCAATGTCAATACCAAGCTTGAGTAGCTCACGGTCAACCAGGACTGTCTTTTGTACACTTGTTGTGGAGTGTGGTTTATTCCAGAACATATAGTCCTCACGTTCCATCTTCCAAGCCGAAAGGTTACCTTTGTTTGTTTGTTGCATGGCGTAGCCTTGGTTTCAGGAGGTACAGACTTGCCTAGCATCTGCATCCCACTCTCGACCTCATAGGCTGGTGTCCAGAGGAAAGACGAAAGCCTATAGGTATGGGGCCACCTAATGGGACTCCACTCCAGGTTTTGTTTGGTTTACTCTCTTAGCCATTAGCTCTTGATGTTGTTGTTAATGTTGAAGGCACCAACTAGTAGGGCCCAAGAGCAGCACAAAAATAGGGGTGATCTTGTCCTGCAGATATGCTAAGGGAGCAGCTACCGATCGCTGCTTCCCACCTCCAGGTTGCCACCTCCATCTTCCGAACCCTCCAGCTACTATACCCTCAGGTGGTTAGTCTGAGATGACTGTAGGTCATCAAGATGAAAGCTTTTGCTCTGGACTACACTGGTTACAACCTAAGACCCAACTTTGCCCCTGAATTGCTGCTCTGTTATTATTATAATATAATCACTGGATAACCTAACAGATGTATGGAATATAATCTACTGATATTCTGAGAGAATTAGTTCACTATAATCACTGGATGTCCTGAAGGATTCATTGGAATGTATAATTAAATGTCATAACAGAATGACTAGAATATGTCATGGATATCCAGAGAATTACTGGACTAAAATCACTGGATATCCTGAAAGAGTAACTGGAATATATCACTAAATATCCTGAGGGATTAATAGGAATATATTCATTGCATTACCTGACAGATTTACTGGAATACAGTTACTGGATAACCTGACAGAATTACTGGAATATAATCATTTGATATTCAGAGAGATTAACTGGTATATATCACTGAATATCGTGATATAACATTGAAATGCTTGAAATAAATATCGACGAGAAAGAATCATTACATTGCTAAAATGTTTGTGTCTCAATGAGCTGCGAGCAGCAGAAAATAAACTCACCATAAATACTCTACATTACCATTATTTAACTGCAAAATTCGGAACAACCTTTCAGTCAATCACACTCTAACCTTCTTTGTTATCAATTGTGCAATCAGAAGATAAAGCAAATATTTGAAGGATGATATGTGAAACATCTCACCAGTATATTTTGCATAGCCAGCTCATCTTGCAGTACCTGGATCTCTTTCTGAAGATTCTGAACCAATTTCTGGAAAAAGAAGCATAATTTATGGATAGGATTTGATATTCTTGCCACTGAAGTTCATTCCTATAACACATTCAACAGGAGTACTGAGTCCAATTCTGGGCACCACACTTTAGGAAGGGTGTGAAGGCATTAGAGATGGTGCAGAAAAGATTTACGAGAATGGTTCCAAGCAGTGATCTAGATAGATTGAAGAAGCTGGGGTTTTTCTCCTTAGGGAAGAGAAAGTTGACAGGAGATTTGATAGAGGTGTTCAAAATCATGAGAGGTTTAGACAGAGAGGATAGAGGGGAAAGAAATGGGGAACGGGACTAGTTAAATTGCTCTTGCAGAGAGCCAGCACAGGCTCAATGGGTCGAATGACCTCCTTCTGTGCTGTACCCATTCTATGATTCTATGATTTACCTCTCTCACCATCAATCAGTTTGCCTCCATTAGTAGCATTTCCACTTCCCACACCAGGGCCTCAATATTTATGGGGAGGGAGCAGGGGATGGTGGCTGCTGGAGGAAAGCCAGAAAACCCGTGAACGTGGAGATCCAGCCAAATTTAATGGGAGGGCCTCATTATCATTTTTTAATTTTGTTTGCCAGCTGGCAGCTAGCTAGCTTGCCAGGCGGAAAAGCCAACGGTAGAAGGCTGGTATTTTCAGGCTGGTCTCTGGCAATTGGGAAAGATCACTGTGCAAGGGAGAGGGCATGGGGGCGGGGTTGGATGTTGGTGTGGTTGGACCGGTGGTCAGGAGGAAGGAAAAGATCGCAGGACAGAATGGGGGGAGGGGGTGGTTGCAAGATCACTGGATAAAGTAGGGGGAGTCAGTCAATTGCAGCAGCAAGGAGTTCCTCAGGGTAGTGTCCTAGGCCCAACCATCTTCAGCTACTTCATCAATGACCTTCCCTCTATCATAAAGTCAGAAGTGGGATGTTTGCTGATGTTTGCACAATGTTCAGCACCATTCACGACTCCTCAGATACTGAAGCAACCCATGCCCAAATGCAGCAAGACCTGGTCAACATCCAGGCTTGGGCTGATAAGTGGCAAGTAACATACACGCCACACAAGTGCCAGGCAATGACCATCACCAACAAGAAAGAGTCTAACTATCTCCTCTTGATGTTCAATGGCATTACCATCGCTGAATCCCCCACTATCAACTTACTGGGGGCTTACCATTGACCAGAAACTGAACGAGAACAGCCACATAAATGCTGTGGCTACAAGAGCAGGTCAAAGACTGGGAATTCTGCAGTGAGTAACTTCTGACTCCTCAATGCCTGTCCACCATCTACAAGGCACAAGTCAGGAGTGTGATGGAATATCTCCACTTGCCTGGATGGGTGCAGCTTCAACAATACTCAAGAAGTTCGACACCATCCAGGACAAAGCAGCCCACTTGATTGACACCCCATGCACCACCTTCAACATTCACTCCCTCCACCACCGACACACAGTGGCAGCAGTGTGCACCATCTACAAGATGCACTGCAGCAACTCACCAAGGCTCCTTGGACAACACCTTCCAAACCCGCAACCTCTACTACTTAGAAGGACAAGGGCAGTAGATGCACGGGAACACCACCACCTGCAAGTTGCCCTCCAAGCCACACACCATCCTGACTTGGAACTATATCGCCATTCATTCACTGTCACTGAGTCAAAATCCTGGAACTCCCTTCCTAACAGCACGGTTGGTGTACCTACACTCCAAGGACTGCAGCGGCTAAAGAAGGCAGCTCACCACCACCTTCTCAAGGGCAATTAGGGATGGGTAATAAATGCTGGCATGGCCAGCGATGCCCACATCCCGAGCGAATAAAAAACAATTTGTAGAACAGCAGGGAGCTCTCCAAATATATGCTCCTCCCTCAACCAGTACCACCAATAAACATTAGCTCGTCATTCATTCAGTTGTATTTGGGGTATGTGAAAGATGGTTTGCCTATTCAACAATAATTATTCAAGAATGAGCTATGTGATGTGCTAAGAAACCTTCTGAGAGTTGTAAGAACATCTAAAGAAATAATACCTATTTTATGCTGTCAATCAAGTCAGGACTGAGGTCATAGATTGTTACATCAATAACCTGCTTTCAGGGTGAAAGGGTTGTGTGGGAGTGCTTATTTGAGTGGAAAAAAACTTCAGATCAAAATGAGTGAGTTCTACACTCACCTTGGGGTCACTGTACACATTAGGGGCTGGTTCAGCTGGTATACACCTCATCCTTGATGCAAACCGGAGTGTGGATAGCTGAAACAAGAGAATAAACTTTTATTTCCTCCCCTCCTCCCTTGAATGCGCTGGCTCAGTTTCATAGTCCTCCCCTGGTAGCTTACTCAAGTCACCTTAATTAATGTGCAAGCTCAATAAGTGTCGGTGGGCTAGTGGCCCACAAGAAGTCCACAGCCAAGTCTGATCCTGCATTCACTAGATGTCCACGTTTACTCACATTCTAGAACTGAAACAATGATCAGAAGCAGAATCCTTATTGATTTTCTTTCTCCATCTTACCCAAGGGTGCTGAGGCCTTCTTCTACTGCCCCAACTCAACAGACCACAGATTGCACATGAAGCTTTGTTAATCTGTACGTCCCAGTTCCACACTAGGCAGTGAATTACTAAAAGAACTACGAGCGGAATTCCATCATATTAAAACATTTTTTTTTCTGAATTACTTGTGCTCAATGGGAGGCATGTCAATAGTGTGTTTATTTTTTTTCCCATTCTCAGGATGTGGGTGTCACTGGCAAGGCCAATGTTTATTGCCCATGCCTAGTTTCCCAGAGGAGATGTTGACAGGCCTTCTTCTTGAACCGCTGGTAGAAGTTTACTGCAACTGAGTGGCTTGCTAGGCTAACTCAGAGGTCAGTTAAGAATCAATTACGTTAATGTGGGACTGGTGTCACATCGGCCAGATGAGGTGAGAACAGCAAGTTTCCTTCCCCATAGGACATTCATGAACCAACTGGATTCTTATGAGAATCTGACAGCTTTTACGGTCAATTTTAGTAGTACAAGTTAGGGGGAGACAGTGGTGTAGTGGTAACGTCACTGGACTGATAATCCAGAACATGGTAATCCAGAACACAAGTTCAAATCCCACCATGGCAGCTTGTGGAATTTAAATTCAATTATCAATAATCTGGAATTGAAAGCTAATTGAAGCATCATCGATTGTCATAAAACCCATCTGGTTTACTAATGTCCTTTAGGGAAGGAAATTTGCCATCTGCCTACATGTAACTCAAGACCCACAACAATGTGGTTGACTCTTAACTTGCCTCTGAAATAGCCTGGCAAGCCATTCAGTTTAAGGGAAATTAAGGATGGCGAACAATTGCTGGGCTGCCAGTGATGCCCACATCCCATGAAAGAATTTTTTAAAAAGTTTCTTATTTCCAGATTTTTAAAAAACCTGAACTCAAATTCTGAAACTGACTTGGTGTGATTTAAACTCACCAACTTGGCATCACAAATGATTATTTCTATAATTTTATCTCCTCCCTCTTCTCCCAACGATACTGACACCCTTGCTGAGTTGCAATTCCACAGCCAACATTTGCCCATGAGTACTTTCCTCAAGTGACTATTCTTAATGTGTGAACTCAGACAGCGGGTGCATACAGACTGTTTGAGGTCACTGCTGTCAGACCTGATCCTGTTCTCCCGACATCCAGAAATGCTCTGTCAACAGTACAGAGATGGTCCCTAGAATTCCAAATCTATAGGCAGTTTAGAATTTTTTCAAAGACGTGAGGCCACAAACATACCAAAATGGACACAAACACTAACAAAGTAAAATACATGCAAACACATGAAAAGAAATACACATGTACGTATTTGTAGACGCATAAACACTATCAAACAGATCATCCATCACTCACAAAGTTAGTAACAACCTCGCCAGGTAGTCCAGTTGGATAAAATCACAATGAACCATACCAAGCAGGAAGAACCAAGGTTTGATCCCCATCTGTGTTGGACAGCAATAAGGGAATTATAATTGACCTCAGCACGTACGGCTAGGGAAGTCACAAACACCGCCAAGTTTCCTTGAATGTTTTCCTAGCACCCTGCTGGAAAGAGTTTATTTATGGGGATAGGAACAGGCTCAGCCATGATGCCATGCATAGCTTTTCAATGCTCATGCATGAGAAATACTGGCACCCACTGAACTGTGCTCCAGCAAGAGTCAGTGTTTTCAGTACAAGAGGGGAGAATGCTGAGAAAGATATAAGAATAATGATGTACAGCAGCAGTGTCAGATCTGATGATGAGATGGACCATGGGATTCCGCAATCTGATTAGCAGGGCAATAGGACAAACACAAGTTTTTTGACCAGCAGGATCTGGTACTCCCACCCAGCCGCAGCTGTATATTTTCAGTGGCACCCATCACTCAGCATGCTGTCCAGCACACACAGCCCTTTACTTCGCCACCCCCACCCCAACATCCCATATCTCAGACAAAGCAATCTGCTTGAGAGGCTCTCCATTCACCAGTTTAAACATTCACTCACTCCACCACCAGCATACGATTGCTGTAGTGTGTACAATTTACAGGAATCACTGCAGCAATTTGCCAAGGCATGCTCAGCAGCACCTCCCAAACCTCCAATACCTAGATCGACAAGGGCAGCAGGTTCATGGAAAAAGCATTACCTCCAAGGCACACCATACCCCAACTTGGACATGTAGTGACGTTCCTTCATTGGTGCTGGGTCAGAAATATTGGGACTCTCTACCTAATAACATTGTGGGAGCACCTTCACCACATGGACTGCAGTGATTCAAGAAGGCAGCTCACCACCATCTTCTCAAGGGCAATTAGAGCTGAGCAATAAACATTGTTCATGTTAATGTCACCTATATGCTGGGAATAAATTCAAAAAACACGAACTCAAGCCCCTCAATACACTCAGGGACAAACACATCCACATCTCTCTGTATGATTCTTACCGTTTCCTCAATTTGAGCAGCCTCTCCGTAGATATTTGCCACTAAGATGGTGTTGCAGTTCCCACCTAAAGAGGGTTGACAGAAAGGAGACTGCTTTAAACACTGCACTTTAAAACTGAAAAGGGAATTCATGAAGTTGATCAACGAATGATGCCAAAGATTTTACACACTAAGGGCTAGCTTTTATCCAGCCCTTGGAGACAGGCTGGGAGGCAGAAAAAATGGCATGGAGTGGGGTTGGGCAACATGTCCAATGTTGTCCTGTCCCCATGCCATTTGGTCTGTGGCGGGCAGTGTGGCAGATGGGAAGTCCACTGGGACCTTAATGGGCCACCTCCGACATCTGCTGGCAGTTAGCCAACGTTGGCAGGGCCCATTGCTGCCTGGAGATACCGCCAGGTCAAATCTGGTGGCCTCCTAGCAAGCTCAGGCCAGCAGCAAAGACCCCCTCCTGCCTCCAGCCCTCAGGAATGACAGCCACCACCCCCCTCACCGCCCTTGCTGGAGCCTGCCTGAATGGCCCCAGAAAGCCCAACCCTACTCCCCTGTCTCCTGAAGCCTCCTCCATGGCTGCTGCTCCGGGCCTCCCAGTGGTACTGTTGGGACTACTGAGCTGCCAGTCTTGGGCAGGATCTTGTCCCTTAAAGGGGACAGTATCCCCAACAGTAAAGGGCCGAGATGGGCTCACCACCCGCCTTCCAGCCGCTCACTGAAATAAAATCCAACCCTAAGAGTGCAAAGTAATCATTAGGAAGTTGGGAGTAAGAAAATAAATTTACTTTGACTCAAAGGATGATTGAAAACTCACGAGAAAAAGCCATGGAAATGGATGGTATGAATGGGTTGAAAAGACAATTAGATGAGTTTTGAAAAGAGAAGGGATAAAGATATACAGGAAGAAGGTGGTTTCTGTCAAGAAGGAATGACTAATGCCTAATGGTCTTTTCCTGTATGTAAAATTTTTAATTGTTTATCCACTGTGCTAGTGAATGCTCTTTCTGCTACCTTGTGGCAATAGGAGAGAATTACTGTCACGATGTCAAAATCATGTGCACTTTTATTTTAATACATGTGCAATGTCATTATACATAGTGACTGGGACAATTCTTTCCCCACAATCGGTGCAGCATTAATTTGTTTGGGATAGACGTATTGTTGCTATCTGATTCAGTCCGTCCTACGTTATGATGGTCACTTGGAGACTAAGCATGCTCCTAAGTGACAAACAATGTAGTGAGAAGTGGAAAAAATACATCATATCTCAGTGAGGGGATAATTTTAGCCTACAAACCCACAATTAAATAACAAAGTAAGGTTTTTTTTAGGAACAGGAAGAGTGTTTTCACATCTTCAGGACGCCCGAAAGTGGTTGATAGTTATTGGGGGCCAACAAGCTCCTCCCTTTTAGAAGTGTTCCAACCACTCCTATTTACCTTCTCACCTAGGAAACGGATTTCTTCTGTGTGCTTTTATTTCACTCCTTTATTCTCTAATGCTTCTTCCATGTACTCTCCTCTTATTTTACTCACTTACCTAAATAGTTCTTCAGTGCATGTGTAAGTTTGCTCTGCCTGAATGTGTAATGAAATCGCTCCTTTTAAGTTTGTTTCCATGTCGCTACACATAGCATTCTTCCTCCCAAATCCAGTTCTCTTAAGAAACACAATTAACAGTCACTTGAACTTATTTCATATTGTCTGTAGTGTTCTTCACACCTGCACCTACCATAGTACAGATTGCGACACTGACCACTCTCTTATCAGCAGCAGAATGAAGGTGCACCACTGAAAGTTACACAGCTCAAAACATGACGGCCCGACAAGCATCAACATCCCTTGCATAAACAATGATGCCAAATACCAGCACTTCGCACTGTCGCTAGCCTGCTACCCACCAAAGCCTTAAGAGGAAGCATCGTTGCCGGCATTGATGCATCTTAGAAGTCACTAAGCTCAATCATCAATGAAGCAACAGAAGCATCATTTGGTAAAGGTGGAACCCGCAACAAGGGCTGGTTTAAGATCTATTCAGCTGAGATGATATCTGTCATTGATGCAAAAAACAAAGCCTACATGATGCACAACATAAACCTAACAGAAAAGACACTGCATGACTTGAAAGTAGCCAAGACAGCATACAAAGGAGAGGGAGATACTGCGAAAACAAACACTGGATCAGTTTTTTTTTAATTCACTCATGGGATGTGGACATCGCTGGCCAGGCGAGCATTTATTGCCCATCCCTAATTGCCCTCGAGAAAGTGGTGGTGAGCTGCCTTCTTGAACCGCTGCAGTCCATGTGGGGTAGGTACACCCACACTGCTGCTAAGGAGTTCCAGGATTTTGACCCAGCGACAGTGAAGGAATGGCGATATAGTTCCAAGTCAGGATGGTGTGTGACTTGGAGGGGAACTTGCAGGTGGTGGTGTTCCCATGCATTTGCTGCCCTTGTCCTTCTAGGTGATAGAGGTCGCGGGTTTGGAAGGTGCTGTCTAAGGAGCCTTGGTGCGTTGCTGCAGTGCATCTTGTAGATGGTACACACTGCTGCCACTGTGCGTCGGTGGTGGAAGGAGTGAATGTTTGTAGATGGGGTGCCAATCAAGCGGACTGCTTTGTCCTGGATGGTGTCGAGCTTCTTGAGTGTTGTTGGAGCTGCACCCATCTAGGCAAGTGGAGAGTATTTCATCACACTCCTGACTTGTGCCTTGTAGATGGTGGACATGCTTTGGGGAGTCAGGAGGTGAGTTACTCACAGGATTCCTAGCCTCTGACCTGCTCTTGTAGCCACGGTATTTATATGGCTACTCCAGTTCAGTTTCTGGTCAATGGTAGCCCCTAGGATGTTGTTAGTGGGTGATTCAGCGATGGTAATGCCATTGAATTTCAAGGAGAGATGGTAAGATTCTCTCTTGTTGGAGATGGTCATTGCCTGGCACTTGTGTGGCGTGAATGTTACTTGCCACTTATCAGCCCAAGCCTGGATATTGTCCAGGTCTTGCTGCATTTCTACACGGACTGCTTCAGTATCTGAGGAGTCACGAATGGTGCTGAACATTGTGCAATCATCAGCGAACATCCTCACTTCTGACCTTATGATTGAAGGAACGTCATTGATGAAGCAGCTGAAGATGGTTGGGCCTATGACACTGCCCTGAGGAACTCCTGCAGTGATGTCCTGGAGCTCAGATGATTGACCTCCAACAACCACAACCATCTTCCTTTGCGCTAGGTATGACTCCAACCAGCGGAAGGTTTTCGCCCTGATTCCCATAGACCTTAGTTTTGCTAGGGCTCCTTGATGCCATACTCAGTCAAATACTGCCTTGATGTCAAGGGCAGTCACTCTCACCTCACCTCTTGAGTTCAGCTCTTTTGTCCATGTTTGAACCAAGGCTGTAATGAGGTCAGGAGCTGAGTGGCCCTGGCGGAACCCAAACCGAGAGTCACTGAGCAGGTTATTGCTAAGCAAGTGCCGCTTGATGGCACTGTTGATGACACCTTCCATCACTTTACTGATGATTGAGAGTAGGCTGATGGGGCGGTAATTGGCTGGGTTGTACTTGTCTTGCTTTTTGTGTACAGACATACCTGGGCAATTTTCCACATTGCAGGGTAGATGCCAGTGTTGTAGCTGTACTGGAACAGCTTGGCGAGGGGCGCAGCAAGTCTGGAGCACAGTCTTCAGTACTATTGCCAGAATATTGTCAGGGCCCATAGCCTTTGCAGTATCCAATGTCTTCAGTCGTTTCTTGATATCACGCAGAGTGAATCGAATTGGCTGAAGACTGGCATCTGTGAGGCTGGGGACTTCAGGAGGAGGCCGAGATGGATCATCAACTCGGCACTTCTGGCTGAATACTGTTGCAAATGTTTCAGCCTTATCTTTCGCACTGATGTGCTGGGCTCCCCCATCATTGAGGATGGGGATATTTGTGGAGCCACCTCCTCCAGTTTATGTTTAATTGTCCACCACCATTCACGGCTGGATGTGGCAGGACTGCAGAAATCCAATGTCAAGAAATCCAAACTGCATGTGACTAAGGAAATCTACGAGTTACGTACAAATGAATCAAGAGGGCGCTTGGCCCTGCCATCGCCAAAGTTGCTTCCCTGAAGTTGGCAGATGGTGAAGTACTCACCGACAGAAGTAAACAGATGTCGCACTGGGCTGAACACTAGTGTGAGCTGTATTCCTGTAAATCGGACATCTCCCAGTCTGCGCTCGATGCTCTCCTGCAACTTCCTGCCTTGGATGAGTTAGATGACGAACCCTCATCACTGGAGCTTGGGAAGGCCATAGACGGTCTAGCGAACAGAAGAGCACCGGACAAGGACGGAATCCCAGCCGAACTGCTCAAGCACGGAAAGTCCCATCTTTTGCCACAACTTTATAACTTTCTCCTTCTTTGCTGGAAAGTAGGCTCAGTTCCACAGGAGATGTGATGTCAAAATCATCACACTATACAAAAACAAAGGCGACAGAGGAGACTGCAAAAATTACAGGAATATCTCACTCCTTTGCTAGGGTCATACTTAAAAGACTCCATTTATTTGCAGACTGAGGGTACCCGGAAGCGCAGTGTGGTTTCCATGCCGGCAGATATACTGTGGATATAATCTTCTCCATACGCCAGCTACAAGAGAACCGTAGGGAACAGAGTACATCCCTTTATCTTGCTTTTGTAGATCTCACTAAGGCATTCGATACCATCAGTAGAGCAGGGCTGTACAAGATTTTGGAAAACATTGGCTGGAACAGTTCCTACAGATTGGAGGATAGCTAATGTAACCCCACTATTTAAAAAGGGAGGTAGAGAGAAAGCAGGAAATTATAGACCAGTCAGACTGACGTCGGTAGTGGGGAAAATTCTCGAGTCCATTGTCAAAGATTTTATAGCAGAGCACTTGGAGAACAGTGGTAGAATCGGACAGAGTCAGCAAGGATTTACGAAAGGGAAATCATGCTTGACAAATCTACTAGAATTCTTCGAGGATGTAACTCGTAGTGTGGATGAGGGGGAACCAGTGGATGTGGTTTATTTGGACTTTCAGAAGGCTTTCGACAAAGTACCACATAAGAGATTAGCATGTAAAATTAAAGCGCATGGGATTGGGGGTAGTGTATTGCGATGGATAGAAAATTGGTTGGCAGACAGGAAACAAATGTCTTTTTCCGAATGGTAGGCAGTGACTAGTGGGGTACCGCAGGGATCGGTGCTAGGACCCCAGCTATTCACAATATATATTAATGATTTAGATGAGGGAACTAAATGTAATATCTCCAAATTTGCAGATGACACAAAACTGGGTGGGAGGGTGAGTTGTGAGGAGGATGCAGAGAGGCTTCAGGGTGATTTGAACAAGTTGAGTCAGTGGGCAAATGCATGGCAGATGCAGTATAATGTGGATAAATGTGAGGTTATTCACTTTGGTAGCAAAAACAGGAAGGCAGATTATTATCTGAACGGCTATAAACTGAGAGGGGGGAATATGCAGTGAGACCTGGGTGTTCCCGTACACCAGTCGCTGAAGGTAAGCATGCAGGTACAACAGGCGGTAAAAAAGGCAAATGGTATGTTGGCCTTCATACTGAGAGGATTCAAGTACAGGAGCAGGGATGTCTTGCTGTAATTATACAGGGCCTTGGTGAGGCCACACCTGGAATATTGTGTGCAGTTTTGGTCTCCTTATCTGAGGTAGGATGTTCTTGCTATAGAGGGAGTGCAGCGAAGGTTTATCAGACTGATTCCTGGGATGGCGGGACTGACGTATGAGGAGAGATTGAGTTGGTTAGGATTATATGCGCTGGAGCTCAGAAGAGTGAGGGGGGATCTCACAGAAACCTATAAAATTCTAATAGGACTTGACAGGGTAGATGCAGGAAGGATGTTCCCGATGGTGGGGGAGTCCAGAACCAGGGGTCATAGTCTAAGGTTATGGGGTAAACCATTTAGGACTGAGATGAGGAGAAACTTCTTCACCCAGAGAGTGGTGAACCTGTGGAATTTGCTACCACAGAAAGCAGTTGAGGCCAAAACATTGTATGTTTTCAAGAAGTAGTTAGATATAGCTCTTGGGTTTAAAGGGAACAGGTTACTGAGTTGGATGATCAACCATGATCATAATAAATGGCAGAGCAGGCTCGAAGGGCCGAATAGCCTACTCCTGCTCCTATTTTCTATGTTTCTATGTGCACTGAAGCTCCTCAGTCTCATCCGCTCCTTGCATGACAACATGCACTGTCCTCTGCAGTTTGATGGCTCTACTTCCGACAGTTTTTGAGTGAAGAATGGAGCAAAATAGGGTTGTGTCCTAGTCCCCACTCTGTTTGGCATCTTCTTCTCCATGCTCCTGACCTTCATCTTACCTACAGATATGGAAGGCGTCTACTTGCATACTAGGTCAGACGCAATCTATCAAGGCTGTAAGCGAAAACAAAAACACATCACGTCCTGATCACAGAACTCCTCTGTGCGCTAGTCGCTCACACGGAAACTCAGCTACAAAGACTCATGGTCTGTCTCTCCCATGCCTGTAACTTGTTCTCCTTGACTATAAGCATCAAGAAAACCATGATTATGGGATAAGGTGTTGCGTCTCTGCCCCGATCACACTAAATAACTCCCCACTGGAAGTGGTTGCTAAATTCTGCTACCTTGGGTCCATGGTGACAGATAATCTGTCCCTTGATGCAGAGCTTGATACACACATAGGGAAAGCAGCTACCACTTTGGCCAACTCGCAAAACGCGCATGGGATAACACCAAGCTGACCCTTAGGACCAAGCTCATGGTTTATAAGGCCTGTGTTCTCAGCACCTTGCTGTATGGCTGTGAAACATGGGTGACTTACATCTATGAGGAAAAGAAGCTCAATAATTTCCATCTTCGCTGTCTGCAGCACATTATGGGTATATCCTGGCAGGACAAAATCACAAATGTAGCAGTTCTCTCAAAAGCTGAGCTCCCACGTGTGTTGGCATTCATCAAACAGAGGCGGCTTCAATGGATCGGACACGTCCACAGGATGGAAGAGGGTCGCATACCCAAGGGCCTTCTGTATGGTGAAATAGCTAGGGCCAGATGACCAGTGGGGCACCCAAAGCTCCGCTTCAAGGATGCTTGCAAGCGTGAAATGAGGGCCCTAAGTGTTGACTATCGCACTTGGGAGACACTAGCTGACGAAAGAGGGAAATGGCGACACATCCTGTGGACAACCACGATGATCATTTGCTACAGCAGCTTGGCAACAGGCGCCAACGTCAAAAACAACAACTCACAGCGTCACTTGGCAGCTTCATGTGCAACACTTGTGGCAGAACCTGCCTCTCAAGGATTGGCCTTCACAGCTATCAACAAAGATGCACCAATAGAAGACACCCCACTTAAATGGATTGTTTGCTGCGTCATCTTTCCATCATCTTTTGTAGATGGAAGGATGTCAACCAGCTTCGGTGGCTTTCCCTGGTAACATTTTACAACACTATTTTCATTTGGGGGACAGACAGAGTCTGTTACTGCCTGCCTGGGAAATCCAGCTTGGTACACGCTGCTTGCACCAAAAGAGGCTTGGAATCCTCCATGAAGACTTACAAGCAAAATGTTTAAAATAAGCCCAGGCATAATTTCCTGGCTTGGGGCAAGAGATAGGGACAGGTGGCCACACCCACGTCCTCTCCCTGCTTCACTGGGAAAAGCAATCTTCCCCCCACTGCACATTCAGTGCCTCCAGCCTTCTTCTGGGGGTGGAAGGTTATCGGGGGTAGGTGGAAATGTGGAGTATTCAGTAGAGCCATGAACATATTGAATGGCGGAGCAGGCTCAAGGGGTCAAGTGGCCTACTCCTGCTCCTAATTCGTATGTTCTGTTCTTCCCTGGAGCCAGTACAATTTAAGAATGAATAGGTATGGCAGGAAAAATCAGCCGATTTTCTTCTCCCTCCACCCCTTAGTTGGATGGGGGACAGCTGAGAGCCATGTTGGAAGTGGGTGGGTGAGGCAGAAAATTTATAGGGACAGGGATCTGGTAGTAGGCCTCCCCAACCCATTTTCTCTGATCTACTGCAGCAATGGCAGAGCTTAATTCAGACCTAATACTTCTTTTTTATTCATTCTCAGAATGAGGGCATGAAAGCAAGGCCCACACTTATTGCCAAATGCTATTTGCCCTTGAGAAGGTAGTGGTGATACAACTTAGTGGCTTCCTAGGTTGCTTCAGAGGACAGTTAAGAGTCAACCACGTCCATGTGGGACTGGAGTCACTTATAGGCCAGTCCATGTAAGGAGGAAGGCAGGTTTCCTTCCCTAAAGGACTATTGTAAAACAGTTGAGTTTTTATGACAATCCAACCAGGTTTTTATTTCCAAATTTTAAAAAAAACTAAATTCAAATTTAAAACTGCATAATGGGCTTTCTACACACATTCAATGAATCATTAGTCCAGGCCTTTGGATACCAGTCTGGTAACATCGCCACTACATTAATGTAAACTTTCCTGTTACTGCTTGTCTCATCCTCTTATTTCACTCCTTTATTCTCTAATACTTCTACTATGCACTCTCCTCTTATTCTACTCACTTACCCAAAGAGTTCTTCAGTGCATGTGTGAGTTTGCTCTGCCTGAATGGAATATGCTCTCTCTTGGGATCGGCAAGAGCAATGATGGTCTGCTCAAGGAAGGAGAGCGTCTTATTGATGTACATAGCTTCTCGCATCACCTGCCCTTCAGACTGAAAGAGCATAAAGGACATTAGGATGGATTAAAAAGTTACCATGATATCACACAATTTCTTATTTGTAGTTTTGTTAATGGGATATCAGTGCTAGGGAAATTAAGCACTTTACATTCTTTGCACACAAGTGTCTGCCTTGGTTCAGTGGTAGCTTTCCTGCCTCTGAATCAGAAGGTCGCAAGTTCAACCGTCAGTTCACAGACAAGAGGAAAAGTAGCAGCAGAGGTAGAAAGATGGTTGACAGACAGATAACAGAATTAGAAATAATGGATGTTGGTTAGATTGGAGGTTAGAAGTGGTGTTCACCAGGGTTCAGTGCTGGGTCTGTTTATATCCTTGCGATTTGGATTTGAATATATTTAAATACAATTTTTATAACCGACCTAAACTCGGGTGTAGGGAGAAACATTATAAAGTTTGCAGATGATACAAAATTTGGCAAAATAGTAGATAGTGAGCAGGATAGTTATAGGCTTCAGGCTGATAAAGACAGGAGGGCAAAAGCATGGCAGATGGAGGGAAGTGTGAAGTGATGCATTTTAGGAGGACTAATATGGAAAAACAGTATATGATAAATGGCACAATTTTGAAAAGTGTAGATGAGCAGAGAGACCTTGGTGTCCCTTTACACAAATCCTTCAAGGTGCTGGGATAAGTTGACCAGAATACAAGAACACAACAAATAGAAGCAGAAGTAGACCATGTGGCCCATCAAGCCTGCTCCACCATTCAATACCATCATGGCTGATCTTGGGCTTCAATTCCACTTTCAAGCCCATTCCCTGTATCCCATGATTCCCTGCGAGACCAAAAATTTATCTATCCCAGCCTTAAATGTGTTCAATGATAGAGCATCCACAACCCTCTGGGTTAGAGCATTCCAAAGATTCACAACCCTTTGAGTGAAGTAATTTCTCCTCATCTCAGTCCTGAATGATTGGCCCCTTATCCTGAGACTGTGTCCCCATGTTCTAGATTCCCTGTCCAGTGGGAACAATCTCTCAGCTTCTACCCTGTCAAGTCCTTTCAGAATCTTGTATGTCTCAATTCGATCACCTCTCATCATAGGACAACCCCCTCATCCCATGGACCAATTTTGTAAATCTTCGCTGCACTGCCTCTAGGGCAAATATATCCTTTCTTAAATGTGGAGACCAAAACTGCACATAGTATTCCAGGTGCGGTCTCACCAAAGCCCTGTACAATTTTAGTAAGACTTCTTTATTCCTGTACTCCTAGCCCCTTGCAATAAAGGCCAACATGCCATTTGCCTTCCTAATAGCCTGCTGCACCTGCATGTTAACTTTGTGAATTCCTTGTACGGTTCCCCCAAGTCTCTTGGAACCTCAACACTTACCAGTTTCACACCTTTTAAAAAATATTCTGCTTTTCTATTTTTACAACCAATGTGAACAACTTCACACTTCCCTACATTATACTCCAGTTGCCATCTTGTTGCCCACTCACTTAACCTGCCTATATCTCTTTGCAGCCTCTCTACATCCTCCCCACAGTTTACCTTTACACTGAGCTTTGTATCATCAGCAAACTTAGATACATTATTCTCTGTCTTTTCATCCAAGTCATTAATATAGAGTGTAAATAGCTGAGGCCCCAGCACTGATCCTTGCAGCACCCCATTATTCATTGCCTGCCAACTTGAAAATGCCCCATTTATGCCCACTCTTTGCTTCCTGTCTGCTAACCAATCCTCTATGCACGTTAATATATTACCCCTAACACCATGAGTTCTTATCTTGCCTATTAATCTTTTTAATTTTTTTAAATTTTTATTTATTTAGAGATACAGCACTGAAACAGGCCCTTCGGCCCACCGAGTCTGTGCCGACCAAGAACCACCCATTTATACTAACCTTACAGTAATCCCATATCCCCTACCACCTACCTACACTAGGGGCAATTTACAATGGCCAATTTACCTATCACCTGCAAGTCTTTGGCGGTGGGAGGAAACCGGAGCACCCGGCGAAAACCCACGCGGTCACAGGGAGAACTTGCAAACTCCGCACAGGCAGTACCCAGAATTGAACCCGGGTCCCTGGAGCTGTGAGGCTGCGGTGCTAATCACTGCGCCACTGTGCCGCCCTATGTCTTTTGAAAATCCAGGTATAATACATCTACTGGTTCCCCTTTATCTAGCCTAGTAGTTACATCCTCAAAAAACTCTAATAAATTTGTCAAACAGGATCTCTCTTTAGTAAAACCATGCTGACTTGTTCTAATCATACTATGCTTTTCCAAGTGCAATGTTAAGACTTCTTTAATAATAGTTTCCAGCATCTTCCCAACGACTGATGTTAGGCTAACTGGCCTGTAGTTCTGTGTTTTCTCTTTACCTCCTTTCTTGAAAAGCGGCGTAACATTTGCCAACTTCCAATCAGCACATCCACTAACTCTGCAGCTATCTCTTTTAGAACCCTAGGATGTAGGTCAGCTGGTCCTAGGGACTTGTCAGATTTTAATCCCTCAAGTTTCTCCAATACTTTTTCTCGGTTGATATCAATATCCTTAATTTCCTCACTCTCTTTAGCCCCTAGGTTACTGCCTATTTCTGGTATGGAACTTGCGTCTTCTACTGTGAAGACAGACACAAAAGATGGCTGAAAAAGCTTATGGGTTACTTGAGTTTATAAATACAGGAACAGAATATAGAACTAGAACTTTATAAATCACCGGTTAGGCCTCAGTTGGAGTTCTGTGGATATTTCTGGGAACCGCACTTCGGGAAAGATGTAAAGCCCTTAGAAAGGGTGCAGAAAGTTAGGACTGTTCTCCTTAGAACACAGAGGTGACTTAATAGAGGTTTTCAAGATGATGAGAGGTTTTGATAGACTTGATAGAGAAAAATTATTCCCTCTGGCTTGTGGCTCAATAACTAGAGACCATAGATTCAAAATCATTAGCAAAAGATCCAGAGGAGAAATGAGAATTTTTTCACTGACAGAGTTTATGGGATCTGGAATGCCCTATCTGAAAAGATGGTGGAAGCTGATTCCATAAATAATTTTAAAAGGGTACAGGTACTTGAAGATGAGCCATTGTCCAACAGTTAGTGGTCAATTGACCATTACCCAGCTCCATCATTGCTTTATTATAGTAAGCATGCAACAGAAACGTTAAGAACAACAAAAGCAAGAGTTTGACTCTCAATTAACATGTGTTACCACATTCAGAAGCTGGGGCTCTGGAATATGAGTCTTTAAATTCCTTCCCACAACTTAGGGATCTGATGGAACATAAACAGACCACCTCATCAACACAGAAACCTCTTCCTGGTACCTGGTCCCTCAGCATTGCTAACAGAGTTACGGACAAAAGTGGGAATGTGGGACGCAACGTGACTGCTCTTTCAAAGTGCCATAACAGGCACGCTGGGCTGAATGACCTCTTTCTCTTCTATAAGTTTCTATGACTTGAGGTCCCATCTGCCCCCTTGATGAAAGTCAAGTATTCCGTGACACTATCTAAAGAGAAAGGAGTGCTCCTCATGTCTTAGCTAATATCTATCTATCCCTCAAACAACACCACCAAAAACAGATAAATTAGTCATTTATCATATCGCTGATCATGGGACCTTGCTGTGTGCAAATTGGTTATTGTGTTTGCCTATAGTATGTTAGCAACTATACTTGAAAAACAATTCATTGGCTGTAAAGTTGAGGAAATAATGTTGTTCTAAAGACTGGACAAACGGTGTTCCCTTCTTCAAATCATGGTGTAGGATCTTTAACTTGAGATACTTGTTAAGGATGGCATCGAAGACAATGAGGCATTCCCTCAGTACTGTGCCAGAGTGCCCTCCGTGTAGCAACCCTAAGGTTCCCGTGCAGGCTACATACAAATTAGCCCCTTCAAGAGAGCTAAAAAGTGTTAAGCTGCCACACACCTTAATAAATCACCTGTGTACTTCAAAAAAAGGTTAGAGGGATATTGGCTGTATGTCCACAACTATCTGACTCGGGGAGCTACCAAATGAACCAATCTGGCTCAATAACCAGCAGAATGATGCATTTTTATTGCCACTCACTCCTGTCTTTCCCAGGCGCTCAGAACCTGCAAGATCCACCATGTTGAGCTTTGAGGCCAAGTACTTGACTTCTGAAGCCTCCTTCCATTTTGTCTGCAAACAAAAGAGGAGAATTAAAGGATATTGTTATAGTTGTTATAGATGATTCCATAGTCAGGGGGACAGATAGGCATTTCGGTAACCATTATCATAAATCCCGTGTGTTGCCTCCCTGATGCCAGGGTAAAGGACATCACTGAGAGGGTGCAGGATATTCTGCAGGGGGAAGAGAGTGAGGCAGAAGTTGTGGTGCATGTTGGCACCAACAACATAGCAAGGACAGGCATTGAGGTCCTACGGTTAGATTTTCAGGAGCTAGGGAGAAAGTTAAAGAGTAGGACCTTGAGGGCAGTAATCTCTGCATTACTCCCAGTGCCACATGCTCGCGAGTAGAAATAGGAAGATAGGAAGGATCAATGTGTGGCTTGAAGCATCGTGAGGAAGGGAGGGCTTCAGTTTCTTGGGGCATTGGGACCAGATCTGGGGCATGAGGCACATATTCAAAAGGGACAGGGCTGCACTTCAACAGGACTGGGACAAATGTCCTTGCGGGGAGGTTCACTAGTGTGGGGGTGGGTTTAAGCTAAATTATCAGGGGGATGGGCACCAGCATATAGGAGTAGGAAAGAGAAAGAAGGTGAGAGTGTTAGACAGTGCTACCAAGGTGCACAGAATACTGGGAGAGATAGATAGCACTAGAGTAGGGAATAGTAAGTCATTAGGTAGGAGCAGAGTAAGAGAGGAAGTAATAAAGTCTAACTAAGGGTTAATGTGCATGTATGTGAATGCGCGGAGTGTAGTTAATAAATTGGTGAGTTACAAGCACAGATTGACATGTGGAAATGTGATGTTGTGGCTAAACAGAGACCTGGCTCAAATAAGGGCAGGGCTGGGGGTTAAATATTCCTGGATACATGGTGTTCAGTTAAGATAGGAAAGGAAGAAAAGGGGGAGAAGTGGTGGTATTGATAAGGAGAGTATTACCGTGCTTGATAGAGAGAGGACATCCCAGAGGGGTCAAAGACAGAATCAGAGCTACGGAACAGAAAAGGTGTAATTACATTGCTCGGTATAGTCTGTAGGCCACCAATGAGTGGAAAGGATGTAGAGGAACAAATCTGCAAGGAAATTACAGAGAGGTGCAAGAAATATAGAATAGTTATAATGGGGGACTTTAATTATCCAAATATAGACTGGGACAGTAGTAATGTAAAGGGCAGAGAGAGGCAAGAGTTCCTAGAGTGTGCTCAGGAAATTTTTCTACAGCAGTATGTTTCCAGTCCAACGAGAAAGGAGGCATGACTGGACCTGTTCTTAGGAATGAGGTGGGCCAAGTGGGTCAAGTGTCAGTTTGGAGCATACTTAGGGGACAGTGATCATTGTATCATAAGGTTTAGGTGTGATGAAACATAGGTATAATAGGCTTAATTAGGTAGAATTTAGATATAATTAATATACCTTTTAGAATTAAAGATTGAATAAATGGTCAGTTTTCAAGACTCACTGAAATTCCCCTTTAAGGGTAGTATTAAAAAATTCATTTCAAGGTCTTCCAATGTCCTTGTTACAATAGAATGTGAACCAGAAACACCTTTTAAGTTGGGAAATCCACTTCAGGGTCTCTGTTGTTATGGATTTGCAGGATAAACACATTGAAACATCTTACGTGATGTTAGTAAGAGGTAGCTGTAAACTTAATTAGTTGATAGTGTTAGTAAACAGAACTTTGCTTCTCTCTCCACAGATGCTGCCAAACCTGCTGAGTATTTCCATCATTTTTTGTTTTGTTTTAGTAAAAGAACAGTCTGATTCAAAAGAATGCTACAAGGTATCATAAAAAAACAATTACAGATAATAAAATAATAAAACAAAATGGTACTTTCAGAAACAGATGCCAAGTAAGCCCAATTGTAAACATTTTAACCAGATAAAAGCTCACAAATCAAGAACAGGGGATTTCCAGCAAAAACATTATATGGGGATGGTAGATAATGATATTACCATATATGGACCTTAAAAGCAGGAAAACAAGCAGAGAAAGGTACAACTTATATGCTAAAAGGTCAGATGATAGCTTAGAAACAGTATAAAAATGACAGTTCTCGAAGCAAGAAACTAGAAGTATTGAATTCCTCATCAATGCTTCTCAACCTATGGCTTACTCTGGGAATTTAAGGTAATAGTTACTTTAAATTTTGATGGATATTCTAAGATATTTTGCTGTAACAATATCACGGTTGAACTTTTGGATTCTATTTTAGAAATAAAATTATGCATTACATCTCTTAGTAATCTTTGATACTGTAGTACACTTATCCACTTAAAGTGTATTGCATGTTCAATTCTTTAATAAATATATAAAAGTTAATAAATCGTCTCATGTAGCATTCTGTAAACAACTACAAGAACCCCCTCTCTGTGTCTCCTTAAGTGGGGAGGTACGTATTGAAGAGAGTTTCCCAGACCCTTATAATATCTGGGATATTTATGACTTAGCTATAATTATTTTTAAAATAGGCTATCCGAAAGATGGTAATATTCTCTGTTGGTTTTTTTCTTTGAGGGAAGACTAGTTCAGTTCTTTGGACCCAAATAAGTGGCTATAAGAATTCGTCTAGTTTGAACTGAATTAAGGGAGACTTATAGAGATGTATGCTTGATTTGGTTTATTCCCAATATGGGGTTAAAGTCATAAATCACTTCATAGGTTGGCTGTGGGAAAGGACAAAGAACAATCTAGAGTAAGAATAATTAACTGGGGGAAAGCCAATTTCAATGGGTTAAGAATGGACCTGGGGCCAATAAATTGGAATGAAAGGTTGGCAGGAAAAACAGTAGCTGAACAATGGGCTATCTTCAAAGAAAAGATAGTTCAGGCACAGTCACGATATATTCCCTCAAAGGGGAAAGGTAGGGCAATCAAATCCAGAGATCCCTGGATGACAAAAGAGATAGAGATGAAGATAAAGAAGAAAAAGTGTGCTTATGACAGATGTCAGATAGATAATACAATGGAGAACCAGGCTGAATATAAAAGGTTCAGAGGGGAAGTGAAAAAGCAAATAGAAGAAGCAAAGAGAGAATATGAAAAGAGACTGGCAGCTAACATAAAAGCGAATCCCAAAGTCTTCCATAAGTATATAAATAGTAAAAGGGTGCAAAAAGGTGGAGTAGGGACGATTAGGTACAAAAAGGGAGATGTACACATGGAGGCGGGGGAATAGCTGAAGTATTAAATGAATACTTCGCATCCGTCTTTACCAAGGAATAAGTTGCTACCCAGGCCATGCTGAAAGAGCAGGTAATTAATACACTAGAAGGATTTAAAATTGATAAGGAGGAGGTATCAGATAGGCTGTCTGTACTTAAAGTTGATAAAGCACCAAGACCAGATGAGATGCATACAGGGATACTGAGGGAAGTGAGAGTGGAAATTGCGGAGATACTGGCCATAATTTGCCAGTCTTCCTTAGACTCAGGGGTGGTGCCAGAGGACTATGAATTGCAAATGTTACACCCTGTTCAAAAAAGGATGTAAAGATAAGCCCAGCAACTGCAGGACAGTCAGTTTAGCTTTGGTCGTGGGGAAACAACAATTTGGGGCAAAATTAATAGTCACATGGGCAAAAGCCAGCATGGGTTTGTTGAGGAAAATCATGTTTAATAACTTGCTGGAGTTTTTTAAAGGGGTAACCGAGAGGGTTGATAAGGGTATCACTGTTGATGTGGTGTACATGGACTTCCAAAAGGCCTTTGATACAGTGCCAGACAACAGACTTGTGAGCAAAGTTATAGCTCATGGAATAAAAGGGACAGTAGCAACATGGATACAAAATTGGTTGATTGACAGGAAACAGAGAGTAGTGGTTAATGGATTTTTTTCGGGCTAAGGAAAGGTTTGCAGAGTTAGTGGAGAGCTCTGAGATGTAGAGGGATCTGGGTGTCCTAGTGCATGAATTGCAAAAGGTTAGTATGCAGGTACAGCGTGTAATTAGGAAAGCTAATAGAATGTTATCGTTTATCACAAGGGTAATTGAATACAAAAGTAGGAAGGTTATGCTTCAGCTATACAGGGCATTGGTGAGACCACATCTGGAATACTGTGAACAGTTGACCACATCTCTTCCAATGCCTCTTCACTGTCGCAAGTTAGGTGGGACTGCTCTCGCCTGGTTCCCTTCTTATCTATCTAATCATAGCCAGAGTATAACTTGCAATGGCTTCTCCTTCTGCTCTGGCATTGTTACGTCTGCTGTCCCCTAGGATCCATCATCACCTACCCCTGCACAACCGCCCCCCACCCCCCCGCCCCCCAACTCCACTATTTCTCATCTATATGCTGCCCCACAGTGACATCTTTGGAAAGCACAATGTTAGTTCTCACGTATGCTGACCACATCCAGCTCTACCTCACTACCACCTCTCAACTCCTCCACTGTTGCCAATTATCAGACTGCTTATCCGACATTGAGTACTGGATGAGCAGAAATTTTCTTCAATTAAATACTGGGAAGACTGAAGCCATTGTTTTTTGTGTCTGCTCCAAATTCTGTTCCTTAACTACCAACTCCATCACTCTCCCTGACAAATCTCTAAGACTAAACTAGACTGTTCGCAACCTTGGAGTCATACTTGACCCCAAGATGAGCTTCTGACCACATATTCGTGACATCACAAAGATTGCCTTTTTCCACCTCCATAACAATGCCCGACTTCACCCCTCATCTGCTGTCGAAACCCTAATTAATACCTTTGTTATCTCCAGACTTGACTATTCCAATGCACTCCCGGCTGGCCTCCGACGTTCAACCCTCCTTAAACTTGAAATTTTCCAAACCTCTGTGCCCATGTCCTTACTTGCACCAAGTCCCATACACCTATCATCCCTGTGCTTGCTGAACTATTTTGGCTCCCAGTCAAGCAACATACTGATTTTAAAATTCTCATCCTTGTTTCAAATCCCACCATGGCCTCCAACCTCCCTATCTCTGTAATCTCCTCCAATCACACACCCCTCAAAGATATCTGCACTCATCTAATTCTGGCCTCGAGTATCCCTGATTTTAATCATTCCACCAATGGTGGCTGTACCTTCAATTACCTGGGCCCTCAGCTCTGCAATTTTCTCCATATACCTCTCGGCTCCCTACCTCGCTTTCCTCCTTTAAAACACTCCTTCAAACCCACCTCTTTGGCTAAGCTTTTGGCCATCTGACCTAATATCTCCTTATGTGGCTTGGTGTCATATTTTGTTTCAGAATGTTCCTGTGAAGCTCCTTGGGATGGTTTATTACGTTAAAGGCCCCATATAAATGAGTTGACATTGTTGTTGCATAATAGTATGAAAATAATGAATATGCTCTGCTTCCCCATATTAGTGGATCATTGCAGCTGGCTTGAGTAAAATAACTTCTGACGTTTTTTTATTCTTTCATGGGATATGGATATCGCTGGCAATGTCAGTATTTCTTGCCCATCCTAATTGCCCTTGAGAGGGTGGTGGTGAGCTGCCTTCTTGAACCGCTGTAGTCCATCTGGTGCACCCATAGTGCTTTAGGGAAGAAGTTCCAGGATTCTGATTCAATGACAATGAAGGAATAGTGATATATTTCTAAGTCAGGATGGTGTGTTACTTGGAGGGGAACTTGCAGATGGTGGTGTTCCCATACGTCTGCTGTCTCTGTCCTAGGTGAAAGAGGTCGCAGGTTTGGAATGTGCTGTCGAAGGAGGCGTGGTGAGTTGCTACAGTGCATCTTGTGTCTGGTACACAGTGCAGCCTCTGTGTGTCAGCGGTGGAGGGAATGAATGTTGAAGGTGGTAAATGGAGTGCCAATCAAGCGGGCTGCTTTGTCCTGGTTGGTGTCGAGCTTCCTGAGTGTTGTTGGAGCCGCACTCATCCAGGCAAGTCGACCGTATTCCATTACACCCATGACTTGTGCTTTGTAGATGGTGGACAGGCATTGGGGGGGGTCAGGAGGTGGGTTACTCGCTGCAGAAATCCCAGTCTCTGACCTGCTCTTGTAGCCATAGTATTTATGTGGCTGGTCCAGTTCAATTTCGGGGCAATGGTAACCAGGGTGTTGGTAGTGGGGAATTCAGCAATGGTAATGCTGTTGAATATCAAGGGGAGATGGTTAGATTCTCTCTTGTTTAGTTTAGTGATACAGCACTGAAACAGGCCCTTCGGCCCACCGAGTCTGTGCCGACCATCAACCACCCATTTATACTAATCCTACACTAATCCCATATTCCTACCACATCCCCACCTGTCCCTATATTTCCCTACCACCTACCTATACTCGGGGCAATTTATAATGGCCAATTTACCTACCAACCTGCAAGTCTTGTGGGAGGAAACCGGAGCACCCGGAGAAAACCCATGCAGACACAGGGAGAACTTGCAAACTCCACACAGGCAGTACCCAGAATTGAACCCGGGTCGCTGGAGCTGTGAGCCTGCGGTGCTAACCACTGCGCCACTGTGCCGCCCATGGAGATCATCATTGCCTGGCAATCATGTGGCGCGAACGTTACTTGCCACTTATCAGCCCAAGCCTGAATGTTGTCCATATCTTGCTGCACATGGACACGGACTGCTTCAGTATCTGAGGAATTGTGAATGGTACTGAACATCATACAATCATGAGCGAACATCCCCACTTCTGACCTTCTGATGAAGGGAGGTTCATTGATGAAACAGCTGAAGATGGTAGGGCCTAGGACACTACCCTAAGGAACCCTTGCAGCAATGTCTTGGGGCTATGATGATTGGCCTCCAACAACTGCAACCATCTTCCTTTGTGCTAGGTATGACACCAACCAATGGAGCATTTTCCCCTTGATTCCCATTGACTTCAGGTGGGCTAGGACTCCTTGATGCCACACTCGGTCAAATGCTGCCTTTATATCTAGGGCAATCATTCTGATCTCACCTCTTTTGTCCATGTTAAGACAAAGGCTGTAATGAGGTCTGGAGCTGAGCGGCCCTGGCAGAACCCAAACTGAGCCTGGGTGAGCAGGTTTTGCAGTTTAAGTGGCACTTGATAGAACTGTTGACAACACCTTCCATCACTTTGCTGATGATCGAGAGTAGACTGATGGGGCTGTAATTGGCCAGATTGGATTTGTCTTGCTTTTTGTGGATAGGAGATAGCTGGGTAATTTTCCACATTGTCAGGTAGATGCCAGTGTTGTAGCTGTACTGGAACAGCTTGGCTAGGGGCGTGGCTAGTTCTGCAGCACAAGTTTTCAGTACTGTAGTATCAGGGTATCAAAGGGTTAATCTTGAGAGAATGTAAAGATTAAGGGGCCTTGACAGAAATCTTTGCATCCTCATTGGCTACAGGTGAGGTCCCAGAGGACTGGAGAATAGCCAATGTTGTTCCTTTGTTTAAGAAGGGTAGCAAGGATAATCCAGGAAATTATAGGCCGGTGAGCCTTACGTCAGTGGTAGGGAAATTATTAGAGAGGATTCTTCGGGACAGGATTTACTCCCATTTGGAAACAAATGGACTTATTGCGAGAGGCAGCATGGTTTTGTGAAGGGGAGGTCGTGTCTCACTAATTTGATTGAGTTTTTTGAGGAAGTGACGAAGATGATTGATGAAGGAAGGGCAGTGGATGTTATCTAGATGGACTTCAGTAAAGCCTTTGACAAGGTCCCTCATGGCAGACTGATACAAAAGGTGAAGTCACACGGGATCAGAGGGGAGCTGGCAAGATGGATACAAAACTGGCTCGGTCATAGAAGAGAGAGGGTAGCAGTGAAAGGGTGCTTTTCTGAATGGAGGGAAGTGACTAGTGGTGTTCCGCAGGGATCAGTGCTGGGACCTTTGCTGTTTGTAGTATATATAAATGATTTGGAGGAAAATGTAGCTGGTCTAATTCGTAAGTTTGCGGACGACACAAATGTTGGTGGAGTTGCGGACAGTGATGAGGATTGTCAGAGGATACAGCAGGATATAGATCGGTTGGAGACTTGGGCAGAGAAATGGCAGATGGAGTTTAATCCGGAAAAATGTGAGGTGATGCATTTTAGAAGGTCTAATGCAGGTGGGAAGTATACAGTAAATGGCAGAACCCTTAGGAGTATTGACAGGCAGAGAGATCTGGGCGTACTGGTCCACAGGTCACTGAAAGTGGCAACGCAGGTGGATAAGGTAGTCAAGAAGGCATACGGCATGCTTGCCTTCATCGGTCGGGGCATAGAGTATAAAAATAGGCAAGTCTTTTTTTTAGTTTTTAGAGATACAGCACTGAAACAGGCCCTGGGCCCACCGAGTCTGTGCCGACCATCAACCACCCATTTATACTAATCCTACACTAATCCCATATTCCTACCACATCCCCACCTGTCCCTATATTTCCCTACCACTTACCTATACTAGGGGCAATTTATAATGACCAATTTACCTACCAACCTGCAAGTCTTTTGGCTTGTGGGAGGAAACCGGAGCACCCGGAGGAAACCCACGCAGACATAGGGAGAACTTGCAAACTCCACACAGGCAGTGCCCAGAATCGAACCCGGGTCGCTGGAGCTGTGAGGCGGCGGTGCTAACCACTGCGCCATGCTGCAGCTGTACAGAACTTTAGTTAGGCCACACTTAGAATATTGCATGCAATTCTGGTCGCCACACTACCAGAAGGTCGTGGAGGCTTTGGAGAGGGTACAGAAGAGGTTTACCAGGATGTTGCCTGGTCTGGAGGGCACTAGCTATGAGGAGAGGTTGGATAAACTCGGATTGTTTTCACCGGAACGACGGAGGTGGTGGGGCAACATGATAGAGGTTTACAAAGTTATGAGCGGCATGGACAGAGTGGATAGTCAGAAGCTTTTTCCCAGGGTGGACGAGTCAGTTACTAGGGGACATAGGTTTAAGGCAAGAGGGGCAAAGTTTAGAGGGGATGTGCGAGGCAAGTTCTTTACACAGAGGGCGGTGAGTGCCTGGAAGCTGTTGCCGGGGGAGGTGGTAGAAGCAGGTACCAGAGAGACGTTTAAGAGGCATCTTGACAAATACATGAATAGGATGGGAATAGAGGGATACGGACCCCGGAAGTGCAGAAGGTTTTAGTTTAGGCAGGCATCAAGATCGGCGCAGGCTTGGAGGGCCGAATGGCCTGTTCCTGTGCTGTACTGTTCTTTGTTCTTTATTTGTTCTTTGTACCGCCCACCAGGATGACATAGATCATGTGGGAGAGACTCGACAACAGTTACAGCGTGGCTTTTGAAGGAGACATACAGGCTAGTGTGAAGTGTATATAGTTACTATACAATAAAGATTATTGTGTAAACACTACAGTCTAAGAATCTCTATGGCTAGACGCTATACGATGGCAGCCTAAAGAACCAAATATATAACAAGTACTACAGCCAGGATGTTGTCAGGACCCATAGCCTTTGCAGCATTCCGTGGCTTCAGTTATATCTTGATATCAAGTGAAGTGAATCGGATTGGCTGAAGCATTGGCATTGTGATGCTGGGGTCCTCAGGTGGAGGTTGAGATGGATCATCCACTCTGCACTTCTGGCTGAAGATTGCTGTAAATGATTCAGCCTTTTCTTTTGCATTGATGTGCTGGGCTCCCCCGATCATTTAGGATGGAGATATTTGTGGAGCCTCCTCCTCATCCTGTTAGTTGTTTAACTGTCCACCACCATTCATGACTGGATGTGCAGGACTGTAGAGCTTTGATCTGATCCGTAGTCCTGTGTTGTATCTTCACTGGGTTGACACCTCATTTTTAGGCATGCCTACTCCTGGCATTCTCTCCTGCACCTGTCATTGAACTAGGGTTGATCCCCTGGCTTGATGGTAATTGTGAGTGAGGGATATGCCAGGCCATGAGGTTACAGATTGTGTTTGTGTACAATTTTGCTGCTGCTGATGGTCTACAGTGCCTCATGGATGCCCAGTTTTGAGCTGCCAGATCTGTTCTGAATCTATCCCATTTAGCTCAGTGGTAGTGCCACATAACACAATGGAGGGTATCTTCAATGTGAAGGCAGGACTTCGTTTCACAAGGATTGTGCTGTGGTCACTCCTACCAATACTGTCTATACTATACTGTCTATACTAATGCTATACTTCTATACTGCATACCAAACTTATGAACCTGGTGAAAGATTTCCCGCTCAACTTTCCTTTTAAAATCTGACCTTGGTTTATATATTAATGGATTATCTTCCTGTCTTCCCAACCTGAAAGAAGGGCCTACACCAGACAACTGCTGCTGAGCAACTGGCACTCAGTGATTGCACATTGGGTGTGAGGTGTCTATCAATTCCTGAGGCAGGTTAACAATTTTTTTTCATTATTTATCTAGTGTAGAAATCCTAACTCATTAGCATTTCAACCACTATAAAACAACTTCTGTGAATTATGAGAGGCTCCTATTTTTTTTTAAATGTGTTTAAGGACTCATATTTAAATTGTGGAAATGGATTCATTTGGAAGCCTGAAAAATGCTGGACTTTGTTTTTTTCACTGGGGTCCTTGATGAAAACTTGATACTTGACTGAAAACACTTACTGGAATAATCAAGGAGTGCAGAAAACAACCTCTACTGGAGATCACCTGCCTTAAGATAAATAAAGAACAGGAACCTTTGACTAAGGGGAGATGTTTACAGAGAAGCCACATGTCAAGGTTTATGATTGACTTTCTTTTTGGGGTTTGGATTGTTTTCAGTTCAGTTGGGGTGTGAACTATTTATAAGACAATTGGTGTTTTTCCTGCCAAGGAAAAAGACACCCCCAGCTTATCGTTCCTGCACCTCTCTAACAGACCCTGAGAAGTCCAGTGTGTCAGCTCCTGGTTCCTCCTTTCTTTGGAAAAACTCTGCGATTCAAGTGAGGTTGGCGGAAACCCCTGATGCTACATTTCTTCTGGAAAACCTTCGCAGATTAATTCTTGACGCCGCCAGGAAAGAACTGCTCCAGAAAAGATCTCAGTGACCTGTCACCATATACCCGGACACCAGACCAAAAGAGACAACTGATATCCTTCCAAATCTTCTCTTTTTTCCTTCAAGAATTAGCAAGCATTTGGTCAAAGTATTTTATTTTTGTCCTTTCTTGTAACAGACTTTTGCAGAGAGATTTTTTGTATTTTTTTCCAGTATGTGTGGGGCATTTTAAAAGGGAACTTCCATATTTCAATCTGTGTGTTAATGCTTTGCTTCGTTACTGGTTAAGTCTTGTTTTATATTAAACTGATAATTTTGTTGCTTATTCAAGAAAGATGGTTGGTGTAGTTTATTCTGGGATAAAGAGTAGAGCATATGATAGACCGCATCAGTAACTGGGTAAACATTTAAATATATGTTGTGACATGTGGAGAAGTGGAACTAGAAAAAACAGTGCACTCCTCCCATCTCAGTCGTAACAGAATACAATTTGCTTTAAAAAAAATGTAACTTCACACACCAACTTTCACTTTTATCCTGTTGGCGCAAATTCTGAAATTAACATAATTTAAATAAATGAATACATGGAATCTGTTCAAGAAGCTAGTGGGATTGGTCCATCAGTAGCAGGAGACTATCCCTGTATGGAGGAATGGCTCAGAGGACTACAAACCAAAGGAATCAAAATTGAGCTCACCTCAACGTACACTGTGAAGATGCAGTGGGACCTGGAGGAGTTTTTATTCATTGTGTGCGATGCAATGATTCGATTGGTTTCACCCTGTAACATGAAAGCATAACAGTCAGAGCAGTGAAAAGCTACCAGTTGATCTCCCATTGTGTTGCCTGTGGAAAGACAGGATGAAGTGAATTTTCCTCAGAGTGCATTTGAGATGGTGTTTGAATTGCCAATTCCAGTTGGACGATATTCTGGGTCGTTTCATCAGGTGATTTCCTGCCTCTGACCACCACGACCCCACTACTGGATCCACAACATATCAAACCTCGTGATAGTTGGTCAATGATGGTTGCTCCCAACCCAGTATCTTTCACATGCCAGAAACTTCTCTGTCAGGTTATTTACAGGTTCAAATGCACATGAGGACATGGACACATTACATCTTAGAAACGTTTCATCCCTGCGGTTTGTGAGTGCAGCTGGAGTGAAATGGGAAAAGAAAATATGCACTGTGAGTTCTTTCTCTTGGGCTACTCTCAGTAGCGTGCAGGAGACTCCAGTTAATATAAAATAAAAGTAAAATACTGTAGATGTTGGAAATCTGAAATAGAACAAACAAAGAACAAAGAAAAGTACAGCACAGGAACAGGCCATTCGGCCCTCCAAGCCTGCGCCGATCTTGATGCCTGCCTAAACTAAAACCTTCTGCACTTCCGGGGACCGTATCCCTCTATTCCCTTCCTATTCATATATTTGTCAAGATGCCTCCTAAACGTCTCTATGGTACCTGCTTCCACCACCTCCCCCGGCAACAAGTTCCAGGCACTCACCATCCTCTGTGTAAAGAACTTGCCTCGCACATCCCCTCTAAACTTTGCCCCTCTTGCCTTAAAACTATGTCCCCTAGTAACTGACTCGTCCACCCTGGGAAAAAGCTTCTGACTATCCACTCTGTCCATGCCGCTTATAACTTTGTAAACCTCTATCATGTCGCCCCTCCACCTCCGTCGTTCCAGTGAAAACAATCCGAGTTTATCCAACCTCTCCTCATAGCTAATGCCCTCCAGACCAGGCAACATTGGGGTAAACCTCTTCTGTACCCTCTCCAAAGCCTCCACGTCCTTCTGGTAGTGTGGCGACCAGAATTGCACGCAATATTCTAAGTGTGGCCTAACTAAAGTTCTGTACAGCTGCAGCATGACTTGCCAATTTTTATACTCTATGCCCCGACCGATGAAGGCAAGCATGCCGTATGCCTTCTTGACTACCTTATCCACCTGCTTTGCCACTTTCAGTGACCTGTGGACCTGTACGCCCAGATCTCTCTGCCTGTCAATACTCCTAAGGGTTCTGTCATTTACTGTATACTTCCCACCTGCATTAGACCTTCCAAAATGCATTACCTCACATTTGTCCGAATTAAACTCCATCTGCCATTTCTCTGCCCAAGTCTCCAACCGATCTATATCCTGCTGTATCCTCTGACAATCCTCATCACTGTCCGCAACTCCACCAACCTTTGTGTCATCCGCAAACCTACTAATCAGACCAGCTACATTTTCCTCCAAATCATTTATATATACTACAAACAGCAAAGGTCCCAGCACTGATCCCTGCGGAACACCACTAGTCACTTCCCTCCATTCAGAAAAGCACCCTTCCACTGCTACCCTCTCTCTTCTATGACCGAGCCAGTTTTGTATCCATCTTGCCAGCTCCCCTCTGATCCCGTGTGACTTCACCTTTTGTATCAGTCTGCCATGAGGGACCTTGTCAAAGGCTTTACTGAAGTCCATCTAGATAACATCCACTGCCCTTCCTTCATCAATCATCTTCGTCACTTCCTCAAAAAACTCAATCAAATTAGTGAGACACGACCTCCCCTTCACAAAACCATGCTGCCTCTCGCAATAAGTCCATTTGTTTCCAAATGGGAGTAAATCCTGTCCCGAAGAATCCTCTCTAATAATTTCCCTACCACTGACGTAAGGCTCACCGGCCTATAATTTCCTGGATTATCCTTGCTACCCTTCTTAAACAAAGGAACAACATTGGCTATTCTCCAGTCCCCTGGGACCTCACCTGTAGCCAATGAGGATGCAAAGATTTCTGTCAAGGCCCCAGCAATTTCTTCCCTTGCCTCCCTCAGTATTCTGGGGTAGATCCCATCAGGCCCTGGGGACTTATCTACCTTAATGCTTTGCAAGACACCCAACACCTCCTCCTTGATAACTAAGACTATCTACACTCCCTTCCCTAGACTCATCATCCACCAAGTCCTTCTCTTTGGTGAATACTGATGCAAAGTACTCATTTAGTACCTCGCCCATTTCCTCTGGCTCCACACATAGATTCCCTTCTCGGCATGACGTTGAGCTCTTCTTCCGTCGCCTCCGCTTCCGGGCTCACTCCTTTGACCAGGAGTCCTCCCCCCGACCAGCAGACCCATTCACCTGCCTCCAGCATTCTCCCTCTACCTGGGCCCCTCCCCCTGGCCTCTTACCCGCTCTTGATCTCTTCATTGAAAACTGTCGGCGAGACATTGGTCATCTCAATTTCTCTGCCCCCCTCACTCACTCTAACCTATCCCCCTCTGAACTTGAGGCACTCCGTTCTCTCAGGTCTAACCCCGACACGGTCATCAAACCTGCAGACAAGGGTGGTGCTGTTGTCATATGGCATACCGACCTCTACCTTGCAGAAGCTCAACGCCAACTCACGGACACTTCTTCCTACCTCCCTCTGGACCATGACCCCACCACCGAACATCAAGCCACTGTCCAAAGGACTGTCACTGACGTCATCTCCTCTGGAGATCTTCCCTTTACAGCTTCCAACCTCATAGTCCCACAACCCCGGACAGCCCGCTTCTACCTCCTTCCCAAAATCCACAAACGGGACTGTCCCGGCAGACCCATTGTGTCAGCCTGCTCCTGTCCCACTGAACTTATTTCTTCCTATCTAGACTCTATCTTTTCTCCGCTGGTCCAGTCTCTTCCCACCTACATCCGTGACTCTTCTGACGCCCTACGTCATTTTGATAATTTCCAGTTTCCTGGTCCCAACCGCCTCCTCTTCACTATGGACGTCCAATCGCTCTCCACCTCCATCCCCCACCAGGATGGTTTGAGGGCTCTCCGCTTCTTCCTGAAACAGAGGCCCAACCAGTCCCCATCCACCACCACCCTCCTCCGCCTGGCTGAACTTGTTCTCACATTGAACAACTTCTCCTTCAACTCCATGCACTTCCTTCAAGTAAAAGGTGTTGCTATGGGTACCCGCATGGGTCCTAGTTATGCCTGTCTTTTTGTGGGATATGTCGAGCATTCTTTGTTCCAGTCCTACTCAGGCCCCCTCCCCCAACTCTTTTTCCAGTACATTGATGACTGTATCAGTGCCGTTTCCTGCTCCCGCCCCGAACTGGAAAACTTTATCAACTTTGCTTCCAATTTCCACCCTTCTCTCACCTTTACATGGTCCATCTCTGACACTTCCCTTCCCTTCCTCGACTTCTCTGTCTCCATCTCTGGGGATAGGTTGTCTACTAATATCCATTATAAGCCCACCGACTCCCACAGCTACCTCGACTACACTTCTTCACACCCTACCTCCTGTAAGGACTCCATTCCATTCTCCTAGTTTCTCCGTCTCCGACGCATCTGCTCTGATGATGCTACCTTCCATGACGGTGCTTCCGATATGACCTCCTTTTTCCTCAACCGAGGATTTCCCCCCACTGTGGTTGACAGGGCCCTCAACCGTGTCCGGCCCATTCCCCGCACCTCTACCCTCACCCCTTCCCCTCCATCCCAGAACCGTGACAGGGTTCCCCTTGTCCTCACTTTTCACCCCATCAGCCTCCATATCCAAAGGATCATCCTCCGCCATTTCCGCCATCTCCAGCGTGATGCCACTACCAGTCGCATCTTCCCCTCCCTTCCCCTGTCAGCATTCCGAAGGGATCGTTCCCTCCGCGACACCCTGGTCCACTCCTCCATTACCCCCAACACCTCGTCCCTGTCCCATGGCACCTTCCCCTGCAATCGCAGGAGGTGTAATACCTGCCCATTTACCTCCTCTCTCCTCACTATCACAGGCCCCAAACACTCCTTTCAGGTGAAGCAGCGATTTACTTGTACTTCTTTCAATGTAGTATACTGTATTCGCTGCTCACAGTGTGGTCTCCTCTACATTGGGGAGACCAAGCGCAGACTGGGTGACCGCTTTGCGGAACATCTCCGCTCAGTCCGCAAGCAGGACCCTGAGCTTCCAGTTGCTTGCCATTTCAACACTCCCCCCTGCTCTTATGCTCACATCTCTGTCCTGGGATTGCTGCAGTTTAGTTTAGTTTAGAGATACAGCACTGAAACAGGCCCTTCGGCCCACGGAGTCTGTGCCGACCATCAACCACCCATATATACTAATCCTACACTTTTCCCATATTCCTACCACATCCCCACCTGTCTCTATATTTCCCTACCACCTACCTATACTAGGGGCAATTTATAATGGCCAATTTACCTATCAACCTGCAAGTCTTTTGACTTGTGGGAGGAAACCGGAGCACCCGGAGGAAACCCACGCAGACACAGGGAGAACTTGCAAACTCCACACAGGCAGTACCCAGAATTGAACCCAGGTCGCCGGAGCTGTGAGGCTGCGGTGCTAACCTCTGCGCCACTGTGCTGTTCCAGTCAACAGCAACGCAAGCTCGAGGAACAGCATCTCATCCACCGATTAGGCACACTGCAGCCTGCCGGACTGAACATTGAGTTCAATAATTTCAGAGCATGACAGCGCCGCATTTTACTTTCATTTTTAGTTATTTTTTGTTACTTGTTTTTACACTCTTTTTTACATTTTTTACAATCTTTTTTTGCATTTATTTCATTTCATCTTAGTTTGTTCAGTTTGCTTACCCACTGTTTTTTTCAGGTTTGCACATGCTGCTGTGCAATATTCAGTGTATTAACACCTAATCTGTACTAATGCTTTGTCTTTCAACACACCATTAACATATTGTTTGCCTTTGCTCCGTGACCTTTTGGTCAGCTATGTGGCCTGGTCCAATCTGGACCTCCTTTGTTATCTCTTGCCCCACCCCCACCTCACTTGCTTATAACCTGTGACTTTTCTAATATTTGTCAGTTCCGAAGAAGGGTCACTGACCCGAAACGTTAACTCTGCTTCTCTTTTCAAAGATGCTGCCAGACCTGCTGAGTGGTTCCAGCATTTCTTGTTTGTATTTCAGATTCCCTTCTCTGTCCTTGAGTGGGCCAACCCTTTCCCTGGTTCCCCTCTTGCTCTTTATATACACATAAAAAGCCTTGGGATTTTCCTTAATCCTGTTTGCCACTGACTTCTCATAACCCCTTTTAGCCCTCCTGACTCCTTGCTTAAGTTCCTTCCTACTGTCTTTATATTCCTCAAGGGATTCGTCTGTTCCTAGCCTTCAGCCCTTACGAATGCTTCCTTTTTCTTTTTGACTAGGCTCACAATATCCCGCGTTATCCAAGGTTCCCGAAACTTGCCAAACTTATCTTTCTTCCTCACAGGAACATGCTGGTCCTGGATTCTAATCAACTGACGTTTGAAAGACTCCCACATGTCAGATGTTGATTTACCCTCAAACAGCTGCCCCCAATCTAAATTCTTCAGTTCCTGCCTAATATTGTTATAATTAGCCTTCCCCCAATTTAGCACCTTCACCCGAGGACTACTCTTATCCTTATCCACAAGTACCTCAAAACTTATGGAATTATGGTCACTGTTCCTGAAATGCTCCCCTACTGAAACTTCGACCACCTGGCCGGGCTCATTCCCCAATACCAGGTCCAGTACGGCCCCATCCCTAGTTGGACTATCTACGTATTGTTTCAAGAAGCCCTCCTGGATGCTCCTTACAAATTCTGCCCTATCCAAGCCCCTAGCACTAAGTGAGTCCCAGTCAATAAAGGGGAAGTTAGAATCACCCACCACGACAACCCTGTTACCTTTACACCTTTCCAAAATCTGTCTACATATCTGCTCCTCTTCCTCCCGCTGGCTGCTGGGAGGCCTGTAGTAAACCCCCAACATCGTGACTGCACCCTTCCTATTCCTGAGCTCCACCCATATTGCCTCGCTGCATGACCCCTCCAAGGTGTCCTCCCGCAATACAGCTGTGATATTCTCCTTAAGTAATGCAACTCCCCCACCCATTTTACATCCCCCCCTATCCCGCCTGAAGCTTCTAAATCCTGGAACATTTAGCTGGCAATTCTGTCCTTCCCTCAACCAAGTCTCTGTAATAGCAACAACAACCAAGTACTAATCCAAGCTCTAAGTTCATCTGCCTTACCTGTTATACTTCTTGCATTGAAACAAATGCACTTCAGACCACCAGTCCCGCTGTTCTCCGCAACATCTCCCTGCCTGCTCTTCCTCTTAGTCTTTCTGGCCTTATTTACTAGTTCCCCTTCATTTATTTCACTTGCTGTCCTACTGCTCTGGTTCCCACCCCTCTGCAACACTAGTTTAAACTCTCCCGAGTGACGCTAGCAAACCGCGCAGCCAGGATATTAGTGCCCCTCCAGTTTAGATGTAACCCGTCTTTCTTGTACAGGTCCCATCTGTCCCTGAAGAGATCCCAATGGTCCAGATATCTGAAACCCTCCCTTCTACACCAGCTGTTCAGCCACGTGTTTAGCTGCACTGTCTTCCTATTTCTCGCCTCACTGGCACGTGGCACAGGGAGTAATCCAGAGATTACAACCCTAGAGGTCCTGTTTTTTAAACTTACTCCCTAAACTCCCCCTGCAGGACCTCATCACTCTTCCTGCCTATGTCATTGGTACCTATGTGTACCACAACCTCTGGCTGTTCACCCTCCCCCTTCAGAATGCCCCCTGTCTGTTCAGAGACATCCTTGACCCCGGCACATACCATCCTGGAGTCTCTTTCACGTCTACAGAAGCACCTATCTGTGCCCCTGACTATAGAGTCCCCTATAACTATTGCTCTTCTGCGCTTTGTTCCTCCCTGCTGAACAACAGTGCCAGCCATGCTGCCACTGCTCTGGCTAAATAAAAACAAGAAATGCTGGAACAAAGTGATTCATGACAACGCTGGCCGCCACTAATGTCATCAGGCTGCGCCGCGGTGCGCACATGCGCAGAAGGTCTCCTGCTCTCTGCGCATGCGCTGCGTTCCGGCTTACCAGGACTGGTTAGCGCATGCGCTGATGACGTCATCGCGTGACGTGTGCATCTACGGGCAACGCGCCTGGTCGGCCTCTGCGCATGCGCTTTATGCAACGCCAACAGGTATTCATGCATGCGTCAACCTTTGGATATTCACGCATGCGTCAAGCTTCGGCGCGAGTTTCTGAAAGTGGAAGGAGGAGAGATTTTGTCGGGCATTTTCTCGCAATTATTTAGTCGCTTTGAAGATTTCAGTCTGCTTCATTTTTCTCACACACCAGTTAACCAAAAAAATAGAAATTTTCTCTTTAGAGCTCTGTTACACAAAAAAGACAAAAAATAATACTTTAGCCAAATACTTGCTAATTCTTGAAGAAAAAAAAAGATATGGAAAGATATCACTTGTCCCTTTTTGGTTTGATGTCCCAAATATGTGTAGACGGCTGTCACTGGGATCTTTCTTCTTTTGAGGCAACATTGAAGATCAGTTTGGCAGGCTTTCCATGAGAAATGCAACAACAGGGGTTTCTGGCAGGCTTTTCAGGCGAAATGCAGCATCAGTTTCTCTTTCTTATACTTGATTCTCAGAAAGTTCTCAAACAGATGGAAGATGGTGCTGTTGGTGACTGCTCTTTTGGCTGGTTTCCTCCAACTGCCTTCAAAACAGTTTGCACTCCAACACACTGTCCAAAACGAAACCAAAAACAATATCCAAGCCTCCTGACCCCGATAAATCTGACCTGTCACTTCTTTCCCCCAAGTCAAAAAGCCCCTGTTGGGTATTTATCTGAAGACAGGTGACTTCCAGTAAATGTTGTTTCCAAACAAGACCTCTCAGTGTCCTTTCAATGACCCCAGTGAAAAAAAAATTCATGGAATCCTTTTCTGTTTTCCCAAATAAAACAATGTCCATAGTTCTAAAATACATTAGTCTTCAAAAAAAGAACTCAACAAAAAATATAGAAGCACCATCATAACATACAGGATGAAAGGTGGCCACATCTCCAAGGATTTGTTAATTGGGGAGGTAGTCAGTGCCAAGAGACCAGCAGGGCACCCAAAGCTCCGATTCAAGGATGCTGTCAAAAGAGACATGAAATCCCTCAACAACAATCATGACAAGTGGGAAACTCTAGCTGATGAACGATGAAAATGGCAACACCAGCTATGGGCAAGAATTCGCCACCATGACGAGGGTGGGCTGGGAATTTTCGTCAGGGCAGAGGCCCCGCCCGCTGGCTTAAAAGTCGGGGACGAGCTCGCCTCCGCCGGGTCTGGTAACTATGCAGACAGAGTATGTGGCCCAGGCCCTTAACTGGCCTCGGGCGGGACCTCTGCCCCTCTGAGGCACAAAGTCCCACTCTCAGGAGCTGCCGATCAATCAGGGGGCCAGCAGCTCCTCAATTTCAGCAGCGCCACCGGGAGTGGTGGCCACTGCTTGGACAGCACCCAGCTTCCGGAGGATTGTGAATGCTGTCACCAAGAAAGGTAAGTGGGGCTTTGAGCCTCATCGGGGACAATTGGCTGGTCCTCAGTGAGGGGTGTGGGGATCAATGAGGATGGCAGTGGTGCACTTGCAGGAGCTGTTGGGGGGGCCCTCCATGAGGCACAGGGTACCCTATCATGAAGGCACCCCTCTCAGGCCCACACGGAGGCCACCTGGTATTGCTGCGACCTCCACAGTGCCCGCCCACCGCTGGTAATATACCAGCAATGGCGGGAGAAGGCACTTAAGTGCAATTAATTGGCCACATAAGGGTCTCAATTGGCCTGGGGCTTGCGAGCCTTTTGTCACCACTCCCGCCACTCATAAAATTGCAGCAGGGGCAGGAAGGCGACGGCAACAGCACTCCTCCGCCTCCCACACAATTTCACGCCTCACCCCCGCCTCCAGCCCACTCCTGCAAGGGATGTAAAATTCCGGCCGTGGTTTCAGAAGCTCCCAAGAGACCAGCTCTGCAAACAAGGCGTCAACAGAAATCATCCTGAACCGCTGGTGAGGAACAACTTCATATGTGGCACTTGTGGCAGACTTTGCCTTTCCAGAATCGGCTTGTTCAGCCATCAAAAGGAGTGCAGCGGATGATCTCATCTGACCTCACGAAAGAATGAGGTTGCATTTCCATCACCTCTTACAGATGGAAGGATGCCAATCCAATCTCAGTGTTACAGAATGGTGAAGTCCAAATAAGGATTACACAACATTCATGATGAATTATACATCAACCATGGAATAACCCTTTACAGTGTTACATTAATATAGTGAAGCACTAGTTTTTTTTTACTGAGTTCATTTTGGAAGTTCAAATTTAAAAGCAAGGGTACCATTTTCTTATCTGCCTCTGCTGGTGGGAATCCTTGCCTGCTGACACAGCATGCTGAAAAATCGCAGGCAGTGCACTCCTGATGTTGTGAATATGAGCAGTGAGATTGCTCACAATCACCTCCAAAATTGCAGCTCTGGGTTAAATAGACCCGACTGGAGTACTCCATCTTACCACCAGATGGTGGTGGCCTGCCTTTGGTTCAGACTTGACCTGTAGAAATTCTGTTCGTGTCTCCCTCACACTTCTGGATAAATGGAAGAACAAGGTCACAGTCTCGCTTCCTTGGATCTATTTTAGACATTTTAATTTTGAATTCAGCCACGGTTGGGTTACTCTGAAAGTGGATGTGTAGGTGAAGTGGCTGACAACACTCCCACCTCGTGCCTTCTGCCAGTTTCATTGCCAAATCATAGAATCTTACAGCACGGGAGGCCATTCAAACCATCATTCCTGTGCTGGTTCTTTGAAGAACTATCCAATTATCTCCCACTTTTCCCCCATAGCCCTAAAAACTTTTCCTTTTCAGGTATATATCCAATTCCCTTTTAAAAGTTACTTTGGACTGGATTTTCGCAGCGGGGCCAAGAAACAGAAGTCGCCCCAGGGGAACCAGTAATGGGCCCCAAGTTGCACAGGGGTGCTCCCTTAATTGCTATGGAAATGGATTGGGCAGCCAATTGATGGACACGGGGACAGCAACAGAGGTGGAACAACTCAAGTGCAGGCACAATTTAAACTGACCATGGCAGCCATTACTGTGCCTGCCATTTGAGTTCTGATACTGCAGAGTAAAAGATCTCAGAAGACTTGAATTCCACAATGTCTCAGCAGACTCAGAGGCTGGAACCCGGGGCAGGGTGGCCCCTCGATTTTCAGATGTGGACCTGGAGGTCCAGCTGGAGGCCGTGAGGGAGGGGAGCAAAGTCCTTTTCCAAAGGGTGACAAGAGGACGCCACCCACCCAGGCATGGGTGGACACTGCTGGCACAGTCAGCGGATAAAGTGCCGTCTAAAGAACTTGGATCCAGTGTAGGAAGAGGTTCAATGATCTCTTAGTGAGTGCAATCCCCAACCCTCAGAACAGGCCTCTGGGTATTCACCCTCCAGCAGTCACACCAGCTGAGGAGCCTCAGGGCACATGCTGCTCCTGAACATGGGAGCAGTGTATGCCCAGGCCCCTTACTGACTGCTCAGAATGGCACTGAACCATAATGCTGCTGAGGACCTGCCAACATTGAAACATGTAGCTTCTAATGAATAGGAGTGGCTGGCATTGGCCATAGAGGACAGCAGTGCCTTATAATGCTCTCTTTTGTCCTTGCAGGAGAAATGGGCTCACAATGCCCACGAGCGGGCCAGATGGGTGGAGAAGTCCCCTACCTTTAAATCATCACACCCATGGAGGGGAGGCAATGGAAATAGTCAGGATGGGCACTCATGGTGGAGATGAAGATTAAAGAGGGCAATGCGCTCATTAAGGGGGTGCATTGCACTCCACCCCGTCCGACAGCATATCAAACACAGAGTTGCATTGGGAAGCCTCAGGACTGCAGAGGCTTCAACGCTCCAAGGCTAGCTCTCATGATCTCTTCTTGAGTCTCCCACTGGTGCAGACGCCAACCTAAGGAGACCTTCTCCCTTCCTATCACCGGGCCAAGAGGAGCAGCAGAGTTCCAAAGAAGCACCATCACATCTTACATGCACTGTCCACCCTTGCAGATACAGTAATCTTGGTGGGTCCACACATGTGCTAAGATAGGGTGGCACTGGGTGTGGAGCATGGCCCTAGTCTGCAGAAGGAACAGTGAGAGGCAGAGGCAGCTGTAGGCAGTTCCCCTCAGAGCAGGGAGGACAGACACAGCCCTGCTCAGCTGGCACAGATGCAGGGCATCAAGAGTCACTGGAAAGAGGACTCTACCTGGACAAGCAGCAGCAAATATGCTCCCACATGTCGGGATTCCCAGAGGCAGTGCGGGGTCATGGGCAGAGAATGCAGGAGTTGATCCAGCTCATGTCCGCCACCATGGCTCAGGGCTTTGAGTGCTTTAGTACCTCCATTAAAGAGAGTAGCCATATGCGGCAGCACATGATTGCATGCAGGATTGGCGCACTGATATACGCAGGATGCATACCACACGATGGAGCCTGGACTGGTCAGTAGCACTGGTGTTTGGAGGAGATGCCAGTTGCACCACAGCTGGTGCTCCACTCCAGCCATCCAGAGCACCAGCCAAGGGCTAAGGATGTCAGTGCTCCTCACGGGGTGCCATCATCATTTTCGGCCTCCTTGTCCCCTCTGACAAAGGAAGCATCTGCGCAGCAGGGCCAAGTGATGGAGGCCACCTCTGCAATGATGCAGGTAGAGCAGCCTCTGGAGATGGTCCCACGGACATTTCCATGATGAGGACGACTGCACGTGCATCTTAGCCACAAGCTGAGACAAGTGAGCAGGCTGTTTCCACCTCCTCCGAGGCAACAAGGGGAACACTGTGTTGAAATGGCTGAGACTGGAGGCCATTGTATTGGGCAGAGCATTGAGTGGGTCACTGGGGTGTCATCTTCCTGTAACTGTGCACTGTTTTCCTTTATGAGATCCATGTAAATAATAACTCTCGAAGCCAGACATGTATCAATGGCGGGACAAGAAAAGAGGTATGAGGTGGTAAAGGAGAGCAAGGGTTCCTCAATGGTGGCGGTGAAACCTCCAGGCAGATGTGCATCCTTCATTGGCGGTAAGAGTTTACATGTTCCAGGCTATGTCCTCAATGAAAGTGTTAGCACAGGCAGCACAGACTGAGTTCCATACCATGCCATTCCTCCTGGGTCAAAGTCGCTCAGTTGAAATGTTTCTTAATCAAGACATTCCTGACATCCTGAAGAGACCTTCAAGTCCTGCGCTGGCCTGGCCACCTCATTATGCAGCTGGAGCATGTCGGTGTTCTGCATCTTTCCTCTCCGCTTCCTCTTCTTCCTCCTCTCCTTGTCCTTCTCTTCCTCTTCCTCCGATGAGCTGTGTCCTCCCTGGGCCTCACTGTCCTCAAGGTCCATACCTCTCTGGAGGGCCATGTTATGAAATGTGCAACAGACAACCACAATAAGTGTGACCCTTGCAAGTGTATATCGCAGAGTGCCACCCGACTGGTCCAGGCACCGTAATCGCCTCTTCAGAAGCCCAATGGCCTGCTCGATGGTGGTCCTGGTGAGCAAATGGCTTTGGTTATATTGCCTCTTTGCCTCTGTCTGGGGTTCTCATAGAAGGGTGAGTAGCCATCTCTTCAAGGGATATCCCTTGTCCTCTAGCATCCATTCACAGACTTTGGGGGTCAGAATGAAGATCTGAGGCAGCCTGGACTGGCGGAGGATGAAGGAGTCATGGCAGCTGCCAAAAAAGCGAGGCACACATGGAGGAAGCTCTTCTTGTGGCTGCAGTCCAGTTGAACATTGAGGGAGTCAAAGCCCTTCCTGTTGATGAATCTGAGTGGGGGGTCGCTGGGTGCCTTGATGATCACATGGGTACAATCAATGATGCCCTGCACATGGGGGAATCCAGCAATGGTGGTGAAACCCAATACCTTCTGTGCTTGCGAGACTTCATCTGTCTGGAATTGAATGTACTGTCCAGCTCTGGCAAATAGAGCATCAGTGACCTTCGAAATGGGAAGCCGTTTGCAAGAAGCCAAAAGCTCCACAGCCGATCCATGGAAGGAGCCAGAAGCGAAGAAGTTCAAGTGACTTTGACTACTACTGGCAGGGCATGGCGACCAGTGCAGCGAGCTGCGTGGTCTTCGGTAATGAGGGTACAGACATCTGTAACCAATGGCCTGGATATTCGCAGACTCCTGCAGCACTGGTCATTTCCAAGTAGCTCCATCTTTTCCAGTCGATCCAATGCTGAGGGTATGGTTTCTGTGTTCTTCCTGCTCCTCGTGCCTCGTCTCTGCCCACCTGATGCCCTGGGACTCCACCCTTCCTGCAGAGGTTGTTGCTCTTCATTGCTACTGGGCCCAAAATCTGAGAGTTGTGTCCTGATTGCCAGCTGCAGCCTTCCTTGTGGGCCCTCGCAATTATGTTTAGCAGCCTTACCTCCTGCTCTGACACCCTCGTGATGCCAGGAGGGAGATGACCCCTGTATTGCCCGATTGCTTACTACCCACTCTCCCTGGCACCTGCGCTGTGCCGATGGCACCTATCTCCCAATAGGCGAGGCCCCATTTGCGTTGTTTACTCTTTTATGGAGCCCAATGAATTCCTTGGGACAGCCATGACTGGTTCCCACTGTGTGCCCACCTCCATTCAGCTTGTCTGCCCCAGACAGAGCGTGCAGCCCATGCATCCCCTGAAAATCACAATATTCCCCATTAACAAGCTCATAATGAGCTCTTTAACCAGGTTAATTGGCCTTCATCAAGGATCTGATGGGTTGCAGGGCTTCCTTGCTCCCGCCCTGGTGATTATGGCCGGCACCCAGCACTCTGGCCAGCGTTGGTATTTTCAACACCCGCCCACATCTGTTCCTGTCCCTAAAGACATGAAAATTCAGCCCTTTCAATGTTCTTCCACCAGACCTTCTGGCAGTGCATTGCAGATCATAACAATTTGTTGCATTAAAAAATTGTCCTGATTTCCCCCTCCTCCTCAGCGTTTGCCATTAATCTTAAGTCAGTGTCCTTTGGTTACCAATGCACCCACTAGTAGAACCAGTTTCTCCTCATTTACTCCAATAAAATCCCTCATAATTTGACCACTTCTGTTGAACCTTCCCTTAACCTTCTCCATTAAGTTAAAAACCTTCCTTCAGCACTTAGAACAGGAGCTGATGATGATCAATAAAATGACACAAACATTTTTAAAAAAAAACAAATGCAAGGTACACTGCTTTCATAACTAACTTGCACATATTTAGTGCCTGAGAGGTCAAAAAGCCATTCACTGCAAGATAAGGGCTCATGAAGTTGAGGGTAACATATTAACATGGATAGGTTAATGGACAGGAAGCAACGGGTGGGCATAAATGGGGCATTTTCAAGTTGGCAGGCAGTGAACAGTGGAGTGCCGCAAGGATCAGTACTGGGGCATCAGCTATTTACAATCTATATTAATGACTTAGATGAAGAGAAAGAGAGTAATGTATCTAAATTTTTTTTTATTCATTCATGGGATGTAGGTGGCGCTGGCCAGACCAGCATTTATTGCCCATCCCAAATTGGCCTTGTGAAGGTGGTGGAGATCTGCCTTCTTGAACCGCTGCAGTCCATTTGGGGTAGGTACAACGACAGTGCTGTTATGAAGGGAGTTCCAGGATTTTGACCCAGTGACACTGAAGGAACGGCGATATAGTTCCAAGTCAGGATGGTGTGTGACTTGGAGGGGAACTTGCTGGTGGTTGAGTTTCCATGCATTTGCTGCCCTTGTCCTTCTTCTTGGTAGAGGTTGCAGGTTTGGAAGATGCTGTCTAAGGAGCCTTGGTGCATTGCTGCAGTGCATCTTGTAGATGGTACATACTGCTGCCACTGTGCGTCGGTGGTGAAGGGAGTGAATGTTTGTAGATGGGATGCCAATCAAGCGGGCTGCTTTGTCCTGGATGGCGTCGAGCTTCTTGAGTGTTGTTGGAGCTGCACTGATCCAGGCAAGTGGAGAGTATTCCATCACACTCCTGACTTGTGGTGGACACGCTTTGGGGAGTCAGGAGGTGAGTTACTCGCTGCAGGATTCCGAGCCTCTGACCCGCTCTTGTAGCCACGGTATTTCTATAGCTACTCCAGTTCAGTTTCTGGTCAATGGTAGCCCCTAGGATGTTGATAGTAGGGGATTAAGCGATGGTAATGCCATTGAATGTCAAGGGGAGATGGTTAGATTCTCTCTTGTTGGAGATGGTCATTGCCTGGCACTTGTGTGGCGCGAATGTTACTTGCCACTCATCAGCCCAAGCCTGGATATTGTCCAGGTCTTGCTGCATTTCTACACGGACTGCTTCAGTATCTGAGGAGTCACGAATGGTGCTGAACATTGTGCAATCATCAGTGAATATCTCTACTTCTGACATTATGATTGAAGGAAGGTCATTGATGAAGCAGCTGAAGATGGTTGGGCCTAGGACACTACCCTGAAGAACTCCTGCAGTGATGTCCTGGAGCTCAGATGATTGACCTCCAACAACCACAACCATCTTCCTTTGCGCTAGGTATGACTCCAACCAGCGGAGAGATTTCCCCTGATTCCCATAGACCTTAGTTTTGCTAGGGCTCCTTGATGCCATACTCGGTCAAATGCTGCCTTGATGTCAGGGGCAGTCACTCTCACCTTACCTCTTGAGTTCAGCTCTTTTGTCCATGTTTGAACCAAGGCTGTAATGAGGTTAGGAGCTGAGTGGCCCTGGTGGAACCCAAACTGAGCGTCACTGAGCAGGTATTTGCTCAGCAATTGCCGCTTGATGGCACTGTTGATGACACCTTCCATTACTTTACTGATGATTGAGAGTATGCTGATGGGACGGTAATTGGCCGGGTTGGACTTGTCCTGCTTTTTGTGTACAGGACATACCTGGGCAATTTTCTACATTGCAGGGTCGATGCCAGTGTTGTAGCTGTACTGGAACAGCTTGGCTAGGCAAGTTCTGGAGTGAATCGAATTGGCTGAAGTCTGGCATCTGTGATGCTGGGGACTTCAGGAGGAGGCCAAGATGGATCATCAACTCGGCACTTCTGGCTGAAGATTGTTGCAAATGCTTCAGCCTTATCTTTCGCACTGATGTGCTGGGCTCCCCCATCATTGAGGATGGGGATATTTGTGGAGCCACCTCCTCCAGTTAGTTGTTTAATTGTCCACCACCATTCACGGCTGGATGTGGCAGGTCTGCAGAGCTTAGATCTGATGCGTTGGTTATGGGATCGCTTAGCTCTGTCTATCGCATGCTGCTTACGCAGTTTGGCACGCAGATAGTCCTGGGTTGTAGCTTCACCTCATTTTGAGGTATGCCTGGTGCTGCTCCTGGCATGCCCTCTTACACTCTTCATAGAACCAGGGTTGGTCTCCTGGCTTGATGGTAATGGTAGAATAGGGGATATGCCGGGCCATGAGGTTACAGATTGTGGCTGAGTACAATTCTGCTGCTGCTGATGGCCCACAGCGCCTCACAGATGCCCAGTTTTGCATTGCTAGATCTGTTCGAAATCTATCCCATTTAGCTAACTGGTAGTGCCACACAACACAATGGAGGGTATCCTCAATGTGAAGGCGGGATTTCGTCTCCACAAGGACTGTGCGGTGGTCACTCCTACCAATACTGTCATGGACAGATGCATCTGCGGCAGGCAGATTGGTGAGGACGAGGTCAAATTAGTTTTCCCCTCTTGTTGGTTCCCTCACCACCTGCCGCATATCCAGTCTAGCAGATATGTCCTTTAGGACTCGGCAAGCTTGGTCAGCAGTGGTGCTACTGAGCCACTCTTGGTGATGGACATTGAAGTCCCCCACCCAGAGTACATTTTCTGCCCTCGCCACCCTCAGTGCTTCCTCTAAGTGCTGTTCAACATGGAGGAGTACTGACTCATCAGCTGAGGGAGGTGGTAATCCCTCCATGTGCTTGTCCATGTTTGATCTGATGCCATGAGACTTCATGGGATCCAGAGTCCATGTTGAGGACTCCCAGGGCAACTCCCTCCCTACTGTATACCACTGTGCCGCCACATCTGCAGGGTCTGTCCTGCCAGTGGGACAGGACATACCCGGGGATGGTTATGGCAGTGTCTGGGACATTGTCTGTCAGGTCTGATTCCGTGAGTATGACTATGTCAGGCTGTTGCTTGACTAGTCTGTGGGACAGCTCTCCCAACTTTGGCACAAGCCCCCAGATGTTAGTATGGAAGACTTTGCAGGGTCAACAGGGCTGGGTATGCCGTTGTCGTTTCCGGTGCCTCAGTCAATGCCGGGTGGTCCGTCCGGTTTCATTCCTTTTTATTGACTTCGTAGCAGTTAGATACAACTGAGTGGCTTGCTCGGCCATTTCAGAGGGCATGTAAGAGTCAACCACATTGCTGTGGGTCTGGTGTCACATGTGGGCCAAACCAGGTAAGGACAGCAGATTTCCTTCCCTAAAGGACATTAGTGAACCAGATGGGTTTTTACAACAATCGGCAATGGTTTCATGGCCATCATTAGACTAGCTTTTTAATTCCAGATTTATTAATTGAATTCAAATTCCACCTTCTGCTGTGGTGGGTTTTGAACCCATATCCCCAGAGCAATACCCTGGGTCTCTGGGTTACTAGTCTAGTGACAATACCACTATGCCACCGCCTCTTTTGGTGATACAAAGCAAAGTTAGCATGTAGGTACAGCAAGCAATTAGGAAGGGAAATGGCATGTTGACCTTTATTGCAAGGGATTGGAGTACAGGAATAAGGAAGTCTTGCTACAATTGTACGGGAATTGGTGAGACTATATCTGGAGTACTGTGTGCAGTTTTGGTCTCCAAATTTAAGAAAGGATACACCTGCATTGGAGTCAGTACAGTGAAGGTTCACTAAATTGGTCCCTAGGATGAGGGGGTTGTCCTATGATGAGAGCCTGAGTAAATTTGGCCTATATTCTCTGGAGTTTAGAAGAATGACAGGCAATCTCATTGAAACATAAAAGATTCTGATGGTGGTGGACAGGGTAGACACAGAGATTGCTTCCGCTAGTTGGAGAATCTAAAACACAAGGGCACAGACTCAAGATAAGCGGCCGATCATTTAGGACTGAGATGAGGAGAAATTACTTCACTCAATGGTTTGTGAATCTTTGGAATTCTCTTCCCTAGAAGGTTGTGGATGCTCCATCGTTGAATACATTTAAGGCTGGGATAGTTAGATTTTTGGTCTCTCAGGGAATCAAGGGATATGGCGAGCGGGCGGGAAAGTGGAGTTGAAGCCTAAGATCAGCCACGATCGTTTTGATTGATGGAGCAGGCTCGATGGGCCATATAATCTACTCTTGCTCCAATTTCTTGTGTTTTTGCGTGTGGTCACTTCTTTTTGGAGGTGAATACGGCAGCCAATTTGACAAACACCAATGAGAAGAATGTCCACTTAAATATGAGCTTGGTGGTGTTGACTGAGGGAGGCATGTTGGCCAGGACATTCAGGGAACTCCTCAGCTCTTTCTTAAATAGCAAAATGCAATATTTTGCATTCAACTGAATAGACAGAGCATCACGTTAACATTTCATCTGAAGAACAGCGCCTCCGACAAAGCAGCACTCCCTTAATACTGCACACAAGGCATCAGCCTCTGTATCCCCATAGACTCAAGATGACTGACGAGGTCATCTCCAACCACTTCCTTGTATTCTTCACCACTCAGATTCCACTTCCTCCTTCGAACACCATTTTTCTTCTGTGCCCACCCTTAGGAAAAAACTCTCCCTAAATCACTTACAGCTGCACTTTTAAACACCCAACTGCCTAGCCTTTGGCGCTCCATTCACTACAACACCCATCTTTGTTCTCTCACATTCAAGGGATGCAGACATGAACCTATCTGTTGCACAACTGTTTTAGTCATCAATTACCCAAACTGGTTGAACCACATCAAGTGCTATTAAGTCTCATTCTGTTCTTCATTGAGGAAATGCTATATTATCACAAGACCCTTTGGATGAGGTGTTAGACCATGGCCCCATCTGTCTGTTCCAGTCAGTGTTATTGACCCCATGACACTATTTAAATAACAGCAGGAAGTTCTCTTGGTGTCCCAACAAATACTCACCCAATGACATCAAACATAGATTAACTGTTCCAAAACAAAAGCAAAATATTGAGGATATTGAAATAAAAACAGAAAATGCTGGAAATACTCAGCAAGTCAGGCAGCATCTGTAGGGAGCGAAAGAGAGTTAACATTTCAGGTTGATGACCTTTCATCAAAACCAATCAGATGGGAAATAAATGCCAGCCTTTCCACAACAACAGAATGCATAATTTAGAAAAAAAATCCCCCCCCACCCCACCAACCAATGTACCCTCTAATTTTTTTTGGAATGAGCAAGTGATTTGTTTAAGTTACAGCCCCTTTAACTTTTTTTGCGTGGCCACGTATGCAAGGTACTTAAAGGGGCTGACTTATGTGCAGCCTGCGTGGGAACCTTTAAGTTGCTGAGCGGTTGCGCAGCACAGAAAGAACATTGCTCTCCCATCCAATCCTTGATTCCATTCCCAGGTTTCCCCACCTCTCCCGAGCTTTCTCACCTCAAACAGATAGTTGAGAGCATCTTCTTCAGTGCTGACCCGGTGGATGGAGAGCCCTCTGATGTGCACGCCGTGACTATCCTCCACTATTGTCATGTGCCCATCAGAGGTCAGAGTGTCAGGCAGGCCAGATAGGAGGTCAAAGAGATTCTCGTTGTAGATCTCCAGGTAGGAGACATACACGGTGAGGGCAAGGTCCGCCTGTTCTTCCACCTCTTTAAAAATCTGTGGGCAAGAACAGTAGAACATTTTACCTTCTTGTTTTTTTCTAGTTTTTCTCCTTCCCTCTGTTAGAGGTTTAGGGCCTTGCCTTAGATATTCTCTTTGGGACAGATATGCTAGTCAGTCTCATACATGCTGAAACTAAAGTATCTCCTTGTGATCTGAACCGGATATCCATGTCTTTTGCACATGTACTTCTTCAATCTCTTCAAAGATGCACTGAGATAACACTTGGGAAGACACGGCAAGATACAAATGGTTAATCTGTTGCATTTCAAAGTACTTAAATATACAGTTATGATTGATTTCACTCAATTTATTGAGAGAGGAAGCAAGAAAGAAAATGTGCATTTACATATCACCTTTCATGACCCTAGGACATGACCCAGTAGCATTAAGTTCTGCTCAGGGCTGTGTGACAGAGTGCCTAAATTGGGAATTTGGTAAGTGTGGGAATTCGGTGCAGTGAGGGAGGAGGTGCTGTTCTAGTCTTTTACAGAACAAGCAGTGATCCAAGAAAGGGTGCTGGAGATAGTGAGACCTGAGAGCTGAAGCCCCAGGGTATTAATTAGGTGAGCAGGTAGGTGATTGGTTGGTAAGTTTTTAAGTTTTTTTTCCATTCTGAACTGGGGCAGTAGTTTAACTGGTACTGGGGAGATAAAAGTATTGTATTAAATTTGTAGGTTAACTAGTTAAACTACTTAATATAACTACAAATTATCAGTGATATTTCTAAACTTGAAACCTAATTAGTCAACTTAAAAACACAATAGAGATGGCAGGACAGGTGTTATATTGCAGCTGTAGCATGTGGGAGCTGGTGGGCACCTGTGTGATCCACTGCAACCACATATACAGGAAGTGTTTGCAGCTTGAGGAACTTTGGCTCAGAGTTGTTGAGCTGAACTCCGAGATGACATTGTGATGGATCAGGGAGGGGGGACGAAACCTGGACACTTTGTTCCAGGAGGCAGTCACACCCCTTAGGTTAGGTACTTCAGATTTGGTCTGTGGTCAGGGACAGAAGGGTGTGACTGCAAATGAGGCAGGTTTGGGAATCCAGAAGGTAGCAATGGAGGAGCCTCAGCCCTTACACATGAAGACCGGAGCAGCGGCAGTCGGCGGCGGACCCGAGAGGAGGCGGATCCAGAGCGGGACCTGTATAAAGAAAGTGCGGGGCTCGAGGCCCGTACCTACCTGAAGGCCAGAACAGCGGCAGTCGGCGCGCTCTCTAGCTGTGTTGGCGCGCGCTGGTTTTCAAAAGAGGAAAGAAAAACTTACAGTGACATCACGGGAGATCTGTAAGCTGATTGGTAAGTAACAGCTGTTATTGCCTGTAAATAGCTTTTAAAAAATCAGAGAAAAAAAATTATTTTTTTAAACCCTCAAATAACTACTTTGTAACTGATAAGGTTGGTACTACTAAGGTTTTGTTTTAATTAGTGTAATTTATTAATAATTACTACTTAGAATAGTGCTGTTTGGACAAAGTGAGTTGTGTGTGAGGGATTTCACTGACTAGGGGAAGGAAGTGCACTTTGGTCTCTTTCTTTTCTTTTCTGCCGTTTCAGCCTCCATGTTACAGGGGAAGAAGCTGATTGGCAAATAACTGGTAAGTTATTCCACTTATTACACTAGAAATAATTAGCTTGTAAAGCTAAGTAAGGCAGGGCAGCTCGGCCAAGTGGAATGTGCTTCCTGTCGTATGTGGGAAGTCGTGAACGCATTATGTGTTCTTGACAAACACATCTGCAACAAGAGTCACTGGCTGCAGAAGCTTGAGCTCCGGGTTTCAGAACTCGAATGGCGGTTGGAATCACTGTGGCGCATCTGCGAGGCAGAGAAATACATGGATAGCACGTTTCAGGAGGTAGTCACCCCGGAGCTTAAGAGAACACAGGCAGAGAGGGACTGGGTGGCTGCCAGACAGACATGAAGGTCAAGGCAGGTAGTGCAGGAGTCCCAGAAGGCATCCCACTTTCCAACCGGTATTCAGTTCTGAGTACCGATGGGAGAGAGGGTTCCTCTGGAGAGTGCAGCAAGAGTCATAACCAGAGCACCACGGGTGGCTCAGCTGTGCAGGGAGGGAGAAGAAAGGACAAGAGAGCAATAGTGAGAGGAGATTCTAGTTAGCGGAACAGACAGGCATTTCTGTGGTTGCAGACGTGATTTCAGGATGTTATGTTGCCTCCCTGGTGCAAGGGTCATGGATATCACCAAGCGGCTACAGTGCATTCTGGAGGGCGAGGGTGCACAGCCAGAGGTCGTGGCCCACATTGGTACCAACGATATAGAAAGAAAGAGGGATGAGGTCCTGCAGGCTGAGTTTAGGGAGTTAGGAACGAGATTAGCAAGCAAGACCTCAAATCTCCAGATTACTCCCAAGGTCACATGCTAGTGAATATAGAAATAGGAAAATACACCAGATGAATGTGTGGCTGGAGAGATGGTGCAGGAGGGAGGGCTTCAGATTTCTGGAGCATTGGGACTGGTTCTGCGGAAGGTGGAACCTGTAGAAGCCTGAACACGACTGGAACAAATATCCTTGCAGGAAGGTTTGCTAGTGTTCTTGGGGATGGTTTAAACTAGCTTGGCAGGGGGATGGGAATCTGAGTGCAGTCTTAGATAGGACAATTTCAGGACAGGGAACAGGAGGCAGAAAATTAGCGAATGACTCTGAAAGACAGAAGAAGCAAAGCTTAAAAAGTGTGCAGCACAGGAATTTGGCAGTATTAAAGGGCATTTATTTAAATGCAAGGAGTATAGTAAATAAAGCCAATGAGCTGAGGGCACAGATAGCCACATGGCAATATGATATTGCTGCTATAATGGAAACTTGGCTTAAGGAGGGGCAAGAATGGCAACTCAACATCCCTGGATATAGAGTTTTCAGACAGGATAGAGAGGGAGATAAAAAAGAGGGGGTGTAACATTATTAAGGAATTATAAGGAATTATTAAGGAATTATAATGATAACATTATAAGGAATCAATAACAGCTTTGAGAAGGGATGATATGCTAAATGAATCATCAAATGAGGCCATATGGGGGGAGCTCAGAAATAAAAAAGGGGCAGCCATACTACTAGGAGTATACTATAGACCCCCAAATAGTGAGAGGGAAGTAGAAGAACAAATATGTAGGCAAATTTATGAGTGCGAAAACTATAGGGCAATAATAGTTGGGGATTTCAACTACCCCAATATCAATTGGGATACAAACAGTGTGAAGGGCACAGAGGGGACAAAACTCTTGAACTGTGTTCAAGAGAATTTTTTTAGCCAGCATGTAACAAGCCCAACAAGAGGGAGCGCAATTCCAGATTTAGTCTTCAGTAATGAGGCCTGGACAACGTATGCCAGCCAAGAGCGACGTCTCAATTCATTCCATCTTCGCTGCCTTCGGAGAATACTTGGCATCAGGTGGCAGGACTATATCTCCAACACAGAAGTCCTTGAAGCGGCCAACACCCCCAGCTTATACACACTACTGAGTCAGCGGCGCTTGAGATGGCTTGGCCATGTGAGCCGCATGGAAGATGGCAGGATCCCCAAAGACACATTGTACAGCGAGCTCGCCACTGGGATCAGACCCACCGGCCGTCCATGTCTCCGTTATAAAGACGTCTGCAAACGCGACATGAAATCGTGTGACATTGATCACAAGTCGTGGGAGTCAGTTGCCAGCATTCGCCAGAGCTGGCGGGCAGCCATAAAGACAGGGCTAAATTGTGGCGAGTCGAAGAGACTTAGTAGTTGGCAGGAAAAAAGACAGAGGCGCAAGGGGAGAGCCAACTGTGCAACAGCCCCAACAAACAAATTTCTCTGCAGCACCTGTGGAAGAGCCTGTCACTCCAGAATTGGCCTTTATAGCCACTCCAGGCGCTGCTTCACAAACCACTGACCACCTCCAGGCGCGTATCCATTGTCTCTCGAGATAAGGAGGCCCAAAAGAATGAAGCTGTGTAAGTGGAGGAAGTAACAGTGGGTGACCATTTTGGAGATAGTGACCATAATACAGTAAGTTTTAGCATAATCATAGAAAAGGACCAAGATAAAACAGGAGTAAGAGTTCTAAATTGGGGGAAGGCAAATTTTAAGAAGCTGAGAGGTGACCTGGCGAAAGTGGACTGGATACAGCTACTTGAAGAAAATCAGTAGCAAACCAGTGGGTGGCATTCAAAACCGAGATTCTACAGGTACAGTGTAGACATGTCCCCATAAACATAAAGGGTGGTACTGCCAAATCTAGAGCCCCCTGGTTATGTAGAATCTTACAGGGTAAGTTAAAGCAGAGAAAGAAAGCTTATGACGATCATAAAAATCTTAATACTTTAGAAAGCCTACAGGAGTATAGAAAGTGCAGGGGTGAAGTAAAAAAGGAAATTAGAAAAGCAAAAGAGAGGACATGAAAAGTTATTGGCAGGTAAAATCAAGGTAAACCCAAAGATGTTTTATCAGTACATTAAGATTAAGTGGATAACTAAGGAAAGGGTAGGGCCTATCAAAGATATACAAGGGAACTTATGCGTGGATGCAGAAGATGTGGGCAGGGTTTTTAATTAGTTTTTTGTGTCTGTCTTCACAAAGGAGAAAGTTGATGTAGACATTGTAGTTAAAGAGGAGGAGTTTGAAATATTAGATATGATGAGCATAATGAGAGAGGACGTACCAGAGGATCTGACATCCTTGAAAGTGGATAAATCGCCAGGGCTGGATGGATTGCATCCCAGGTTGTTAAAGGAAGCCAGGGAGGAAATAGCGGATGCACTGAGGATCATCTTCAAATCCTCACTAGAGGATTGGAGGTCTGCGAACGTTGTACCATTGTTTAAAAAGGGTGCGAGGGATAGGCCAAATAATTATAGGTCAGTCAGTCTGACCTCGGTGGTGGGTAAATTGTTAGAATCTATTCTGAGGGACAGGATAAACTGCCACTTAGAAAGGCATGGATTAATCAGGGATAGTCAGCATGGATTTGTTAAGGGAAGGTCATGTTTTACTAACTTAATTGAATTTTTTGAGGAAGTAACAAGAAGGATTGATGAGGGAGGTGCAGTGGATATGGTCTACATGGATTTTAGTAAGGAATTTGACAAGGTCCCATATGGCAGACTGGTCAGTAAAATGAAAGCCCATGGGATACAGGGGAATGTGGCAAGTTGGATCCAGAATTGGCTCAGGGCCAGGAAACAAAAGGTAGCAGTCAATGGATGTTTTTGTGAATGGAAAGCTGTTTCCAATGGCTCAGTGTTGAGTCCCTTGCTGTTTGTGGTATATATAAATGATTTGGACTTAAATGTGGGAGGCATGATTGGGAAATTTGCTGATGACACAAAAATTGGCCGTGTAGTTGATAGTGAAGTGGATGGCCGTGGACTCCAGAAAGATATCAATGGTTTGGTCGAGTGGGCGGAAAAGTGGCAAATGGAATTCAATCCAGAGAAGTGTGAAGCAATGCATTTGGGGAGGGCAAATAAAGCGAGGGAATACACAATAAGCAGGAGAATACTGAGAGGGGGCAGAAGAAGTGAGAGACCTTGGAGTGCATGTCTACAGGTCCCCAAAGGTGGCAGGACAGGTAGATAAAATGGTGAAGAGGGCATATGGATTGCTTTCCTTAATTGGCCAAGGTATAGAATTCAAAAGCAGGGATGTAATGCTGGAACTGTATAAAACATTGGTAAGGCCACAGTTGGAGGATTGCATACAGTTCTGGTCACATTACAGAAAGGACATAAATGCTCTGGAGAGAGGAGATTTACGAAAATGTTGCCAGGGCTTGAAAGTTGCAGCTATGGAGGAAAGATTGAATAGGCTAGGGTTGTTTTCCTCAGAACAGAGGAGGCTGAGGGATGACTTAATAGAGGTGTACAAAATTATGAGGGGCCTAGATAAAGTAGACAGGAAGGACCGGTTTCCCCTAGCAGAGAGGTCAATTACCAGGGGCACAGATTTAAGGTAATTGTAAAAGGATTAGATGGGACATGAGGAAAAACTTTTTCACCCAGAGGGTGGTGAGTGGCTGGAATTCACTGCCAGGAACGGTGGTGGGGGCAGAAACCCTCAATTCTTTTAAAAGGTACCTGGACATGCACCTGAAGTGCTGTAGCCGGCAAGGCTACACACCAGTGCTGGAAGGTGGAATTAGATTGGGCGGCTAGTTTATTCGGCTGCCGCAGACTCGACGGGCTGAATGGCCTCCTTCTGTGCCGTAGTTTTTCTCTGGTTCTATTGCTGGAGGAAGTGAAGATAAGGGAAGTAAGGATTTCCAGTTTGAATATATGTGGTAGAATGAGTTATCGGAGGAAGGGAGTGATGAGTCTTGATTAATGCATGACAATGGAGGAAGAAGAAACACATGCTGGTCACTGTATCTGGAGTTCAGGGTGACCCGGAGAGGAAATCTCAAAGAATCAATGACTGTAGTTCTGTCATTGCAAATCAGTACCTGTTGAATTATCCTTGGGATGATACCCCGGTAGTCATACTTCTCTGTAGCTCCAGTCATTGTGTAGGTTTTTCCTGCCCCTGTTTGTCCATAACACATTATTGTACCTACAGGAAATGTGAAGAACAGTCTGTCATTTATACATGATATTTGTTTTCCTGTCCCCTCCTCCCCAGAATTTTTGGACAGGGCTGAGAGGCATAATGCTTTCAAGTAGTCATCGTGGTGAGGGATGTGAATGTTGAGGAATTAAAGTGTATTCCATCTTGAGCACCAGGGGTTGAACACAGAACATTCTCAATGCAAATAAAATGAAACTGGAAATGCTAGAAATGCACAGCTGTTTGCAGCTGTTGAAAATTTGTCAGAATTGGAAAATAAGTCAGTCCTTAAATAGTAATGATGCAGACACTGAAATCTGAAATTAAAAAAGAGAAAATGCTGAGAACACCCAAGCAGGCCATCAGCAGCTGAATCAGGAAAAAACACTTCCCCTCACTCTGCAAGAGCACCAAAGGCATTGGATCGTCTTTTCCATTTTTAGATTCTGGTGATGTCCTGTGTCTTTCCAGTACTCTCTGAATTTACTTCAGAATTCCTTTGTTTCCAGCGGTTCTCATCATCTATTTTTATGCAGCCCATC